>NC_134361.1:222282229-222289026 GCF_048569485.1 Anomaloglossus baeobatrachus
CGCTCTGTGTGGCGCGCTCTGTGTGGCGCGCGTGCTCTTTGTGTGTCTGTGTGGCGCGCGTTGCTCTTTGTGTGTCCTGTGTGGCGCGCTCTGTGTGGCGCGCGTGCTCTTTTGTGTAGTCTGTGTGGCGCGCTCTGTGTGGCGCGCTCTGTGTGGCGCGCTCTGTGTGGCGCGCGTGCTCTTTGTGTGTCCTGTGTGGCGCGCGTGCTCTTTGTGTGTCTGTGTGGCGCGCGTGCTCTTTGTGTGTCTGTGTGGCGCGCGTGCTCTTTGTGTGTCTGTGTGGCGCGCGTGCTCTTTGTGTGTCTGTGTGGCGCGCGTGCTCTTTGTGTGTCTGGTGTGGCGCGCTCTGTGTGGCGCGCGTGCCTCTTTGTGTGTCTGTGTGGCGCGCTCTGTGTGGGCGCGCTCTGTGTGGCGCGCTCTGTGTGGGCGCGTGTGCTCTTTGTGTGTCTGTGTGGCGCGCGTGCTCTTTGTGTGTCTGTGTGGCGCGCTCTGTGTGGCGCGCGTGCTCTTTGTGTGTCTGTGTGGCGCGCTCTGTGTGGCGCGCTCCTGTGTGGCGCGCGTGTGTGCTCTTAGTGTGACTCTGTGTGGCGCGCTCTGTGTGGCGCGCGTGCTCTTTGTGTGTCTGTGTGGCGCGCTCTGTGTGGCGCGCGTGCTCTTTGTGTGTCTGTGTGGCGCGCTCTGTGTGGCGCGCGTGCTCTTTGTGTGTCTGTGTGGCGCGCTCTGTGTGGCGCGCTCTGTGTGGCGCGCGTGCTCTTTGTGTGTCTGTGTGGCGCGCCTCGCTCTGTGTGTGTATCTACATCTATAGATATATACACATCACGCATTTATTTATATATATTATATAAGTATGTTGTATGCGTGTAAGTATATTTTGTCTCCGGTTTTCTCCATTCATTCCCCTGCTCTCGATGGTGAATCGCTTATAATCCCCCCGCTCCCCAGGTTCTGTGCAGTTCGGGGTACCCCGCAGCCGCCCCCGCCCCCAGATATTGTACAAATCTTGGACCCCAGCCATTTTTTCTTTTTTTGTGTGTGCCCAAAAACATGCAAACAATATCCTCCCCACTGAGCTCGTCCCCCCTGCCCGTGGTATACTTGGCCCCGGTCCCCACGTCTGCCCTGGGCGATGCCAGGGATTCTTGTAGTGGCATACACCTGCTCGCAGTGCCGGGCCGCGGCGTCCATCACGAGCTTGTCAGGGGCCACGCTGGCTTGTCTTTCTCCGCTGTGTGATGTGTTTTTATGAGACACTCGGGCGTCTGCTCTGGGCCAAGTCTGATTTTCAAAGAATGCTTTTAAAAATAAGAGGGGAGGGGGGGACAGCTGGCGAAGCGGGCGCAGGGAAATGGCCGGGCGGGGGTCTCTCAGGGGCGCTGGGTCTAATGCTCCAGAATGTTTAGACGTTTGTAGGGTCGGTGCACGCTTTCGCCCCTCGGGAACGGCTTGCCACATCTGCGAGACCCTCTGAAGAAGGAGCGGATTGTCCCGTGCACCGAGAAGATCTGCAGCTTTACCCCCCCTTACCTGTCTCCACACCACTGCTTGCTGACGCAGAATAGCAACTATTCCTACAGGGTCAGTTTTATGACTGATTGTTTGGATGTCTCTGAGGACGGCTTCTCCATTAGGTATGGGGGCTGCCAAAGGGCGCAGGGGACTACTCGGCTTTGGATGGTTTGGTCGTTTCCATTCTGTCTGGTAATTTTGGTCTCTCTGAGACCGCTGCTCTGTCTCTTCCATTCCCCTCCTCACGTTTCCATCCCTCAGATGTGGTGCGGTGACGAGGGTCTGGATTATCAGCCAGCTCCACACTTCTAATCCTATTAGGAGGGGCACAAATCCTGTTTGGAGAAGCTGGATGTGCTCAGTATGTGATCGGAGAGGGTCTGCACACACAGCTGTCCCCCTGGAGGCCATGCTCACCGCTGGCTCCCCCCAACGCTCTAGTTCCCCCCCCCCCCACCGCTCTAGTCTCCCCCCCCCCCCCCCCCGACGCTCTAGTCTCCCCCACCCCCCACGACGCTCTAGTCTCCCCACCCCCCACGACGCTCTAGTCTCCCCACCCCCCCCCGACGCTCTAGTCTCTCCCCCCCCCCACGCTAGTCTCTCCCCCCCCCCCCCCCCCGACGCTCTAGTCTCTCCCCCCCCCCCCCCCCCGACGCTCTAGTCTCTCCCCCCCCCCCCCGACGCTCTAGTCTCCCCACCCCCCACGACGCTCTAGTCTCCCCCACCCCCCACGACGCTCTAGTCTCCCCACCCCCCCCGACGCTCTAGTCTCCCCACCACCCCCGACGCTCTAGTCTCCCCCCCCCCCGCTCTAGTCTCTCCCCCCCCGACGCTCTAGTCTCCCCACCCCCCCCCGACGCTCTAGTCTCCCCACCCCCCCGACGCTCTAGTCTCCCCACCCCCCCGACGCTCTAGTCTCTTCCCCCACGACGCTCTAGTCTCTTCCCCCACGACGCTCTAGTCTCTCAACCCTCCCCCGGCGCTTTAGTCTCTCCCCCCCCGACGCTTTAGTCCTCCCCACCCCCCCACGACGCTCTAGTCTCCCCCACCCCCCCACGACGCTCTAGTCTCCCCACCCCCCACGACGCTCTAGTCTCCCCTCCACCCCCCACGACGCTCTAGTCTCCCCACCCCCCACGACGCTCTAGTCTCCCCACCCCCCCACGACGCTCTAGTCTCCCCACCCCCCCACGACGCTCTAGTCTCCCCACCCCCCCACGACGCTCTAGTCTCCCCACCCCCCACGACGCTCTAGTCTCCCCACCCCCCACGACGCTCTAGTCTCCCCACACCCCCACGACGCTCTAGTCTCCCCACCCCCCCACGACGCTCTAGTCTCCCCACCCCCCACGACGCTCTAGTCTCCCCACCCCCCACGACGCCCCTCCTAGTCTCCCCCACCCCCCACGACGCTCTAGTCTCCCACCTCCCCACGACGCTCTAGTCTCCCCCACCCCCCACGACGCTCTAGTCTCCCCACCCCCCACGACGCTCTAGTCCTCCCCACCCCCCACGACGCTCTAGTCTCCCCCACCCCCCACGACGCTCTAGTCTCCCCACCCCCCACGACGCTCTAGTCTCCCCCACCCCCCCACGACGCTCTAGTCTCCCCACCCCCCACGACGCTCTAGTCTCCCCACCCCCCACGACGCTCTAGTCTCCCCCACCCCCCACGACGCTCTAGTCTCCCCACCCCCCACGACGCTCTAGTCTCCCCACCCCCCACGACGCTCTAGTCTCCCCACCCCCCACGACGCTCTAGTCTCCCCACCCCCCACGACGCTCTAGTCTCCCCACCCCCCACGACGCTCTAGTCTCCCCACCCCCCACCGACGCTCTAGTCTCCCACCCCCCACGACGCTCTAGTCTCCCACCCCCCCACGACGCTCTAGTCTCCACCCTCCCCCACGACGCTCTAGTCTCCCCACCCCCCACGACGCTCTAGTCTCCCCACCCCCCACGACGCTCTAGTCTCTCAACCCCGCCCCCCGACGCTCTAGTCCCCCCCCCCGACGCTCTAGTCTCCCCCCCCCCCCGACGCTCTAGTCTCCCCCCTTCCCCCCCCCGACGCTCTAGTCTCCCCCTTCCCCCCCGACGCTCTAGTCTCCCCCCTTCCCCCCCCCGACGCTCTAGTCTCCCCCCTTCCCCCCTGTCACGAACCACCGGGGGGGGTCACTCAGAAATCCCCCGCGCTGGCTACCAGTTACGTCACAATCGGGGGGGTACACAAGTGGGGGTCACCCCTCCTTTATACCTCCCGACCGACAGACAGAGCACGTGACGCGCTCTCTAGCGCCCCCTCTTATAGTCAGGCCAATTATGGAATTGCCCGACAATAAGCAAGGAGGCCGCATATACTACTTATGCCGATTATTGAAGGGTCCCCGGTGAGAGTAGGGTATATATTCCCCCGACCTTCCGCTGGGCGGAATATATAAAACCTCCCCGAATCTCACTGGCCTCCCCACAATAATCCTTGGCACAATTCGCTGCCACCAACCGCTTCACCGGTAACTATTAGCCGAACACACAGACGTGGGATTCAAGATCGAGATAACAGAACAGCCCAAGATTAATTATATAATTTAATCAGCCTAAAGCACACTAGAAACTACAATATATACAATAGGGAATCTACAGAATATACATATGTCAGAGTACAGTTACAATCAAAGCATGGGTTACAAACAGGCATACACAGTTCCAGCAGTTACCTTGTGCGTCTGGCCACAGGGGGGCGCTGTAGACCAGGTTTCTAGGATCCTTCCACAGATGTTTCCTACACGTGACCCCCGGCGAAAGAACACTGGAAAATGGCCGAAGTAGGGTTATCAACCTGGGCAAATCCAGGTCCCCCTCCTACCTTAGTGACCTCAGAGGGAGCACTGCTCCACCCCTGGCTGGAGTTATGGACAATATCCACAACATGGAATATGGGCCATAACTTTGCCTGGGAGCGTCGTAGGCGGACGCCAACGCTCTCATTGTGACAGTTATGAATTTAGCTACAGAACGAGAGGACTCATGACTTGTCTACTAGTTCCCCATTGGCTGATATCACGCCTGGGGTACTTCCCAATGTCCCTACTCCCATAAAAAAGGTGTGCCAGCATCGTCCGCTATGCAGAGACACCATTTTTATGGTTGCCATCTTTATCGGAAATATGGCTTGCGAGATATGAACCATATTTTCCTGGAGTCGTTCTGTCTGGATACTTCCAAGCTTGCTAATTAGATAGCAGCCCCTACCACAGGGTCACGGCAGGGAGTCATCCTGTGTCCATGGTTCCCACATCATCTAATCTCCATATCACAGGAGATGGCCATGGAGGTGTAAGTGGAACACAGACCAGTTCCTTTGACACCTATCTGCTAAACAAACCGTTTATCCCTGTGGTAAATTTTCTGATTGAAGGAGTTGTGTGAAGGAAAGGGGGGGTGACACCAGGAGAGGGCTTCCTGACATAACTTGAATATCATGATTTATCGTCATATCTCCGGATTTACCTCACACCTCCCCCCTTTTGAGGGCGCTAGGGGGCAGCACACTCCGGTGTTCCCCCGTGCGCCCGTCCGCTGACCTCTCCTTGTCGGGACAGCCCATCTGCGTTACCGTGGTCACGGCCCCTTTTGTGTCGAATGGTGAAGTTGTATTGCTGGAGCGCCAGGCTCCATCGCAACAACCTGCCATTCGTCCCGGAGACAGTGTGTAACCAGCTGAGGGGATTGTGGTCCGTCTCCACGATGAAGTGGCGCCCGTATAGATAGGGTTGCAGACGCTGCAGGGCCCACACTATGGCCAGGCACTCCTTTTCCATCGTGGAATAGGCCACTTCCCTTGGTAACAGCTTCCTGCTCAGGTACAAGACTGGGTGCTCTTGGCTCGCAGAGTCCACCTGGCTGAGCACCGCACCGAGGCCGAAGTCACTGGCGTCGGTCTGTACTACAAACGGCCGCGTGAAGTCGGCTGCCTGTAGCACGGGCGGGCTGGACAGGGCGTCCTTTAGGGCCCGGAAGGCTGTCTCGCAGTCCATTGTCCAATCGACTGCAGAGGGCAGCTTCTTCTTGGTGAGGTCCGTCAAGGGCTTTGCCAGGCTACTATAGCATGGAACAAACCTCCTATAGTACCCAGCGGTCCCCAAGAAGGACATCACCTGCTTCTTGGTCCTGGGGGTGGGCCAGGATGCGATGGCCTCCCACTTTCTCAGGCTCGGGCTTCAGTGTTCTCCCGCCTACCCGGTGACCGAGGTACTGGACCTCGCTCATGGCCAGCTGACACTTTCCCGGCTTGATGGTCAAACCTGCCTGGTGGATCCGCCTGAGCACCTGTGCTAGATGCTCTAGGTGATCTTCCCAGGTGGGACTGAAGACGGCAATGTCATCCAGGTACGCGGCCGCGTACCCTTCAAGTCCCTTGAGCAGGGTGTTGACCATCCGCTGGAAAGTGGCAGGGGCATTCCTCATCCCGAATGGCATCACCGTGGACTCGTACAGTCCAAATGGGGTAATAAAGGCAGAGCGTTCCCTGGCCTTGCGAGTCAGGGGGATCTGCCAATATCCCCGGCTCAGGTCCATGATGGTCAGGTACTGAGCCCCGGCCAACTGATCGAGCAGGTCATCGATGCGTGGCATTGGGTACGCATCGGCGACCGTGACAGCATTGAGCCCCCTGTAGTCCACGCAGAACCGAGTGGTTCGGTCCTTCTTAGGGACGAGGACTACAGGCGAGGCCCAAGCGCTGTTGGATGCCTGGATCACCCCCAGCTTCAGCATCTCGTCAATCTCCTGGCGCATGTGTTGCTGCACCTCCAGGGAGACCCGATATGCTGAACGCCGGATCGGGGGATGATCCCCAGTGTCCACGTGATGGACAGCCAAGTCAGTCCTTCCGGGCTGGTTGGTAAACAACCCCCGGAAGGGGTGTAGGGTGGCCCACAGCTGGGACCGTTGGTCCTCCAAGAGCTGGTGGCCAACCTCCACATCCTCAATGGATCCGCCTGCCCTAACCTGGGCTAGCATATCCAAGAGGGTTTCCGCTTCTCCCTCCTCGGGCAGGTTGCACACGGGGAGCGCACATGCCTCCCGCTCATGATGTGCCTTCATCATGTTCACATGGAAGGGCTTCCGCCTTCCACGGGCAGGGTCCAGGGTGACCAGGTACGTCACAGGGTTGAGCTGCTGGTACACGAGGTATGGGCCTTCCCAGGCTGCCTGAAGCTTGTCCTGTGGTACGGGGACCAGTACCCACACCTTTTGACCCACTTGGTAGGTCCTCTCACAAGCGTTCTGGT
>NC_134361.1:222289226-222339226 GCF_048569485.1 Anomaloglossus baeobatrachus
TGCCCTTTGCTTGGCCTTCCATTCACATCTCCTCCATCTTGTTCTTTGCTTGGCCTTCCACTAACATCTCCTCCATCATGCCCTTTGCTTGGCCTTCCACTAACATCTCCCCCATCATGCCCTTTGCTTGGCCTTCCACCAATATCTCCTCCATCATGCCCTTTGCTTGGCCTTCCACCAACATCTCCCCCATCATGCCCTTTGCTTGGCCTTCCACCAATATCTCCTCCATCATGCCCTTTGCTTGGCCTTCCACCAACATCTCCCCCATCATGCCCTTTGCTTGGCCTTCCACCAATATCTCCTCCATCATGCCCTTTGCTTGGCCTTCCACTAACATCTCCCCAATCATGCCCTTTGCTTGGCCTTCCACTAACATCTCCCCCATCTTGCCCTTTGCTTGGCCTTCCATTCACATCTCCTCCATCTTGCCCTTTGCTTGGCCTTCCCTTACCATCTCCCCCATCTTGCCCTTTGCTTGGCCTTCCCTTACCATCTCCATCTTGCCCTTTACTTGGCCTTCCTCCAACATCTCCTCCATCATGCCCTTTAGTAAACCTATGGCCATTACAAATAGGGCTGTTAGGTGGAAATTTTCCCTTGAACGGAGGCCCTGTGCCATTTTGAACATACTGGTTGCTAGGAAGATGTCTCCCTAGTAACCACTGATATTTGAGGCCTAGTCTTTCCTCACATGCACAGTAATGGCCGCAGGTGCCACCATTTCTGTCAGCAGAACGCATAGCAAGATGGCAGAGGAAATATTGACATAAAAGCCTGTGAAAGGTGTCATGGGGTGAGGGGAGACTGCCTAGGCCGTAATGTATTAGTGTTTATGTGACTTCTGAATGGCAGCCATTTCTCACATCAGAACCATTGGTGCCTTTGGATGTATTCGGGGGTGTCTGCTCCGCGCAGCGCCCCCTTTTTTCTGTCAGATAACAGGTGTTTCTAGTCGCCGCTCGCTGCTCTCAACACTCCAGCTGTCGGCAGTTTATAAATTCCAGCTTCTCCTGCCGTCACCCCGGCCATCGCGGAAATATGTGGAAATCTCCCCTGAACGCCTGTTATCTGGACAGCGTCAGACCCCCGGGTTTTCCAAGTGTTTGTGAGAGTGTTGACTGAGAAATATCCAAAATATGGGGCGGCCCCCTCCATTTTACACATTGTTGGCTTTGGAAATCCTTTGATTTGTGGTTTTTGAATGCAATATTCACAATCCCGCAGATAAGGGAGGGAGTACCACCATTTTGGGTCTTGCTGTGTTCTCTTCTCTCCGAATGGGGAAGCCAGCAGAATTTTGAATGCTGCTCTGGAGCATTTGTCCCCCTTAGATGATTTCATGTCTTTGATATATCCTATGATATTATCCATTAGTAGCTTAGCTCTTGAGATCATGTTGTGTTTTTTTTTTTTGTTTTTTTTTATATTAAGATGTCTGCTTGCTTTCAAGGAATAAGAACCTTCATAGTTTCTTTCCAGGGGATTAAAATTCTTCTGGGCTGTGATCGCTCACGACTGTAATGTAAAGTAACGAGCCCGGCAGCTATGTGACCAGCACATGACCCGGGCAGATCTTCACGCCTTGTCTATTCCAGTTGTTCTTTACGTATTTAAAGGGCCATGTCCATTCCTTAGGCCCCATTCACACGTTCCTGTTTCTGGTACTTGTGGTGTCCATTGCCACATGTACCGGAGACACAGACACATGTAGACCCATTAAAAGTAATGGGGTTGCTCATACGTCTGTGTTTTGACATGGACTCGGTGTCCGTGTGGAGCACACTCGTGTCCATCTGCTCCACGCGATGACATGTCACATGAACTGCACACTGAATTGATCCATGTGACATCAGTATCACACGTGTCGGAGGACACCCATTCACTGAAACTAAATGGATTTTTATACTTGCCTGTCTCCAGCACTGCTGTCGCTTCCAGGTCCAGCTGATTATGCCTCATGAATATTCACTGCACTGACTACGGACCCAGAAGCAACAGCAGCTCCGAAGACCAATAAGTATACCAGCTCATGCTCCAGATAGTACATGGACAGCATGAGCTGGTATACTTACCAGTATCCGGCGCTGCTGTCGCTTCTGGGTCCATAGTCAGTGCAGTGAATATTCATGAGGCATAATGAGCGGGCCAGGAAGCGATAGCAGTGCTGGAGACAGGTAAGTAGTATATCAGCTCATGCTGTCCGTGTGCGATCTGAATATCACATGGACAGCATGAGCTGGTATACTCACCTGTGTTTAGTGCTGCTGTTGCTTCCGGGTCCACAGTCAGTGCAGTGAATATTCATGAGGCATAATGAACACAACCCGGAAGCGACAGCTGTGCCGGAGACAGCTAAGTATACCAGCTCATGCTGTCCGTGTGTTATCCGTGTGACATCCAGATAGCATACGGACAGCATGAGCTGGTATACTTATCGGTTTCTGGCGCTGCTGTTTTCGGGTCCGCAGTCAGTGCAGTGAATATTCATGATGCATAATGAGCGGAACCTGGAAGCAACAGCACAGGGGACGGCCATAAGGACCTGCACCACGGACCGGCACAGTGCATTTAATGCATGAATGTGTGAAGGGAGCCTTAAAGAGCTTGCTGATCATAAAGTGATGTCATATTATATGGGTGTTGGGGTCCGAACTTTGAGACCCCTCTGATTCTGAGAATGAAGGGGCTGCGGCACTAGTGATCCCCTTAGGGGTGAATGGTTCCCGGCTCCTTCCCGCACCTCTCCATCCAGAATTGATGATTTTTGGTCGCCACGCCTCACCTGCAGAAATCCAATAAAAAGCGATCAAAACCCCGTATACACCGCAAATTCGTAGGAATAAAACCGCCATCTCGTCCTGCAAAAAAAAATAAATTGTCGTACGTTTAAAAGTAAAAAATTTTGGAACAAGGCGAGGAACAGCGAAAACGTACTCCAACCGCCGGCGTCTGCCTTTGATGTTCCCGCTGATTTCCCCAATTTTTGGCGTGAAAGCCGATCATGGATTCTCCGTTATTACTAATAATTCATAGTAAGATGGAGAGCGCTGCTCCGGAGGTCACCGCTCTTAATGGCCGGGCTGCCTCTCCTGATAATTATATGGTGTCCTCATCTCTTGTATTAATCGGCCAGGCTCTTAATATGATAGTAAATCTCCGGCCGGCGGCCCCCCTGACAACCCCTCCTGTCAGCGCCCTCCTTCACCCCTCCCTGTCAGCACTCTGGCCCTCTTGCCCTCTTCTCCCCCGCCCTCCTTTAGGATGGTGATTAAAGCAGTTGCATAGACCGCCTGTGACCCCCGGCACCGCTCGCCTGTAATATATGACTATGGCTTTCTACAGCTATTCTTCCTCCAGGGAGCAGGAAATGGCTGCGGACAATGGGGCTATGTGGGAGGCCATTCACCCCCCCCCCCCCCACCCATGATCCGGGGGTCATCCTCTGTGATCCTATTAGAATATGTAGGATGCCTTGTGCTAATAAAGATCTCAGCTTCTTCCGGTCACTGGCGCTGAGGACAATGGAGGGGGACCATTGCGGCCCCCCAGGGACAGAGATGGGGCCCTGCGCACGCTATGACTTTGCCCTTTTACCGTGCCAGGCCGCTTTGTGCAAGAATTCAGCCAATTATTTGCAAGGAATCCAAATAGATAAAACGCTTTTTAATTTTGGGGCACCATTTGCACCTTTTTTCGGATTTATATTTTGCTGGCTGATTTTCGAGGAGTTTTCCTGTGCGGGGGAGGGGAGGGTTCACAATGGAGCCTTGTCTGCTCAGGTGTCTCGGAGGATTGTTCCTAACCGTTGCGTTGCCCGAGGCTCCAACCGAAACAGTAACATCAGTATCAGTGAAGCGCTGATTATAAGAGAGATGTTCACACGTGATTATAGCAGCTCCCAGAAAGGTACAAAGCACCCGCAGCTGAGAAACGTGTTCTGCACAGAGCAGCGCTCGTTAACACTTCACACAACGGCGAAGAGTAATCACCCAGCAATAATAGATTACATTCACATTCCTAAATTACACTCCAGAGCTGCACTCACTATTCTGCTGGTGCAGTCACTGTGCACATACATTACATTACTGATCCTGAGTTATAGCCTGTATTATCCTCCAGAGCTGCACTCACTATTCTGCTGGTGCAGTCACTGTGTACATACATTATATTACTGATCCTGAGTTACCTCCTGTATTATATTCCAGAGCTGCACTCACTATTCTGCTGGTGCAGTCACTGTGTACATACATTACATTACTGATCCGGAGTTTCCTCCTGTATTATACTCCAGAGCTGCACTCTCTATTCTGCTGGTGCAGTCACTGTGTACATACATTACATTACTGATCCGGAGTTTCCTCCTGTATTATACTCCAGAGCTGCACTCACTATTCTGCTGGTGCAGTCACTGTGTACATACATTACTGGTCCTGAGTTACCTCCTGTATTATACTCCAGAGCTGCACTCTCTATTCTGCTGGTGCAGTCACTGTGTACATACATTACATTACTGATCCTGAGTTACCTCCTGTATTATACTCCAGAGCTGCACTCTCTATTCTGCTGGTGCAGTCACTGTGTACATACATTACTGATCCTGAGTTACCTCCTGTATTATACTCCAGAGCTGCACTCACTATTCTGCTGGTGCAGTCACTGTGTACATACATTATATTGATCCTGAGTTACCTCCTGTATTATACTCCAGAGCTGCACTCACTATTCTGCTGGTGCAGTCACTGTGTACATACATTATATTGATCCTGAGTTACCTCCTGTATTATACTCCAGAGCTGCACTCACTATTCTGCTGGTGCAGTTACTGTGTACATACATTACTGATCCTGAGTTACCTCCTGTATTATACTCCAGAGCTGCACTCACTATTCTGCTGGTGCAGTCACTGTGTACATACATTACTGGTCCTGAGTTACCTCCTGTATTATACTCCAGAGCTGCACTCACTATTCTGCTGGTGCAGTCACTATGTACATACATTACATTACTGATCCTGAGTTACCTCCTGTATTATACTCCAGAGCTGCACTCACTATTCTGCTGGTGCAGTCACTGTGTACATACATTACATTACTGATCCTGAGTTACCTCCTGTATTCTACTCCAGAGCTGCACTCTCTATTCTGCTGGTGCAGTCACTGTGTACATACATTACATTACTGATCCTGAGTTACCTCCTGTATTATACTCCAGAGCTGCACTCACTATTCTGCTGGTGCAGTCACTGTGTACATACATTACATTACTGATCCTGAGTTACCTCCTGTATTATCCTCCAGAGCTGCACTCACTATTCTGCTGGTGCAGTCACTGTGTACATACATTACTGGTCCTGAGTTTCCTCCTGTATTATCCTCCAGAGCTGCACTCACTATTCTGCTGGTGCAGTCACTGTGTACATACATTACTGGTCCTGAGTTTCCTCCTGTATTATACTCCAGAGCTGCGCTCACTATTCTGCTGGTGCAGTCACTGTGTACATACATTACTGATCCTGAGTTACCTCCTGTATTATACTCCAGAGCTGCACTCACTATTCTGCTGGTGCAGTCACTGTGTACATACATTACTGGTCCTGAGTTTCCTCCTGTATTATACTCCAGAGCTGCACTCACTATTCTGCTGGTGCAGTCACTGTGCACATACATTACTGATCCTGAGCTACCTCCTGTATTATACTCCAGAGCTGCACTCACTATTCTGATGGTGCAGTCACTGTGTACATACATTACTGATCCTGAGTTACCTCCTGTATTATACTCCAGAGCTGCACTCACTATTCTGCTGGTGCAGTCACTGTGTACA
Organism: Anomaloglossus baeobatrachus; assembly: GCF_048569485.1. Classification (NCBI taxonomy): domain Eukaryota; kingdom Metazoa; phylum Chordata; class Amphibia; order Anura; family Aromobatidae; genus Anomaloglossus; species Anomaloglossus baeobatrachus. The sequence continues at coordinate 222,295,053 of NC_134361.1, forward strand.
TACATTACATTACTGATCCTGAGTTACCTCCTGTATTATCCTCCAGAGCTGCACTCACTATTCTGCTGGTGCAGTCACTGTGTACATACATTACATTACTGATCCTGAGTTACCTCCTGTATTTTCCTCCAGAGCTGCACTCACTGTTCTGCTGGTGCAGTCACTGTGCACATACATTACATTACTGATCCTGAGTTACCTCCTGTATTATCCTCCAGAGCTGCACTCACTATTCTGCTGGTGCAGTCACTGTGTACATACATTACTGATCCTGAGTTACCTCCTGTATTATACTCCAGAGCTGCACTCACTATTCTGATGGTGCAGTCACTGTGTACATACATTACATTACTGATCCTGAGTTACCTCCTGTATTATCCTCCAGAGCTGCACTCACTATGCTGCTGGTGCAGTCACTGTGTACATACATTACATTACTGATCCTGAGTTACCTCCTGTATTATACTCCAGAGCTGCACTCACTATGCTGCTGGTGCAGTCACTGTGTACATACATTACATTACTGATCCTGAGTTACCTCCTGTATTATACTCCAGAGCTGCACTCTCTATTCTGCTGGTGCAGTCACTGTGTACATACATTACATTACTGATCCTGAGTTACCTCCTGTATTATACTCCAGAGCTGCACTCACTATTCTGCTGGTGCAGTCACTGTGTACATACATTACTGATCCTGAGTTACCTCCTGTATTATCCTCCAGAGCTGCACTCTCTATTCTGCTGGTGCAGTCACTGTGTACATACATTACTGATCCTGAGTTACCTCCTGTATTATCCTCCAGAGCTGCACTCACTGTTCTGCTTGTTATCTGGTAGTGATGACGCGGTGCACTCACTTTTACATTTCCAGGTCTTGTGTATTACATGAAGATATAATTAGTTTTCGTACCTCGGTGTGGATGTGTCGGGTGAAGGTGTGAATTCTGCTCTGGTGGCGGTGTCACGTGTAGGTTTGAATCTTCTGTGTACAGGTGTGCGCCAGGTGTCGCTTTGCTCCGGTGCGTTTGCCGCACACAACATGAACACATCTGGCGAGCGGTGGCTGTTATTTACATCCACGCGGAGGGTCCGTCCCCATTCACAGCTGTGCGCAACCCACGGCCCGGCCACCAGCGTGCCATATTACGTGGGCTCCAGTGTCGCCATTGTTAGGATCACTGTTTGCTGTCAGTGGATTTGGAACATTTCTAATTGTATCCTGAGACTTGGTCCTTCCCGGAGCTGAGGGTTTGCTGCAGTTGGATCGCCGGTCGTTTCACCTTTGGTCACAGAAGTTGGATTTTCACCCACAGATGCTGCCGAGAGAGCGAGTGTGAGCGATCGTCCGAGCCGCACCGGTTCACCAGCGACCTGAGCCAATGTGTCCGCCTGGAAGTGACCCCCAATAACGCCTCCGTCAGTGTCCCCGAGCTGCTGGTAAGATGTCGTCTGTGGTTTTACATAGGACTGCCGGTGCTTACATTACTGATGCTCTGTCTTTCTCCACACAGCTGAGTCTGTCCGTGCAGAATGCCCCCAATCTGTCAGCTGGGGTCACCTGTACATTCGGGGATCTGGCGGAGAGTGAGGCCGTGCTGGGAGATGGGGTGATTCAGTGCTCCTCGCCCTCACTGCGGGACATCCCCGGGATTACTGGGGGACAAGGTGAGACGCTGCAGCCAAAGAATGGTGAAAAGAATTGTAGACCTTTCCCCTCCTTTGGTCGGCCCGGACCTACCGTTATCCCAGGTCTTAGCTATGACCTTTCCCTTATCCTCGGGCTCGGCGCGGACCTGCCCTTATCCCTCTCCCCGGGCTCGGCGCGGACCTGCCCTTATCCCTCTCCCCGGGCTCGGCGCGGACCTGCCCTTATCCCTCTCCCCGGGCTCGGCGCGGACCTGCCCTTATCCCTCTCCCCGGGCTCGGTGCGGACCTGCCCTTATCCCTCTCCCCGGCCTCGGCGCGGACCTGCCCTTATCCCTCTCCCCGGCCTCGGCGCGGACCTGCCCTTATCCCTCTCCCCGGCCTCGGCGCGGACCTGCCCTTATCCCTCTCTCTGGCCTCGGCCCGGACCTGCCCTTATCCCTCTCTCTGGCCTCGGCGCGGACCTGCCCTTATCCCTCTCCCCGGCCTCGGCGCGGACCTGCCCTTATCCCTCTCCCCGGCCTCGGCGCGGACCTGCCCTTATCCCTCTCCCCGGCCTCGGCGCGGACCTGCCCTTATCCCTCTCCCCGGCCTCGGCGCGGACCTGCCCTTATCCCTCTCCCCGGCCTCGGCGCGGACCTGCCCTTATCCCTCTCCCCGGCCTCGGCGCGGACCTGCCCTTATCCCTCTCCCCGGCCTCGGCGCGGACCTGCCCTTATCCCTCTCCCCGGCCTCGGCGCGGACCTGCCCTTATCCCTCTCCCCGGCCTCGGCGCGGACCTGCCCTTATCCCTCTCCCCGGCCTCGGCGCGGACCTGCCCTTATCCCTCTCCCCGGCCTCGGCGCGGACCTGCCCTTATCCCTCTCCCCGGCCTCGGCGCGGACCTGCCCTTATCCCTATCCCCGGCCTCGGCGCGGACCTGCCCTTATCCCTATCCCCGGCCTCGGCGCGGACCTGCCCTTATCCCTATCCCCGGCCTCGGCGCGGACCTGCCCTTATCCCCGGCCTCGGCGCGGACCTGCCCTTATCCCCGGCCTCGGCGCGGACCTGCCCTTATCCCCGGCCTCGGCGCGGACCTGCCCTTATCCCCGGCCTCGGCGCGGACCTGCCCTTATCCCCGGCCTCGGCGCGGACCTGCCCTTATCCCCGGCCTCGGCGCGGACCTGCCCTTATCCCCGGCCTCGGCGCGGACCTGCCCTTATCCTCGGCCTCGGCGCGGACCTGCCCTTATCCTCGGCCTCGGCGCGGACCTGCCCTTATCCCCGGCCTCGGCGCGGACCTGCCCTTATCCCCGGCCTCGGCGCGGACCTGCCCTTATCCCCGGCCTCGGCGCGGACCTGCCCTTATCCCCGGCCTCGGCGCGGACCTGCCCTTATCCCCGGCCTCGGCGCGGACCTGCCCTTATCCCCGGCCTCGGCGCGGACCTGCCCTTATCCCCGGCCTCGGCGCGGACCTGCCCTTATCCCCGGCCTCGGCGCGGACCTGCCCTTATCCCCGGCCTCGGCGCGGACCTGCCCTTATCCCCGGCCTCGGCGCGGACCTGCCCTTATCCCCGGCCTCGGCGCGGACCTGCCCTTATCCCCGGCCTCGGCGCGGACCTGCCCTTATCCCCGGCCTCGGCGCGGACCTGCCCTTATCCCCGGCCTCGGCGCGGACCTGCCCTTATCCCCGGCCTCGGCGCGGACCTGCCCTTATCCCCGGCCTCGGCGCGGACCTGCCCTTATCCCCGGCCTCGGCGCGGACCTGCCCTTATCCCCGGCCTCGGCGCGGACCTGCCCTTATCCCCGGCCTCGGCGCGGACCTGCCCTTATCCCCGGCCTCGGCGCGGACCTGCCCTTATCCCCGGCCTCGGCGCGGACCTGCCCTTATCCCCGGCCTCGGCGCGGACCTGCCCTTATCCCCGGCCTCGGCGCGGACCTGCCCTTATCCCCGGCCTCGGCGCGGACCTGCCCTTATCCCCGGCCTCGGCGCGGACCTGCCCTTATCCCCGGCCTCGGCGCGGACCTGCCCTTATCCCCGGCCTCGGCGCGGACCTGCCCTTATCCCCGGCCTCGGCGCGGACCTGCCCTTATCCCCGGCCTCGGCGCGGACCTGCCCTTATCCCCGGCCTCGGCGCGGACCTGCCCTTATCCCCGGCCTCGGCGCGGACCTGCCCTTATCCCCGGCCTCGGCGCGGACCTGCCCTTATCCCCGGCCTCGGCGCGGACCTGCCCTTATCCCCGGCCTCGGCGCGGACCTGCCCTTATCCCCGGCCTCGGCGCGGACCTGCCCTTATCCCCGGCCTCGGCGCGGACCTGCCCTTATCCCCGGCCTCGGCGCGGACCTGCCCTTATCCCCGGCCTCGGCGCGGACCTGCCCTTATCCCCGGCCTCGGCGCGGACCTGCCCTTATCCCCGGCCTCGGCGCGGACCTGCCCTTATCCCCGGCCTCGGCGCGGACCTGCCCTTATCCCCGGCCTCGGCGCGGACCTGCCCTTATCCCCGGCCTCGGCGCGGACCTGCCCTTATCCCCGGCCTCGGCGCGGACCTGCCCTTATCCCCGGCCTCGGCGCGGACCTGCCCTTATCCCCGGCCTCGGCGCGGACCTGCCCTTATCCCCGGCCTCGGCGCGGACCTGCCCTTATCCCCGGCCTCGGCGCGGACCTGCCCTTATCCCCGGCCTCGGCGCGGACCTGCCCTTATCCCCGGCCTCGGCGCGGACCTGCCCTTATCCCCGGCCTCGGCGCGGACCTGCCCTTATCCCCGGCCTCGGCGCGGACCTGCCCTTATCCCCGGCCTCGGCGCGGACCTGCCCTTATCCCCGGCCTCGGCGCGGACCTGCCCTTATCCCCGGCCTCGGCGCGGACCTGCCCTTATCCCCGGCCTCGGCGCGGACCTGCCCTTATCCCCGGCCTCGGCGCGGACCTGCCCTTATCCCCGGCCTCGGCGCGGACCTGCCCTTATCCCCGGCCTCGGCGCGGACCTGCCCTTATCCCCGGCCTCGGCGCGGACCTGCCCTTATCCCCGGCCTCGGCGCGGACCTGCCCTTATCCCCGGCCTCGGCGCGGACCTGCCCTTATCCCCGGCCTCGGCGCGGACCTGCCCTTATCCCCGGCCTCGGCGCGGACCTGCCCTTATCCCCGGCCTCGGCGCGGACCTGCCCTTATCCCCGGCCTCGGCGCGGACCTGCCCTTATCCCCGGCCTCGGCGCGGACCTGCCCTTATCCCCGGCCTCGGCGCGGACCTGCCCTTATCCCCGGCCTCGGCGCGGACCTGCCCTTATCCCCGGCCTCGGCGCGGACCTGCCCTTATCCCCGGCCTCGGCGCGGACCTGCCCTTATCCCCGGCCTCGGCGCGGACCTGCCCTTATCCCCGGCCTCGGCGCGGACCTGCCCTTATCCCCGGCCTCGGCGCGGACCTGCCCTTATCCCCGGCCTCGGCGCGGACCTGCCCTTATCCCCGGCCTCGGCGCGGACCTGCCCTTATCCCCGGCCTCGGCGCGGACCTGCCCTTATCCCCGGCCTCGGCGCGGACCTGCCCTTATCCCCGGCCTCGGCGCGGACCTGCCCTTATCCCCGGCCTCGGCGCGGACCTGCCCTTATCCCCGGCCTCGGCGCGGACCTGCCCTTATCCCCGGCCTCGGCGCGGACCTGCCCTTATCCCCGGCCTCGGCGCGGACCTGCCCTTATCCCCGGCCTCGGCGCGGACCTGCCCTTATCCCCGGCCTCGGCGCGGACCTGCCCTTATCCCCGGCCTCGGCGCGGACCTGCCCTTATCCCCGGCCTCGGCGCGGACCTGCCCTTATCCCCGGCCTCGGCGCGGACCTGCCCTTATCCCCGGCCTCGGCGCGGACCTGCCCTTATCCCCGGCCTCGGCGCGGACCTGCCCTTATCCCCCGGCGCGGACCTGCCCTTATCCCCGGCGCGGACCTGCCCTTATCCCCGGCGCGGACCTGCCCTTATCCCCGGCGCGGACCTGCCCTTATCCCCGGCGCGGACCTGCCCTTATCCCCGGCGCGGACCTGCCCTTATCCCCGGCGCGGACCTGCCCTTATCCCTCTCCCCGGCCTCGGCGCGGACCTGCCCTTATCCCTCTCCCCGGCCTCGGCGCGGACCTGCCCTTATCCCGCTCCCCGGCCTCGGCGCGGACCTGCCCTTATCCCGCTCCCCGGCCTCGGCACGGACCTGCCCTTATCCCGCTCCCCGGCCTCGGCACGGACCTGCCCTTATCCCGCTCTCTGGCCTCGGCACGGACCTGCCCTTATCCCGCTCTCTGGCGTCGGTGTGGACCTTCCTCCCCCATTTTTCTACAATGATTAGAGGGCTTGTCCGGGCTTTGAATATCCTGCTTTCCTCCACAGACAGCGCCCCCCCTGTTCATAGGTTGTGTCTGGTATTGCAGCTCATCTCTGTCCCGCTGCAGTACCGTACACGGCCTCCGGACAGGTGTGGCGCCCTGCTTAGAAGAAAGCAGCCACGTTATTTTTATAAGAATGTACAAACCCCTCTGAATTGAATTTCCGGGCTCCAGACGCCGCCGTCTTTAGTAATGCGCCTTGGTTATGGCGGTGGGGTGAGGTCACCGCCGGCGCAGAGGAGGCGTGCTGAATCATCCTCCGCGCTCACACATTGTGCAGTCACTCCGCAGTCATCCTGTACTAAACTGCACCGTGCCGGGCCCAAAATAACCTGACACGTCCTCTCCTCCTCCGCCGGCGGTGCTGCCGTGCCCTCTCCGTCTGTCCTCGCTCACCCCCGCCGGGTCGCGCCTGCACTGACCAATCAGATACCATCCGGCATATTTTTAGCATTGTAGACGGAATTTAAAGGGACACTCCGAAGAACACTTTGCCTTATGCCTAATGATGGGCCCGGGAGTCCCAGCCACGGGCCCTTTTTTCTTATCAGGAGCCTCCTTTAATTAACCCTTCCTCTCCCATTGTGTCGTCGTTAACCCATTGGTTTCTCTGTTCTTTGGCAGGAGCGCTGCACACCGTCCAGCTCCATCTGAAGTCCAAGGAGACCCAGCTGAGGTTCGTCAGCACAGACTTCGTCTTCTACAATTGCAGCGTCCTCCAGTCGTAAGTGTTTTGGGTTTATTTCCACTATATCTGCTTGCTGTCAGTGACTAGAAATGTTCACATTAACCCTTTAACTCCTACAAGCCTGAGATTTCCTGCATCTGAGACTTTGCTCCCGTCCTATCCTGCACTGATACATTGTAACGAGCTCTTCAGAACAGGACAGATTTACACCACTTACATATGTCTGTCCAAATTTGATGCGATGGTAGCAAACCCTCAGCAGTGAGAAGTACCAGGATCTTCAGATTGCCTCCGCCCGGTGGTGTGAAGTCTGGGTGCATCGTCAAGTGCGAAGCAGGAAAATTTAATTAGTAGCAGCCCGTGCGCAGAGCGGCAGTGGCGGGTTTATTTTTTTTTTCTCCTCCTGATTCTGTTGCTGAATTGGAAATGGCGCTAAAGGTGCCGAAAATAGACGCGAAGATTAGCATTTTAGGAAGCGCCAATGCAATGCAGAATGGGGGCAGGGAGCGAGTACAGGGAGCTGAGGATTGCTAGGTCACCAGACGTGGCGCTGTGGTCAGTGCAATGCAGAATGGGGGCAGGGAGAGAGTAAAGGGAGCAAGGATTGCTAGGTCACCAGACGTGGCGCAATGGTCAGTGCAATGCAATGCAATGCAGAATAGAGGCAGGGAGAGAGTAAAGGGAGCGAGGATTGCTAGGTCACCAGACATGGTGCTATGGTCAGTGCAATGCAGAATGGGGGCAGGGAGCGAGTACAGGGAGCTGAGGATTGCTTGGTCACCAGACGTGGTGCTGTGGTCAGTGTAATTCAGAATAGGGGCAGGGAGCGAGTAAAGGGAGCGAGGATTGCTAGATCACCAGATGTGGCGCTGTGGTCAGTGTAATACAGAATAGGGGCAGGGAGCGAGTAAAGGGAGCGAGGATTGCAAGGTCACCAGATGTGGCGCAGTAGTCAGTGCAATACAGAATAGAGGCAGGGAGAGAGTAAAGGGAGCGAGGATTGCTAGATCACCAGATGTGGCGCAGTAGTCAGTGCAATACAGAATAGAGGCAGGGAGAGAGTAAAGGGAGCGAGGATTGCTAGATCACCAGATGTGGCGCTGTGGTCAGTGCAATGCAATGCAGAATAGAGGCAGGGAAGAGAGTAAAGGGAGCGAGGATTGCTAGGTCACCAGACGTGGCGCTGTGGTCAGTGTAATGCAGAATAGGGGCAGGGAGCGAGTAAAGGGAGCGAGGATTGCAAGGTCACCAGACGTGGCGCTGTGGTCAGTGCAATGCAGAATAGGGGCAGGGAGAGAGTAAAGGGAGGGAGGATTGCTAGATCACCAGATGTGGCGCTGTGGTCAGTGCAATGCAGAATAGGGGCAGGGAGAGAGTAAAGGGAGGGAGGATTGGTCACCCTTTTGCTTTATACTGGACAAGCTTTCAGTGTTTCTGGCGTCCACCTCCGGATGATGAGTTGTATATTCCTTCTTGCAGGTGCCTGTCCTGTGTGAGCAGCCCGTACCCCTGCCACTGGTGCAAATACCGCCACATCTGCACGCACAACGCTGATGAGTGCTTCTTCTTGGAGGGACGAGTGAATAACACAGAGGTATAATCCCTGATCTATGTGATATTGGGGGGACGTAGTACTACGTGCACAGACTTCTCCCGTGCTGCGCGCCTCCATTTATCGGCCCCCTCCCATATACCTTGTCAGCAACTTCTGGTGTGAGAGCGCGATTCACACGGTGCAGAGTGTCAGGGGGCGACGTGTTTAATCAGGAGCGCCTGACTCCCCGCTTCCTCACACCTCGGGAAGGGCGTCATTCGCTGCTGAGCAAACGCTATATACACGGCGCGTATATACAGAGCCCAGCGCCAGAGACCCAGATCCTGCCAACTCTCCCCCCGGTTTTCTGGCGCACGTTCAGTGGGAGCAGGAGGGCGTCTGAACAGGGGAAAAGGATTAACCCTTACTCGTCAGACGTATATACCGTATTTTTCGGATTGTAAGACGCAACCCAAATTTAGAGAAAAAAAGGGGGTCTGTTTTATAATCCGGGGGTGTCTTACCGGAGGGGGGGCGACAGCGTTAGTGGAGCGGGGGTCACAGGAGGCAGTGGTGGAGGGTGATGCTGCGGACCCCTGTGCTGCGGGCGGTGAGGTGGGGCCGGGGACTTCCTTAGGTTGACTGTGCGGGCTTCAAAGAAATGGCGCCCGGAGGTGGCGCGCGCACAGATTGAGCTATTGGCTCAGTGACAAGGCGAGACCTCATCTGCGCATGCGCCACTTCCACTGCTGGGCTGGAGGCGGCGCGTGCGCAGATGAGATCTTGAGTCGAGAGCTCCATCTGTGCACGCCAACTCTGCAGCGGGGCCAGCGACGGCCCCCCCATCGCAGCGGGGCCAGCGACGGCCCCCCCCATCGCAGCGGGGCCAGCGACAGTCCCCCCCCATTGCAGCGGGGCCAGCGACAGTCCCCCCCCATTGCAGCGGGGCCAGCGACAGTCCCCCCCCATTGCAGCGGGGCCAGTGACAGTCCCCCCCCATTGCAGCGGGGCCAGCGACAGTCCCCCCCCCTCATTGCGGCGGGGCCAGCGACGGTCCCCCCCCCATTGCGGCGGGGCCAGCGACGGTCCCCCCCCCATTGCGGCGGGGCCAGCGACGGTCCCCCCCCATTGCGGCGGGGCCAGCGACGGTCCCCCCCCCCCATTGTGGCGGGACCCGCGACGGTCCCCCCCCTCCATTGCGACGGGGCCAGCGACGGTCCCCCCCCATTGCAGCTGGGCCAGCGACAGCCCCTCCAGCACAGCGGCGCCCGCAGCATTGCCCCCAGCTCCTGCTACCCCCCTTTTCACCACCTCCCGTTGAGCTGTATTCGGGTTATAAGACGCACCCCCCATTTTCTTCTCAAATTTCTGGGAGGAAAAGCGCGTCTTATAATCCGAAAAATATACGGTGTATATAATATATTGGGCAATTGCTTAAATAGCAACTTCCTAATTACTCCTCCTTCTGGGAACCGATTGTTGCTCTGTAATCTGCATCCCCCACTCTGGTATTGAAGCAAACTTGCCATCCGGACTCTTGGAAAGCCGGGTGACTGCATATGGAGGTGATATTGTGCCCCAATCCTGATTTTGCATGGTGAATAAAGCCGCACTGTTTGTCGCCCCCTTTCCTGCACGAGGGGTTGATCTGGGCTTTGTTGTGCACGCGGTGGTGCGATCTCCATATTTGTGTACATCCGCCCCCCCCCACAGCGAGGGATACATTTACATATACACAGCCCTAGCCTAGATCTAACCCGTGCAGATTGGCTCGCCGCAGCAGAAGAGGGGACGTGTTTCCATGGTAACAGGATCCTTCCTGAGCATCTAGCCGTAAGTAGGTAGGAGGCACGCGGCCCCTCATCCTCCTCTGCCGATCTCCTGGGGGCTTCAGGAGGAGAGAGGAGGGGACGGGGGGGACCGGAGCGTCTGAAATCACTTACATGTATGAGTGCAACAGTCGAGCAATAATTCAGTTATTACGTGTGACGGGGGAGATCGCGGTTGGGGGTCCGGCATATCCGGTGGGAGGTGTAGGGGGAGCGGTGCACCCCTCAGTGTCCAAAATGTGGCAGGTGTATGATGGGGGTGGTTGTCTTCATGATGAGGAGGATGATGAGAATGGAGGAGGATGATGAGAATGGAGGAGGATGATGAGAATGGAGGAGGATGATGAGAATGGAGGAGGAGGATGAGAATGGAGGAGGATAATGATGAGAATGGAGGAGGATAATGATGAGAATGGAGGAGGATAATGATGAGAATGGAGGAGGATGATGATGAGAATGGAGGATGGAGGATGAGGATGGAGGATGGAGGATGGAGGATGAGGATGGAGGATGGGGATGGAGGATGATGATGAGGATGGAGGATGATGAGGATGGAGGATGATGAGGAAGATGAAGGTGATGCGTGAGACTCATTAATTAGGAAAGGAATACATTTTTTTCTCTCCTCATCGATCGTGTTTCCGCTCCGTCCGTGCCATAAATATGCCCTTCACGTTTATGCGCCTCCTCGATAAGTGGCACCGGGGCACAGATTTATACGGAAACGCCATAAAACCTAAAAGCAATGCGCAGCACTCCGGCTAATATGCCCCATTCCTCCGCCGGGGGACGGTGATTTATGCCGGTGACATCAGTACATCTGTCCTCTCCGTGTCCTGCCGCAGACGAGCGGGTGGAGGGGATCGGGGGCCGGAGACACTCGGCGTCTCCCGGGTCCCCTTCCCCCACCTCTCCCTTTCTAGTCAAAAAAAAAATGGTCGAACATGTTGCCTTTCAGTATGCCCCATCATTCCCCGCAAGGGGTGTCTGCCGCCTGAATGGAGACCCTGCTCTCACCCGTCTCGCTCTTCTCCATCTTGCAGGGTTGTCCTGAGATTATCCCCACCGGCGAGATCCTGATACCGGTCGGCGTGGTGCAGCCGATCACTCTGAAGGCCAAGAATCTGCCGCAGCCGCAGTCCGGCCAGAAGAACTATGAGTGCATCTTCAACATCGAGGGCAAAGACCAGCGCGTGCCGGCCGTGCGCTTCAACAGCAGCAGTGTGCAGTGCCAGAACACCTCCGTAAGTGCTGCGCAGAGTGTGCACCTACCATCCACCGGGCTCGTGATTGGTGCATACGGGCGCGGTAATGGTGGCGCTCAAATCTATGGGTATACGACTATGTGCAGACCAGTGCATACCGGGCAGGGTGTACGGCTATGTGCAGACCAGTGCATACTGGGCAGGGTGTACGGCTATGTGCACACCAGTGCATACTGGGCAGGGTGTACGGCTATGTGCACACCAGTGCATACTGGGCAGGGTGTACGGCTATGTGCAGACCAGTGCATACTGGGCAGGGTGTATAGCTATGTGCAGACCAGTGCATACTGGGCAGGGTGTACGGCTATGTGCACACCAGTGCATACTGGGCAGGGTGTACGGCTATGTGCACACCAGTGCATACTGGGCAGGGTGTACCACTATGTGCAGACCAGTGCATACTGGGCAGGGTGTACGGCTATGTGCACACCAGTGCATACTGGGCAGGGTGTACCACTATGTGCAGACCAGTGCATACTGGGCAGGGTGTACGGCTATGTGCATACTGGGCAGGGTGTACCGCTATGTGCACACCAGTGCATACTGGGCAGGGTGTATAGCTATGTGCAGACCAGTGCATACTGGGCAGGGTGTATGGCGATGTGCAGACCAGTGCATACTGGGCAGGGTGTACCGCTATGTGCAGACCAGTGCATACTGGGCAGGGTGTACCGCTATGTGCACACCAGTGCATACTGGGCAGGGTGTACGGCTATGTGCAGACCAGTGTATACTGGGCAGGGTTTACCACTATGTGCAGACCAGTGCATACTGGGCAGGGTGTACGGCTATGTGCAGACCAGTGCATACTGGGCAGGGTCTACCACTATGTGCAGACCAGTGCATACTGGGCAGGGTGTACGGCTATGTGCAGACCAGTGCATACTGGGCAGGGTGTACCACTATGTGCAGACCAGTGCATACTGGGCAGGGTTTACCACTATGTGCAGACCAGTGCATACTGGGCAGGGGTGTACCGCTATGTGCAGACCAGTGCATACTGGGCAGGGTGTACCGCTATGTGCACACCAGTGCATACTGGGCAGGGTTTACCGCTATGTGCAGACCAGTGCATACTGGGCAGGGTTTATCACTATGTGCACACCAGTGCATACTGGGCAGGGTTTACCACTATGTGCAGACCAGTGCATACTGGGCAGGGTTTACCGCTATGTGCAGACCAGTGCATACTGGGCAGGGTTTATCACTATGTGCAGACCAGTGCATACTGGGCAGGGTGTACGGCTATGTGCAGACCAGTGCATACTGGGCAGGGTGTATAGCTATGTGCAGACCAGTGCATACTGGGCAGGGTGTATAGCTATGTGCAGTCCAGTGCATACTGGGCAGGGTGTACGGCTATGTGCACACCAGTGCATACTGGGCAGGGTGTATGGCTATGTGCAGACCAGTGCATACTGGGCAGGGTGTATGGCTATGTGCAGACCAGTGCATACTGGGCAGGGTGTACGGCTATGTGCAGACCAGTGCATACTGGGCAGGGTGTACGGCTATGTGCACACCAGTGCATACTGGGCAGGGTGTACGGCTAAGTGCACACCAGTGCATACTGGGCAGGGTGTATGGCTATGTGCACACCAGTGCATACTGGGCAGGGTGTATAGCTATGTGCAGACCAGTGCATACTGGGCAGGGTGTACGGCTATGTGCACACCAGTGCATACTGGGCAGGGTGTATGGCTATGTGCAGACCAGTGCATACTGGGCAGGGTGTACGGCTATGTGCAGACCAGTGCATACTGGGCAGGGTGTATGGCTATGTGCAGACCAGTGCATACTGGGCAGGGTGTATGGCTATGTGCAGACCAGTGCATACAGGGCAGGGTGTATGGCTATGTGCAGACCAGTGCATACTGGGCAGGGTGTATGGCTATGTGCAGACCAGTGCATACAGGGCAGGGTGTACGGCTATGTGCAGAGCAGTGCATACTGGGCAGGGTGTATGGCTCTGTGCACACCAGTGCATACTGGGCAGGGTGTACCGCTATGTGCAGACCAGTGCATACTGGGCAGGGTGTATGGCTATGTGCAGACCAGTGCATACTGGGCAGGGTGTATGGCTATGTGCAGACCAGTGCATACTGGGCAGGGTGTATGGCTATGTGCAGACCAGTGCATACTGGGCAGGGTGTATGGCTATGTGCAGACCAGTGCATACTGGGCAGGGTGTATGGCTATGTGCAGACCAGTGCATACTGGGCAGGGTGTATGGCTATGTGCAGACCAGTGCATACAGGGCAGGGTGTATGGCTATGTGCAGACCAGTGCATACTGGGCAGCAGGGCCGGCTCCAGGTTTTTGTGGGCCCCGGGCGGAAGAGTCCCAGTGGGCCCCATCCACACACAGACACCGATACGAACATATACATATTTAAAGACAAACTCACAAAAATACATATAAACAGACAAATATATACAGTCATATACACTTACAGACACACACACACACAAGTCTGCTGCATACAGACAGACACACACACACACAACTCTGCTACATACAGACAAACACATACAACTCTGCTACATACAAACACATACAGCTCTGCTACATACAGACAAACACACACACAAACTCTGCTACATACAGACAAACACATACAACTCTGCTACATACAAACACATACAACTCTGCTACATACAGACAAACACATACAACTCTGCTACATACAGACAAACACATACAACTCTGCTACATACAAACACATACAACTCTGCTACATTCAGACAAATGCACACAACTCTGCTACATTCAGACAAACACATACAACTTTGCTACATACAGACAAACACATACAACTTTGCTACATACAGACAAACACATACAACTCTGCTACATACAGACAAACACATACAACTCTGCTACATACAGACAAACACATACAACTCTGCTACATACAAACACATACAACTCTGCTACATACAGACAAACACATACAACTCTGCTACATACAAACACATACAACTCTGCTACATTCAGACAAATGCACATAACTCTGCTACATTCAGACAAACACAACTTTGCTACATACAGACAAACACATACAACTCTGCTACATACAGACAAACACATACAACTCTGCTACATACAGACAAACACATACAACTCTGCTACATACAGACAAACACACACAACTCTGCTACATACAGACAAACACATACAACTCTGCTACATACAAACACATACAACTCTGCTACATACAGACAAACACATACAACTCTGCTACATACAGACAAACACATACAACTCTGCTACATACAGACAAACACATACAACTCTGCTACATACAGACAAACACATACAACTCTGCTACATACAGACAAACACATACAACTCTGCTACATACAAACACATACAACTCTGCTACATACAGACAAACACATACAACTCTGCTACATACAAACACATACAACTCTGCTACATTCAGACAAATGCACATAACTCTGCTACATTCAGACAAACACAACTTTGCTACATACAGACAAACACATACAACTCTGCTACATACAGACAAACACATACAACTCTGCTACATACAAACACATACAACTCTGCTACATACAGACAAACACACACAACTCTGCTACATACAGACAAACACACACAACTCTGCTACATACAGACAAACACATACAACTCTGCTACATACAAACACATACAACTCTGCTACATACAGACAAACACATACAACTCTGCTACATACAGACAAACACATACAACTCTGCTACATACAGACAAACACACACAACTCTGCTACATACAGACAAACACATACAACTCTGCTACATACAAACACATACAACTCTGCTACATACAGACAAACACATACAACTCTGCTACATTCAGACAAATGCACACAACTCTGCTGCTCTGTGGGGCCCACACCCGCGGCTTGGCGGGGACAGCACCAGCGGCAGCACCCGCGGCTCAGCGGGGCCCACACCCGCGGCTCGGCAGGGCCCACACCCGCGGCTCGGCGGGGCCAGCACCCGCGGCTCGGCAGGGCCCACACCCGCGGCTCGGCAGGGCCCACACCCGCGGCTCGGCGGGGCCCACACCCGCGGCTCGGCAGGGCCCACACCCGCGGCTCGGCGGGGCCCACACCCGCGGCTCGGCAGGGCCCACACCCGCGGCTCGGCGGGGCCCACACCCGCGGAATCGGCGGGTGGGGGCATTGGCAGGGGCCAGGGCATACATCCAGGGGGTAGAAGCAGCTCACCGGGGCCTATAATGGGGAGGCGGGGAGGGCACTTACCCGATTAGGTCACGGTGGAGAGGGGGCCCACACAGCGCCGGACAGAAGCTCGCCTCCTTCATCTGTGGGACTGAGAAGGCGGTAGCTCCGCCCACAGATGAAATTCAAACGAGGATGTCTGCGCGCCTTAAAGTGACGGCGCCGCAGATTGCTGCCGAGGACTGCGGTCCCCGGAACTCGGCCGGGGACCGCAGAACTGTAAAGGCGAGTGGGCCCCGGCCAAGGGACAGGAGAACTGACGAGGCCGAGTGGGCCCCCTCGGCTCTCCAGGGCCCCGGCATTTGCCCGGGTTTGCCGGGTGCTGACGCCGGCCCTGCTGGGCAGGGTGTATGGCTATGTGCAGAGCAGTGCATACTGGGCAGGGTGTATGGCTCTGTGCACACCAGTGCATACTGGGCAGGGTGTACGGCTATGTGCAGACCAGTGCATACTGGGCAGGGTGTATGGCTATGTGCAGACCAGTGCATACTGGGCAGGGTGTATGGCTATGTGCAGACCAGTGCATACTGGGCAGGGTGTATGGCTATGTGCAGACCAGTGCATACTGGGCAGGGTGTATGGCTATGTGCAGACCAGTGCATACTGGGCAGGGTGTATGGCTATGTGCAGACCAGTGCATACAGGGCAGGGTGTACGGCTATGTGCAGACCAGTGCATACTGGGCAGGGTGTATGGCTATGTGCAGACCAGTGCATACTGGGCAGGGTGTATGGCTATGTGCAGACCAGTGCATACAGGGCAGGGTGTACGGCTATGTGCAGAGCAGTGCATACTGGGCAGGGTGTACGGCTATGTGCAGAGCAGTGCATACTGGGCAGGGTGTATGGCTCTGTGCACACCAGTGCATACTGGGCAGGGTGTATGGCTCTGTGCACACCAGTGCATACTGGGCAGGGTGTATGGCTATGTGCAGACCATCCATTATGCAGCATGCCGGGGGTTAATCCCTCCATCCGCGGTGTGGTGGCAGATGGGGTGTGGTTATGTTCTGAATGAGGAAGGGGATGCGGGAGGTTGCTAAGGGACGGAGCTCTACCGTTGCTATAGAAACAGGAGGGGACCGTCAGAGCCTTTCATCTCTCTCCACCTTGCCCTGCATCCCCCCTTTGTTACGCTGAGCCCCCGCCGCCCGGTGTGACCCCTCAGCACCTTCACACCATATATATTATGTATACGTCCTGCACAATTTATCACGGGGGCAAAACATTTGCTTTCAGTCACAGGAGTGACCTCCATACACATGCTTATTTCTGCATTTATATGTATTAACGCTGGTGCAGGCGCTGCCCTCGCCCGTGAATATTGCCAGCGCTGCCCTCGCCCGTGATTATTGCCGGCGCTGCCCTCGCCCGTGATTATTGCCGGCGCTGCCCTCGCCCGTGAATATTGCCGGCGCTGCCCTCGCCCGTGATTATTGCCGGCGGTGCCCTCGCCCGTGGGTATTGCAGGCGCTGCCCTCGCCCGTGAGTTTTGCAGACGCTGCCCCTCGCCCGTGGGTATTGCAGGCGCTGCCCCTCGCCCGTGAGTATTGCAGACGCTGCCCCTCACCCCGTGGGTATTGCAGACGCTGCCCCTCGCCCGTGGGTATTGCAGACGCTGCCCCTCGCCCGTGAGTATTGCAGACGCTGCCCCTCGCCCGTGAGTATTGCAGACGCTGCCCCTCGCCCGTGAGTATTGCAGACGCTGCCCCTCGCCCGTGAGTATTGCAGACGCTGCCCCTCGCCCGTGAGTATTGCAGACGCTGCCCCTCGCCCGTGAGTATTGCAGACGCTGCCCCTCACCCGTGGGTATTGCAGACGCTGCCCCTCGCCCGTGGGTATTGCAGACGCTGCCCCTCGCCCGTGAGTATTGCAGACGCTGCCCCTCGCCCGTGAGTATTGCAGACGCTGCCCCTCGCCCGTGAGTATTGCAGACGCTGCCCCTCGCCCGTGAGTATTGCAGACGCTGCCCCTCGCCCGTGAGTATTGCAGACGCTGCCCCTCGCCCGTGAGTATTGCAGACGCTGCCCCTCGCCCGTGAGTATTGCAGACGCTGCCCCTCGCCCGTGAGTATTGCAGACGCTGCCCCTCGCCCGTGGGTATTGCAGACGCTGCTCCCTCGCCCGTGGGTATTGCAGACGCTGCCCCTCGCCCGTGGGTATTGCAGACGCTGCCCCTCGCCCGTGGGTATTGCAGACGCTGCCCCTCGCCCGTGGGTATTGCAGGCGCTGCCCTCGCCCGTGAGTATTGCAGACGCTGCCCTCGCCCGTGAGTATTGCAGAGGGTCAGGGGCACCCAGTATGGCAGACATTCATATGAAGGACAGCTGATATCTGCGCGGCGCTGATGTTCACGCGTTTCGTCCTCTGCTTCCCCCGCAGTACACCTACGAAAGGAACGACTCCGGGGACCTGTCCGTCGACTTCTCCATCGTGTGGGACGGACATTTCTTCATTGATAAACCAGCATCATTCAAAGGTAAAGCCATAACTTCTCCTATCCGCACGCCCGGCCCCCCCCCTGTGTCCGGCCCCCCCCTGTGTCCGGCCACCCCCCCTGTGTCCGGCCACCCCCCCCTGTGTCCGGCCACCCCCCCTGTGTCCGGCCCCCCCCCCTGTGTCCGGCCCCCCCCCCCTGTGTCCGGCCCCCCCCCCTGTGTCCGGCCCCCCCCCCTGTGTCCGGCCACCCCCCCCTGTGTCCGGCCACCCCCCCCTGTGTCCGGCCCCCCCCCCCTGTGTCCGGCCCCCCCCCCCTGTGTCCGGCCCCCCCCCCCTATGTCCGGCCCCCCCCCCTGTGTCCGGCCCCCCCCCCCTGTGTCCGGCCCCCCCCCCCTGTGTCCGGCCCCCCCCCCTGTGTCCGGCCCCCCCCCCTGTGTCCGGCCCCCCCCCCTGTGTCCGGCCCCCCCCCTGTGTCCGGCCCCCCCCCCCTGTGTCCGGCCCCCCCCCCCCTGTGTCCGCCCCCCCCCCCTGTGTCCGCCCCCCCCCCCTGTGTCCGCCCCCCCCCCCCCTGTGTCCGCCCCCCCCCCCCCCCTGTGTCCGCCCCCCCCCCTGTGTCCGGCCCCCATCATGTCTGCTGTTTCCCCCTCCACAGCTCTGCTATACAAGTGTCCGGCCGGGAGGAATAGCTGCGGCCTTTGTCTGAAGGCCGATCCGCGCTTCGAGTGCGGCTGGTGCGCTTCAGAAGCCAAGTGTTTGCTGCGACATTATTGCTCCAACCCGAAATCCAACTGGATGCATCTCAGCAAAAGGAACACCCGGTGCACCAACCCCCAGATCAAGGAGGTGAGACCCCGGGGGAGCGCAAGCCCACCATACATGATTACTAAACCCTACACAAGGGGTGGTCTGATCATCCCGTGCCATTTGTGTGCCGTCGCCCCTGCTAACGGTGATCACACATGGGGGGGACACTGGACCACTATTGTCCTCATTGGTGGGGTTCCAGTTGTCGGACCCCCCCATCGATCATCCCTTTATCACCAGTAGACCCCTAGGCATCCAGAGCTATATCAGATAACACGGGCACTCTTCTGCCTTCCTACAGATCCATCCTCTCACTGGTCCCAGAGAAGGGGGGACGAGAGTGACCATCACGGGGGACAACCTTGGCTTGTACTTCCGGGAGGTGTGGGTGCAAGTGGCCGGGGTCCAGTGCGCCTCCGTGCCCTCCCAGTACATCAGCGCCGAAAGGTAAGTCCTGCCGAGTCCTATCGTTTTGGGTTTTTTTTCTACACTTACACAAGATAAACACTTTGCTTCTTCCTCCTCCATTGCTGGTGTATGTTGTGGGTTTGGGGAAGCTTGCTGCAGCAGAAACCTCCCCCCCACACAGTATACATTGTAAACCAAACAGGTTAAAGCCTCGCTCCTCTACTGGAAATGTCCATTTCTCTATCGCTTCATTGGGTGACCAGGAAACCATGGTTGCTGTGTTCCCCAATGAAGGCTCCGAGAAAGATTTTATGGTGAGTACCCAAAATCTTCTTTTCTCTATCGCTTCATGGGGGGACACAAGAACCATGGTTTCCTGTGTGCCCTAATGAAGGCTCAGAGAAAGATTTTATGGTGAGTATCCAAAGCCTTCTTTTCTCTATAGCTTCATTGGGGGGACACCGAAACCATGATTTCCTGTGTCAATCAATGAAGGCTCAGAGAGATTTTACGTCTCTTCATTGGGGGGGACACAGCAACCATAGTTTCTTGTGTCCCCCATGAAAGCTCTGAGAAAGATTTTACGGTGAGTACCCAAATTTTCTTTTCTCTATAGCTTCATTGGGGGAACACAGGAAACCATGGTTGCTATGTCCCCCAATGAAGGCTCCGAGAAAGAGATTTTATAGTGAGTATCCAAAATCTTCTTTTCTCTATCGCTTCATTGGGGGACACCGCAGCCATGGTTTCTTGTGTCCTCCAATAAAGGCTCCAACAAAGAGAAAAGAAGATTTTGGGTACTCACCGTAAAATCTCTATCACTTTCATTAAAGGACACAGCAACCATGTTTTGTTTTTTTTTTGTGTCCCACAATAGAGATTTTACGGTGAGTACCCAAAATCTTCTTTTCTGCTTCTGGTCCTTGAGTAATGTCCAAACGCAGTCTGACACGTTCCGTAATCAAGGTCTATAGAAGAAATGGTCTTGGACGATGGGGCCGTTCCTCCATTGACCTTCATATCCAGCACCTGATGATTTGACGCCAGGGTCTCCTCTCACACTTGAGCTTTCCCTCACCCCATGGAGGAGGAGGAGGAGGAGGACAGCCGTGTGTTTAATGAACGCCATAAACGATCTCGCTCTTCCAAACCCAGTAAGAAGCAATTAAGACGTAATGCTCTGGCCATGAATCACACGCCGGGCTCTCCGCCCTCGGCCGCGCCGGGAAGCTCCGGCACAAATTGCGACTCGATGAATTGTTACAGGATGATGGATGGGCAATATCCTCCTCGCTCTCCTAATTAAATTGCCATCCAGTGTGGCCGTGTACACCTGGTGTGACTCCCCCACATTACTTATCCGGAAAGTTCCCGCAGCCAGCGCCCACGTGCCGCCGCCACCGCCGCCGCGCGCTCATCACTCACTCACATTGGACACGTATAGAGTGATCTAATTAGCGGCTTCCGTTCCCTTTTGTTTATTAAAATCCACATATTTCCTTAAAAATATCGTTTCACCCGCACATATACCGACGCAATGCCTGCGACATGCAGCTGCGGCAGGAACGTCTGCAGCCTCGCCTGTGCCGCAGCCCTGAATCCGTGTCTTTATGATCCGGATGCTGCCATCATTCGGGATCATTTCCCCGCGGGATGCCAGGACGAGGTGCCCACACCCATTACCTTTGTGTCTTTTCCAGGATAGTGTGTGAGATGGAGGAGTCGCTTGTCCCCAAACCTGCCCCCGGCGTGGTGGAGTTGTGCATCGGAGACTGCAGCTCGGACTACAGGACGCAGTCACACCAGCTCTACACCTTTGTGGTAAGATATTGCGAGCCACACGCCAGAAAAAGCACAAAGAAAAGGACCGTAGTGTTCGGATTATTAGACGCACTTTTCCTCCCAAAGAATTTGGGAGGAAAATGAGGGGTCCACCTTATAATCTGAATGTTGCTTACCGGGGGTGGTGGTGAAGGGTCGCAGGAGCAATGCTGTGGGCTCTGTGTTATGGTTGGGGGGGCCCGGCCGCTGTGCTGGGGCTGAGGGGGGTGGCACTGCCGCTGTGCTGGGGGGGCTCGGCCGCTGTGCTGGGGCGGGTGCGGCCACTGTGCTGGGGCTGTGGGGGGCGCGGACGCTGTGCGAGGGGTGCAGCCGCTGTGCTGGGGTTGCGGCCGCTGTGCTGGGGCTGTGGGGGGTGCGGTCGCTGTGCTGGGTGTGCGGCCACTGTGCGGGGGGTAAGGCCGCTGTGCTGGGGCTGCGGGGGGTGCGGTCGCTGTGCTGGGGTGGTGACGCGGGCTCTGTGCTGGGGCTGCAGGCTCTGTGCTGGGGCTTGGGGAGGGCGCGGGCTCTGTGCTGGGGCTGCGGCCGCTGTGCTGGGGCTGCGGCCGCTGTGCTGGGGCTGCGGCCGCTGTGCTGGGGCGCAGGCTCTGTGCTGGGGCTTGGGGAGGGCGCGGGCTCTGTGCTGGGGCTGCGGCCGCTGTGCTGGGGCTGTGGGGGGTGCGGTCGCTGTGCTGGGTGTGCGGCCACTGTGCGGGGGGTGCGGCCGCTGTGCTGGGGCTTGGGGAGGGCGCGGGCTCTGTGCTGGGGCTGGGGGTGCAGGCTCTGTGCTGGGGTGCAGGCTCTGTGCTGGGGCGCAGGCTCTGTGCTGGGGCGCAGGCTCTGTGCTGGGGCGCAGGCTCTGTGCTGGGGCGCAGGCTCTGTGCTGGGGCGCAGGCTCTGTGCTGGGGCGCAGGCTCTGTGCTGGGGCTTGGGGAGGGCGCAGGCTCTGTGCTGGGGCGCAGGCTCTGTGCTGGGGCGCAGGCTCTGTGCTGGGGCGCAGGCTCTGCTGGGGCTTGGGGAGGGCGCAGGCTCTGTGCTGGGGAGCAGGCTCTGTGCTGGGGAGCAGGCTCTGTGCTGGGGCTTGGGGAGGGTGCGGGCTCTGTGCTGGGGCTGGGGGGGTGCAGGCTCTCTGCTGGGGCGCAGGCTCTGTGCTGGGGCGCAGGCTCTGTGCTGGGGCGCAGGCTCTGTGCTGGGGCGCAGGCTCTGTGCTGGGGCTTGGGGAGGGCGCGGGCTCTGTGCTGGGGCTGGGGGGGCGCAGGCTCTGTGCTGGGGCGCAGGCTTTGTGCTGGGGCGCAGGGAGGGCGCGGGCTCTGTGCTGGGGCTGGGGGGGTGCAGGCTCTCTGCTGGGGCGCAGGCTCTGTGCTGGGGAGCAGCCGCTGGAAATGTCTGCGGTGCGGACTTGAAATAATGGCGCCCGGAGTTACGTGCGTAGATGGAGCTCTCGTCTGCGCACGAGCCTCCTCCAGCCCATTAATCTCAGCAGTGGGCTTGAGGAAAATGGCGCCCGGAGCTGGTGGGTGCGCAGATGAGATCTTTTGGGCTGAGCGCCATCTGCACACGTGACTCCGGCGCCATTTCTTTGAAGCCCGCACCGCAGACAGTTTCTGAAACGTGTCTGCCTCACTCCGCCCGCAGGGAGCATCTGGGCCCCCCGCCGCACCGCCCGCTGCATCACCTACCCCAGCACCGCCCCTGCCTCCTGTGACCCCCGCTCCACCACAGCTGCCGCCCGCTCTTGATAATACAGTAACTATATCCCGGCACTTCCCCTATAAATCACCTGCTTTTCTATTATCCTGGGGTTTTCTTTGCATATTATAAATAGTAATTTTTTTTCTACAGACCCCGACTTTTCATGAAGTGAGCCCCATGCGGGGCCCGTCCTCCGGGGGCACTCTGCTCACAATCAGCGGTAAAAACCTGGATGCCGGAAGCTCCGTGTCCGTCCTCATCCGAGACTCCGAGTGTCGATTTGTCAAGTAGGTCTTTTCTTTTCTTTGTCTGACACCAATGGGGGCTGCTGGGTTGTGGGATATCACAGTCACAGAATATGGATAAAACGCACTAAGGGGGTGGGGGACCATCAGAGTGCAGGCCTTTTCATCAGACCGATAAAGATCATTACTGATAAACATTATCGGCCGATCACATACCTAAAAAATAATCACTGATATCGGCACCACATCTCCAGGAGGAATTGGAGCGAAATCGTCTGCATCTCCCCGGCGTCGTCTCAGGGCCCCAGCCCCGCGGCCATCACTCTCCGGATAGATAAGGCAAGCATATGGAACCAAGAGGTGATCTACACTTACACCGAGGATCCCACCATCACCCGCCTGGAACCGGCGTGGAGTATATTCAAGTAGGTGTCCCATAGCCTCGCCCTATTGTGCCGTAGGCTCCCGTCAATGTTTCGGGAAGGGAAGCAATCAATACTTATGTATGTATGTGTGAAGTCACATTTACTGACATGCATTAGTAAGAGGGTTACGAATAAACACCAAATCTTTAAAGCCCCCCCTTCCTTTATTTTTAAAGCCCCCCTTCCTTTATTTTTAAAGCCCCCCTTCCTTTATTTTTAAAGCCCCCCTTCCTTTATTTTTAAAGCCCCCCTTCCTTTATTTTTAAAGCCCCCCTTCCTTTATTTTTAAAGCCCCCCCCTTCCTTTATTTTTAAAGCCCCCCCTTCCTTTATTTTTAAAGCCCCCCCCCTTCCTTTATTTTTAAAGCCCCCCTTACTTTATTTTTAAAGCCCCCCCTTCCTTTATCTTTAAAGCCCCCCTTCCTTTATCTTTAAAGCCCCCCTTCCTTTATCTTTAAAGCCCCCCTTTTCCTTATCTAGTTCCTCTTCTTCTTGAGTCAGTAAAAATAGAAGAAAAGTTTATATGTCAGTAAATTGTGCCGCGAAGCTGTTGGCAGCCCCTTATCACACCAGCCTCCCTGCTATCTCCCCCTCTGGGTGATACGGCTGATATCTGGTATCTCCGGTGCCACATTTGCTCCTTGTTATCTAGGTCGCAGCATGCTTTGTCTGATTGAAGGTCCTTTCTCCTCACTGTCTTGTGTATTATCTCCCTGCACAGCGGCAGTACCGCAATCACCGTGACCGGCACTCATCTGCTGACCATTCAGGAGCCCAAAGTTCGTGCGAAGTATTCCAGAAAGGAGACGAACAACGTGAGTATCTTCAGGATGTACGTGCAGGGCCGGCCTCAGGTTGTCGTGAGCCCTCAGTATTCCCCGTAAATATAATCACCCTTGTGAGCGGTCTCTCCCCCCGTGTACGCTCTCTTCTCCCCTAATACGCTCTCCTCTCTCCTAATACGCTCTCTTCTACCCTTAATACGCTCTCTTCTCCCCTAATGCACTGTCTTCTCCCCCTGTGCGCGCTCTCCCCCCGGTGCGCGCTCTCCCCCGGGTGCGCCTCGTCTTTCTTCTCGCCCCGCTTCGTGATGAGCGCAGCGTCTTTCTTCTCCGGCCCCGCTTCGTGATGAGCGCAGCGTCTTTCTTCTCCGGCCCCGCTTCATGATCAGCGCAGCGTCTTTCTTCACGCCCCGCTTCGTGATGAGTGCAGCGTCTTTCTTCTCCGGCCCCGCTTCGTGATGAGCGCAGCGTCTTTCTTCACGCCCCGCTTCGGGATGAGCGCAGCGTCTTTCTTCTCGCCCCGCTTCGTGATGAGCGCAGCGTCTTTCTTCACGCCCCGCTTCGTGATGAGCGCAGCGTCTTTCTTCTCCGGCCCCGCTTCGTGATGAGCGCAGCGTCTTTCTTCTGCGGCCCCGCTTCGTGATGAGCGCAGCGTCTTTCTTCTCCGGCCCCGCTTCGTGATGAGCGCAGCGTCTTTCTTCTCCGGCCCCGCTTCATGATCAGCGCAGCGTCTTTCTTCACGCCCCGCTTCGTGATGAGCGCAGCGTCTTTCTTCTCGCCCCGCTTCGTGATGAGCGCAGCGTCTTTCTTCTCGCCCCGCTTCGTGATGAGCGCAGCGTCTTTCTTCTCCGGCCCCGCTTCGTGATGAGCGCAGCATCTTTCTTCTCGCCCCGCTTCGTGATGAGCGCAGCGTCCTTGCTGCTGAGCGCAGGTGTCAGGTGACGTCACTGGCCTCTGCTCCCGGCTTATTACTATTCATAAGCCGGGACGCTGCGCTCATCACATAGTGCACAGAGACGGGGGATGGGGGAGACAGTTACACCGGCCCCATAGAACATCATGGGCTGGGGACACCGTTGGGCAAGCAGCGCTGACTGTGTCCCCAACAGCGAGTGGAACCCCTGATTCTCCAGGACCCCAGCACTTGCCGGGTTGTGACGCCGGTCCTGTGTTGGTTAATGGGTGTTTTGTCCCCCTTTCCCCCCCCCCCAATTCATATATGTCCCCCGCTGTCAGGATTATATCACAGTCCTTCTCGTTTTCAGACCTGTCAGATAATGAATGACACCCTGATGGTGTGCAAGGCCCCCGGCATTTACCCCTCCAGTGGCCAGATCGTTCCCGAGGACGGCGTCCCTCCCGACGAGTTCGGCTTCATCTTGGACAACGTGACGAGTCTCCTCACCTTAAACTTCACCTCCTTCACCTACTACCCCAACCCCGTGGTGGAGATCTTCGGGTCAGGCGGCGTTTTGGAGATCAAGCCAGGGTCTCACGTCATCCTCAAGGTGGGAAATGACCGGAAAATGGCCTCTTTGTTTTAGGACTTGGTCAGCGTCTTGGCTCCAGCTTTAAGTAGATAATTGGCAGATCAGGATGAGCGAGGATTACGGATTATCCGGGGATGAGGACGGTATTACACATAAGCAATGGCATGGTGTACATTTAATGCCTAAAACAGGTTTTATCAGATTAGGAGAAAAACAATTCTGCTGAGCAGCGCCACTCGTGGCTGTGGCTGGTATTGCAGCAGAGTCCTGTTCCTTTAAATGGGTTTTTAAAGGGTTTGACTCGTCTAATATCCTGAGACGCAACCACTGACAAGAAGTGGCGCTGTCATTGTGCCTCCATCTTGGCCTACACAATATGGCCCGAGACGACCACTGACAAGAAGTGGCGCTGTCAGTGTGCCGCCATCCTGTCCTATACACTATGGCACGAGACGACCACTGACAAGAAGTGGCGCTGTCAGTGTGCCGCCATCCTGTCCTATACACTATGGCACGAGACGACCACTGACAAGAAGTGGCGCTGTCAGTGTGCCGCCATCCTGTCCTATACACTATGGCACGAGACGACCACTGACAAGAAGTGGCGCTGTCAGTGTGCCGCCATCCTGTCCTATACACTATGGCACGAGACAACCACTGACAAGAAGTGGCGCTGTCATTGTGCTGCCATCCTGTCCTACACACTATGGCACGAGACGACCACTGACCAGAAGTGGTGCTGTCAGTGTGCCGCCATCCTGTCCTATACACTATGGCACGAGACAACCACTGACAAGAAGTGGCGCTGTCATTGTGCTGCCATCCTGTCCTACACACTATGGCACGAGACGACCACTGACAAGAAGTGGCGCTGTCATTGTGCCGCCATCCTGTCCTATACAATATGGCACGAGACAACCACTGACAAGAAGTGGCGCTGTCATTGTGCTGCCATCCTGTCCTACACACTATGGCACGAGACGACCACTGACAAGAAGTGGCTCTGTCATTGTGCCGCCATCCTGGCCTATACACTATGGCACGAGACAACTGCTGACGAAAAAGGCCATGTAATGCCCAGTGAGTGTCGTCCACAGGTCCTATTATAGTTAATGGGACCTGAGTGTTGAGTGCGTGCCCGCGCCGCCCCTTTAATGCTGACGATGGTTGTGATTGGACGATTCTTCTTGACGCTCGCTTTCAGGGAAGGAATTTTCAGCCTGCTGCCCCCGGAGGATCCAAGCTGAATTACACCGTGCTGATCGGGGACGTCCCGTGCTCTCTTACTGTGTCTGACACCCAGCTACTGTGCGACTCCCCCAGCCAGACCGGGGAGCACCGCGTCACTGTGAGTACTTAAATTCTGGGATCCAGTGGATCACATCTCCATATTCCACTTGGATCCCCACGCACAGAATTTCTCTTTTTTTTTTTTTTTTAGCCACTTAGGAAACTTTTTTTTTTAGCCACTTTTATCCCTTTTTTTTTTTTTTTTCTTGCTCTTCCCATACAGATCTTGGTGGGCGGGATGGAGTTCTCCCCTGGAAGTCTTCGGATCTACTCGGACAGCTCGCTCACCCTGCCGGCCATCGTGGGGATCGGGGCCGGGGGAGGGCTGCTGCTTCTGGCCATCATTGCGGTCCTCATCGCATACAAGAGGAAGACGAGGGACGCGGACCGCACGCTGAAGAGGCTGCAGATGCAGATGGATAACCTGGAGTCCCGGGTGGCGCTGGAGTGCAAGGAAGGTGGGCATCATTGTGCGGTGCTGCTCTGGGAAAGCTGGGTGACCAGTCCGGCAGCCATATTGGTGGTCACCCAGCTTTCCCAGACCCTCTTCTTCTGCGCAGTGATACTATAATAAGAGATAACAATGTTATGGTATCCAGTATTAAGTGCCATCATGCCAGGGGTTAATCGAGCAGCATGACCTCATACAAGCGTCTCTGCGCTTTCTTCTCCAGATCAATAAAGCTTTACACTACGGCGGTGGGGGGTGGGGAATACAATTAGGAGTAAGCATAAGCTAATGGCAGCGTGATTAATGATACACGGCGGAGGTAGTGCTGCATCGTCACTCTGATGAGACGATCGGGCACGTCGATGGCCATTCACAGAGATAACGGGGGGCAAGGTTTGGCGTCACGGTTTCCATTTTTACCGCATCCACTGCCTCTTTTGGGGCATCTGGAGGTGGTCGGGAAATGGCCATTGTGGCGCCACCTACCATGTGCCTGGCATCGTCACTCCGCCGGGGGAACTGATGAGACGATCGGGCACGTCGATGGCCATTCACAGAGATAACGGGGTGCAAGGTTTGGCGTCACAGTTTCCATTTTTACCACATTCACGGCCTCTTTGAGGCATCTGGAAGTGGCCAGTATGGCGCCACGTGCCTGGCATCGTCACGCCGGGGGGGGGGACTGATGAGACAATCTGACACATCGATGGCCATTCACCAAGATAACATGGTGTAAGTATTGGCGTTACGGATTCCATTTTTACCACATCTACTACCTCTTTTAGGGATCTAGAGGAGGTCGGGGAACGGCCATTGTGGCCAGTATGGTGCCACGTGCCCGGTATAGTCACTCCGCCGGGGGGACTGATGAGACAATCGGGCATGTCGAAGGCCATTCACAGAGATAACTGGGTGCAAGGTTTGGCGTCACGGTTTCCATTTTTACCGCATCCACTGCCTCTTTTGGGGAACTGGAGGTGGTCGGGAAATGGCCATTGTGGCGCCACCTACCCGGCGTCATCACTACGCAGGGGGGAACTGATGAGATGATCGTGCACGTTGATGGCCATTCACAGAGATAACGGGGTGCAAGGTTTGGGATTACGGTTTCCATTTTTACCGCATCCACTGCCTCTTTGGGGCATCTGGAAGTGGCCAGTATGGTGCCACGTGCCCGGTATCGTCACTCCGCCGGGGGGGGACTGATGAGACGATCGGGCATGTCGATGGCCACTCACCAAGGTAACAGGGTGCAAGGTTTGGTGTCACGGTTTCCATTTTTACCGCATCCACTGCCTCTTTTAGAGATCTAGAGGAGGTTGGGGAACGGCCATTGTGGCCAGTATGGTGCCACGTGCCCGGCGTTGTCACTACAACACGTCGATGGCCATTCACCGAGATAACGGGGTGCAAGGGTTAGCGTCACGGTTTACATTTTTACCGTATCCACTGCCTCTTATGGGGATGTAGAGGTGGTCAGGGAACGGCCATTGTGGCCAGTATGGTGCCACGTGCCCAGCGGCGTCACTATGCAGGGGGGACTGATGAGACGATTGGCCACGTCGATGGCCATTCACCGAAATAACGGGGTGCAAGGATTGGCGTCACGGTTTCCATTTTTACTACTTCTTTTGGGGATCTGGAGGTGGTCGGGGAGCGACCATTGTGGCCAGTATGGTGCCACGTGCCCGGCGTCACTACGACACGTTGATGGCCATTCACTGAAATAACGGGGTGCAAGGATTGGCGTCACGGTTTCTATTTTTACTACTTCTTTTGGGGATCTGGAGGTGGTCGATGAGCGACCATTGTGGCCAGTATGGTGCCACGTGCCTGGCGTCACTACGACACGTTGATGGCCATTCACCGAGATACCGGGGTGCAAGGATTGGCGTCACGGTTTCTATTTTTACTGCCTTTTTTGGGGATCTGGAGGAGGTCGGGGAGCGGCCATTGTGGCCAGTATGGTGCCACGTGCCCGGCCTGTGTGGTTCTTGCAGTCAGGATTTTCGGCTGCTCGCACATCTGTCACTGACATCTTCCCCCTCCTGGGACTTCATTAGTCAGATTGGATACAATAACAGCGCGCTCCCCGCAGACAGTAGCAGCTGTCCGTTCCGGCATCCCAAGGGCACGGCAGGCGCCGGGAGCGGCGCTGAGAGATGCTACCCTACAGGTGGAAGGAGACTATATACAGAACACCCCAAGCTCAGTGCGCCTCTATATACAGCTCAGTTTTTTTATTTTTTGGGGCACTTTTTGCATGGTTTCCAACTATCGTGCCCTCATGACAACCCTTCCTGTCCTCCCTCCCCTCCGATCCCTGTGCGCATCCAGGCTTCGGCCCGGCCTGTGTTCCGGATGGAGAGGGAGGAGTAAGCTGCTGCCCGCGATGCCACGTGGGGCACATACACCCACTTAAGTAATGTTGTCCCCAACTGCCAACCATATTGGTCACCAACTGCCATCTATTCATGTTTCCAGCATTTGCAGAGCTCCAGACGGACATCAATGAACTGACCAATAATATGGACGGCGTGAAGATCCCGTTTCTGGATTACAAGACGTACGCCATGCGGGTCCTGTTTCCCGGCATTGAAGACCACCCGGTGCTGAAAGAGCTGGACGTGAGTTATTCCCAGTATTGGTTTCGCAGGACCCTGGTCCGGTGGCTTGGTCAGTAGCCCCGGGCCGCCAGATCCTCGCCCTACCTGCCGCAATATTGTGTGTGGCACATATTAATCACAAGAGGCGCCAGATCCTCGCCCTACCTGCTGCAATATTGTGTGTGGCACATATTAATCACAAGAGGCGCCAGATCCTCGCCCTACCTGCCGCAATATTGTGCGTGGGGAAATATTAATCACAAGAGGCGCCAGATCCTCGCCCTACCTGCCGCAATATTGTGCGTGGCACATATTAATCACAAGAGGCGCCAGAGGCGAGGTTTGCCGAGTTCAGCTCTGGAGGCCGTGCTGATCCAGCATCTCGTTTCGCCGCCTCAATATGTCATTTTTATGTTTCGCAGATCCCTCCCAATGTGGAGAAAGCGCTGAGGCTCTTCGGCCAGCTCCTGAATAATAAAACCTTCCTCCTGACCTTCATTCACACCCTGGAAAACCAGCGCAGCTTCTCCATGCGGGACCGGGGCAACGTGGCCTCGCTGGTGATGGTCTTCCTCCAAGGACGCATGGAGTACGCCACCGTCCTCCTCAAGCAGCTGCTCAGCGACTTAATAGAGAAGAACCTGGAGAGCAAGAACCACCCCAAACTGTTACTGCGCAGGTGAGGACCCGTGTGAGGAGGGACCACCCAAACTGTTACTGCGCAGGTGAGGGGGGACCACCCAAACTATTACTGCGCAGGTGATAGGAGGGACCACCCAAACTATTACTGCGCAGGTGAGAGGAGGGACCACCCAAACCATTACTGCACAGGTGATAGGAGGGACCACCCAAACTATTACTGCGCAGGTGAGAGGAGGGACCAC
This sequence comes from Anomaloglossus baeobatrachus, assembly GCF_048569485.1. Lineage (NCBI taxonomy): Eukaryota > Metazoa > Chordata > Amphibia > Anura > Aromobatidae > Anomaloglossus > Anomaloglossus baeobatrachus. Next base: position 222,325,932 of record NC_134361.1, read on the forward strand.
CCAAACTATTACTGCGCAGGTGAGGACCCGTGTGAAGGGGGACCACCCAAACTGTTACTGCGCAGGTGAGAGGAGGACCACCCAAACTATTACTGCGCAGGTGAGAGGGGACCACCCAAACTATTACTGCGCAGGTGAGAGGGGACCACCCAAACTATTACTGTGCAGGTGAGGGGGAGACCACCCAAACTATTACTGCGCAGGTGAGAGGGGACCACCCAAACTATTACTGCGCAGGTGAGAGGGGACCACCCAAACTATTACTGCGCAGGTGAGAGGGGGACCACCCAAACTATTACTGCGCAGGTGAGAGGGGACCACCCAAACTATTACTGTGCAGGTGAGAGGGGACCACCCAAACTATTACTGCGCAGGTGAGGAGGGGACCACCCAAACTGTTACTGCGCAGGTGAGAGTGGGACCACCCCAAACTGTTACTGCGCAGGTGAGAGTGGGACCACCCCAAACTGTTACTGCGCAGGTGAGGAGGGGACCACCCAAACTGTTACTGCGCAGGTGAGGAGGGGACCACCCAAACTGTTACTGCGCAGGTGAGGAGGGGACCACCCAAACTATTACTGCACAGGTGAGGAGGGGACCACCCAAACTATTACTGCGCAGGTGAGGAGGGGACCACCCAAACTGTTACTGCGCAGGTGAGGAGGGGACCACCCAAACTATTACTGCGCAGGTGAGAGGGGACCACCCAAACTATTACTGCGCAGGTGAGGAGGGACCACCCCAAGCTATTACTGTGCAGGTGAGAGGGGAGACCACCCAAACTATTACTGCGCAGGTGAGGAGGGGACCACCCAAACTGTTACTGCGCAGGTGAGGAGGGGACCACCCAAACTGTTACTGCGCAGGTGAGGAGGGGACCACCCAAACTATTACTGCGCAGGTGAGAGGGGACCACCCAAACTTTCTTTGGCGCTCCATTGGGAGACCCAGACGATTGGTGTATAGCTACTGCCTCCGGAGGCCACACAAAGCATTACACTAAAAAGTGTAAGGCCCCTCCCCTTCTGCCTATACACCCCCAGTGGGATCACTGGCTCACCAGTTTTCTGCTTTGTGCGAAGGAGGTCAGACATCCACGCATAGCTCCACTGTTTAGTCAGCAGTAGCTGCTGACTATATCGGATGGAAGAAAAGAGGGCCCATATAGGGCCCCCAGCATGCTCCCTTCTCACCCCACTTGTGGTTTGTAAGGTTGAGGTACCTATTGCTGGTACGGAGGCTGGAGCCCACATGCTGCTTTCCTTCCCCATCCCCCTGATGGGGCTCTGGGTGAAGTGGGATCTTACCGGCCCCCAAACCCTGAGGCCGGGCTCCATCCACAGACCCAGAGAACCTGCTGGATTTGGAGCTGAGTATCCTCAGGGACAGGGCCCTGCGACATTAAGGTACTCTGTGTCCCCGGGCAAGCGCGCACACACACACCAGCATTGCTGGGAGTGCTAGTGCGCCGGGGGGTAACAGCGCAGAGCGCTTGTGCTATTATTCACTGCAGCTTTGCTGAGTGAATTTATGTATTGGAAACGGCCGCGCCGGCCGCTGCTGGGTGTTTTACACTGTGGCGCGGCTGGGACTTCTGGTGCGCCGGGGACTTCCGCGCCGGCCGTGCACATAGGACGGCCGCGCTTATTACTCGAGTCCCCGGCTTTGCGGCCTAGTTTTCCTTTCGTTCCCGCCCCCAGCCCTGCCAGTCAGGGAAGGGGCGGGACGCTGTACAGTAAGTCAGCGCAGGGAGCTGGAGTCTGCTTTGCATTCTCCAGCCCCCTTCACTAGACTCAGTGGGACGCCGGGTTCCCGCTCTTGTCTCGGGAGGAGCCGCCCTTGGGGCCTCTGAGGGATGTTTTTTTTTCACTTTCTCGACTGTCACAGAAAGTGGCTTTTTTGGTAACGGTCACGTCTCTTCAGAGAGCGTCCGAGCTAGCAGCGCGGTCATCCAAAGCTCCTTTCCTGGTGTTTCACCAAGACAAGGTAGTGCTGCGCCTGATTCTGGGGTTTCTCCCTAAGGTGGTATCCCCCTTTCATCTCAGTCAGGATATCTCCTTACCTTCCTTTTGTCCTCATCCAGTTCATCGATATGAATTGGATTTGCATTTGTTGGATCTGATGAGAGAGCTCAGAATCTACTTTTCCCGCACGGCGTCCCTGCGCCGCTCGGATGCACTCTTTATACTTGTCGCTGGTCAGCGCAAAGGGTCGCAGGCTTCCAAAGCCACCCTGGCTCGATGGATCAAGGAACCAATTCTTGAAGCCTACCGTTCTGCTGGGCTTCCGGTTCCATCAGGGCTGAAGGCCCATTCTACCAGAGCCGTGGGTGCGTCCTGGGCATTACGACACCAGGCTACGGCTCAACAGGTGTGCCAGGCAGCCACCTGGTCGAGTCTGCACACTTTCACCAAACATTATCAGGTGCATACCTATGCTTCGGCGGACGCCAGCCTAGGTAGAAGAGTCCTGCAGGCGGCAGTTGCCTCCCCGTAGGGGAGGGCTGTCTTTGCAGCTCTAACATGAGGTATTTCTTTACCCACCCAGGGACTGCTTTTGGACGTCCCAATCGTCTGGGTCTCCCAATGGAGCGCCGAAGAAGAAGGGAATTTTGTTACTTACCGTAAATTCCTTTTCTTCTAGCTCTTATTGGGAGACCCAGCACCCGCCCTGTTTCCTTCGGGATTTTTGGTTGTTTTTCGGGTACACATGTTGTTCATGTTGAATGGTTTTCAGTTCTCCGATGTTACTCGGAGTGAATTTGTTTAAACCAGTTATTGGCTTTCCTCCTTCTTGCTTTGGCACTAAAACTGGTGAGCCAGTGATCCCACTGGGGGTGTATAGCCAGAAGGGGAGGGGCCTTACACTTTTTAGTGTAATGCTTTGTGTGGCCTCCGGAGGCAGTAGCTATACACCCAATCGTCTGGGTCTCCCAATAGGAGCTAGAAGAAAAGGAATTTACGGTAAGTAACAAAATTCCCTTCATTACTGCGCAGGTGAGAGGAGGGACCACCCAAACTATTACTGTGCAGGTGAGGGGGGACCACCCAAACTATTACTGTGCAGGTGAGGGGGAGACCACCCAAACTATTACTGTGCAGGTGAGAGGGGACCACCCAAACTATTACTGTGCAGGTGAGAGGGGACCACCCAAACTATTACTGCGCAGGTGAGAGGGGACCACCCAAACTATTACTGCGCAGGTGAGAGGGGACCACCCAAACTATTACTGCGCAGGTCAGGAGGGACCACCCCAAGCTATTACTGTGCAGGTGAGAGGGGAGACCACCCAAACTATTACTGCACAGGTGAGGGGGGGGACCACCCAAACTATTACTGCACAGGGGAGGGGGGGACCACCCAAACTATTACTGCGCAGGTGAGGAGGGGACCACCCAAACTATTACTGCGCAGGTGAGGACCCTTGTGAGTGGGGAAAAACATGGAAGCGGGTGGTCCCCATGCACGTTTCGTTTTCGGGCAGCTGTAGGGTTGATTTCTACCGGTTTCCTCGCAGGACGGAGTCGGTAGCAGAGAAGATGCTGACGAATTGGTTCACCTTCCTGCTGTATAAGTTCCTGAAGGTGAGGACATGGAGCGGATCCGTGGCACTATCCGGCTCACGTGGTGCCCTGCGTTGTACCGTGACTGTATATAGGGCGTTGGTGATGGTATATGGCACCTTTCTTCCCAGGAATGTGCCGGAGAGCCGCTCTTCATGCTTTTCTGTGCCATCAAGCAACAGATGGAGAAGGGACCTATAGACGCCATCACCGGGGAGGCGCGCTACTCACTGAGCGAGGACAAGCTCATCCGCCAGCAGATTGACTACAAAGTCCTGGTTAGTGCTGGTCCCTGCGGGGGTCTCCTGCCCGGTCTTGATGGCTGACATCGCCCTGACGGACTCCTCTTCCCTTGCAGACCCTGAGCTGCATCTGTCCAGACAGCGAGAACGGCACCGAGATCCCCGTAAAGGTCCTGAACTGCGACACGGTCACTCAGGTGAAGGACAAACTGCTGGACGCCGTGTACAAGGGAATCCCCTACACCCAGAGGCCGAAGGCCGAGGACATGGACCTCGGTGAGGACATCGGGGCCGGGCGCGGGGAGGGTTATCTGACTATTGTGCGGGAAAACTTCTAGCAGGAGCTTCTGTTCCAAACATGAGGAAGATCTCTGCTTGCGGAGGGTCTTGTGGGGTGTTCCCGGTATACAGAGGGTCTTGTAGGGTGTTGCCGGTATATGGAGGGTCTTGTGGGGTGTTCCCGGTATACGGAGGGTCTTGTGGGGTGTTCCCGGTATACAGAGGGTCTTGTGGGGTGTTCCCGGTATACAGAGGGTCTTGTAGGGTGTTGCCGGTATATGGAGGGTCTTGTGGGGTGTTCCCGGTATAAGGAGGGTCTTGTGGGGTGTTCCCGGTATACGGAGGGTCTTGTGGGGTGTTCCCGGTATACGGAGGGTCTTGTGGGGTGTTCCCGGTATACGGAGGGTCTTGTGGGGTGTTCCCGGTATACGGAGGGTCTTGTGGGGTGTTCCCGGTATACGGAGGGTCTTGTGGGGTGTTCCCGGTATACGGAGGGTCTTGTGGGGTGTTCCCGGTATACGGAGGGTCTTGTGGGGTGTTCCTGGTATACGGAGGGTCTTGTGGGGTGTTCCCGGTATACAGAGGGTCTTGTGGGGTGTTCCCGGTATACAGAGGGTCTTGTAGGGTGTTGCCGGTATATGGAGGGTCTTGTGGGGTGTTCCCGGTATAAGGAGGGTCTTGTGGGGTGTTCCCGGTATACGGAGGGTCTTGTGGGGTGTTCCCGGTATACGGAGGGTCTTGTGGGGTGTTCCCGGTATACGGAGGGTCTTGTGGGGTGTTCCCGGTATACGGAGGGTCTTGTGGGGTGTTCCCGGTATACGGAGGGTCTTGTGGGGTGTTCCCGGTATACGGAGGGTCTTGTGGGGTGTTCCCGGTATACGGAGGGTCTTGTGGGGTGTTGCCGGTATATGGAGGGTCTTGTGGGGTGTTCCCGGTATACGGAGGGTCTTGTGGGGTGTTCCCGGTATACGGAGGGTCTTGTGGGGTGTTCCCGGTATACGGAGGGTCTTGTAGGGTGTTGCCGGTATACGGAGGGTCTTGTGGGGTGTTCCCGGTATAAGGAGGGTCTTGTGGGGTGTTCCCGGTATACGGAGGGTCTTGTGGGGTGTTCCCGGTATACGGAGGGTCTTGTGGGGTGTTCCCGGTATACGGAGGGTCTTGTGGGGTGTTCCCGGTATACGGAGGGTCTTGTGGGGTGTTCCCGGTATACGGAGGGTCTTGTGGGGTGTTCCCGGTATACGGAGGGTCTTGTGGGGTGTTCCCGGTATACGGAGGGTCTTGTGGGGTGTTCCCGGTATACGGAGGGTCTTGTGGGGTGTTCCCGGTATACAGAGGGTCTTGTGGGGTGTTCCCGGTATACGAAGGGTCTTGTGGAGTGTTCCCGGTATAAGGAGGGTCTTGTGGGGTGTTTCCGGTATAAGGAGGGTCTTGTGGGGTGTTCCCGGTATAATGAGGGTCTTGTGAGGTGTTCCCGGTATACGGAGGGTCTTGTGGGGTGTTCCCGGTATACGGAGGGTCTTGTGAGGTGTTCCCGGTATACGGAGGGTCTTGTGGGGTGTTCCCGGTATAAGGAGGGTCTTGTGGGGGTGTTCCTGGTATAATGAGGGTCTTGTGAGGTGTTCCCGGTATACGGAGGGTCTTGTGGGGTGTTCCCGGTATAAGGAGGGTCTTGTGGGGTGTTCCCGGTATAAGGAGGGTCTTGCGGGGGGTGTTCCCGGTATACGGAGGGTCTTGCGGGGTGTTCCCGGTATAAGAAGGGTCTTGTGGGGTGTTCCCGGTATAAGGAGGGTCTTGTGGGGTGTTCCCGGTATAAGGAGGGTCTTGTGGGGTGTTCCCGGTATACGGAGGGTCTTGCGGGGTGTTCCCGGTATAAGAAGGGTCTTGTGGGGTGTTCCCGGTATAAGGAGGGTCTTGTGGGGTGTTCCCGGTATAAGGAGGGTCTTGTGGGGTGTTCCCGGTATACGGAGGGTCTTGCGGGGGTGTTCCCTGTATACAGCAGAACAGAGCATTGTAATTATGAAAGATTTGAGCATTGCCCATCACCGGAAGCTCCTCCAGGTCACTGGTCGTTCCTGATCGCAGTGGATAACCCGTAGGTTGTAGTCCATGAATTCTTATACCTAAGCGCGGCCGAGGCAGGAGGAGGTGGTAGATTGTAGATCTGACAATATGGCCTCTCTTCTGGGCTGTTTGCAGAGTGGCGTCAGGGGCGCATCACCCGCATCGTTCTTCAGGATGAGGACGTCACCACCAAGATCGAGTGTGATTGGAAGAGGCTGAACTCGCTAGCGCACTATCAGGTGAGGGCGCTGCGCTTGTCCACCATCCTCCTGACCAGGTTGTGCCCTTGGTTTTCCACTGACTGCCATGTCTTCTGCTTGGTTTTCCACTGACCGCCATGTCTTGGGCTTGGTTTTCCACTGACCGCCATGTCTTGGGCTTGGTTTTCCACTGACCGCCATGTCTTGGGCTTGGTTTTCCACTGACCGCCATGTCTTGGGCTTGGTTTTCCACTGACCGCCATGTCTTGGGCTTGGTTTTCCACTGACCGCCATGTCTTCTGCTTGGTTTTCCACTGACCGCCATGTCTTCTGCTTGGTTTTCCACTGACCGCCATGTCTTCTGCTTGGTTTTCCACTGACCGCCATGTCTTCTGCTTGGTTTTCCACTGACCGCCATGTCTTGGGCTTGGTTTTCTTTTGACCGCCATGTCTTGGGCTTGGTTTTCCTTTGACCGCCATGTCTTGGGCTTGGTTTTCCACTAACTGCCATGTTTTGTGCTTGGTTTTCCACTCACCGCCATGTCTTGGGCTTGGTTTTCCACTGACCGCCATGTCTTGGGCTTGGTTTTCCTTTGACCGCCATGTCTTGGGCTTGGTTTTCTTTTGACCGCCATGTCTTGGGCTTGGTTTTCCTTTGACCGCCATGTCTTGGGCTTGGTTTTCCACTCACCGCCATGTCTTGGGCTTGGTTGTCCACTGACCACCATGTCGTGGGCTTGGTTGTCCACTGACCATCATGTCTTGTGCTTCTCTCCATCAGGTCACAGACGGGTCCACCGTGGCTCTGATCCCCAAGCAGGTGTCCGCATACAACATCACCAACTCGTTCACCTTCACGCGCTCGCTCAGTCGGTACGGTAGGTATCGGCGCTCACACCGGGCCGCCATAGCGGGCTGTTTCTGGTATACGCCATATACTTGACGTCTCCTTCCTTTTTCAGAGAGTTTGCTCCGCACCTCCAGCAGCCCCGACAGTTTACGCTCTCGCGCCCCAATGATCACCCCCGACCAAGAAACCGGCACCAAACTCTGGCATCTCGTAAAAAATCACGACCACACGGACCATAAGGAGGGCGACCGCGGCAGCAAGATGGTGTCGGAGATCTACCTTACCCGGTTGCTGGCCACAAAGGTGAGGGCGGCGCCGGCGATGGCGGCAGTGATTGCGGGTGACTGAGGCTGACTCTGCTCCTCTACTGCCCCCTACAGGGAACTCTTCAGAAGTTTGTGGACGACCTGTTTGAGACGGTGTTCAGCACGGCGCACCGGGGCAGCGCCCTCCCGCTCGCCATCAAGTACATGTTTGACTTTTTAGACGAGCAAGCGGACCGGAGGCAGATCACCGACCCGGATGTCCGGCACACGTGGAAGAGCAACTGGTAAGTAGCGCAAAGTGCACCAGAAGCCGCGCGGCACTTGTGGTTACCCCCTCCCCCACACGTAGCAGATTCGAGCCTCCATTTTTAACCCTTTTCTAGCTTGCCGCTCCGCTTCTGGGTCAACGTAATAAAGAACCCGCAGTTCGTCTTTGACATCCACAAGAACAGCATCACCGACGCCTGCCTGTCCGTGGTGGCCCAGACCTTCATGGACTCGTGCTCCACCTCCGAGCACCGCCTCGGGAAGGACTCGCCAAGCAACAAGCTCCTGTACGCCAAGGACATCCCCAACTACAAGACCTGGGTGGAGCGGTGAGTGGAGGGCAGGGTGGGATGCGTGGTCTCTACAGCGCCCCTCTGGGCCGGATCTGGTATTGCACCCCGGTCACATTCCCGGTTATCTTCCCGCACAGATATTACAGGGACATCAACAAGATGCCTGCAATCAGCGACCAGGACATGGACGCCTACCTGGTGGAGCAGTCACGGCTGCACGCCAACGAGTTCAACTCCCTCAGCGCGCTCAGCGAGCTCTTCTTCTATGTGAACAAATACCGGGAAGAGGTGAGCGGATGTCGGGGGGCTCATACAGATTGAGTCTTAAAGGGGCTGTCCAATGCTGTCAGGTTGTCAGTACCAGATCGGTGTAGGTCCCGGACCCCCGCTGTCTGCAGCTTTTGTGGCGGTCTGATTCCAGAGCCGCTCAGCTCCATACACAGACTAGTGCCCATTGTCGGTACTACAGCTCTGCTCCCAGTTGCATCAATAAGAGCTGAGCTGCAGTACCTGAGAACGGCCATTGCTCAGTATATGGCGCTGTTCTGCAGTACCTGAGAACGGCCACTGCTCAGTATATGGCGCTGTGCTGCAGTACCTGAGAACGGCATTGCTCAGTATATGGCGCTGTGCTGCAGTACCTGAGAACGGCCATTGCTCAGTATATGGCGCTGTTCTGCAGTACCTGAGAACAGCCACTGCTCAGTATATGGCGCTGTTCTGCAGTACCTGAGAACGGCCACTGCTCAGTATATGGCGCTGTGCTGCAGTACCTGAGAACGGCATTGCTCAGTATATGGCGCTGTGCTGCAGTACCTGAGAACGGCCATTGCTCAGTATATGGCGCTGTGCTGCAGTACCTGAGAAAGGCCACTGCTCAGTATATGGCGCTGTGCTGCAGTACCTGAGAATGTCCACTGCTCAGTATATGGCGCTGTGGTGCAGTACCTGAGAACGGCCACTGCTCAGTATATGGCGCTGTGCTGCAGTACCTGAGAACAGCCACTGCTCGGTATATGGCGCTGTGCTGCAGTACCTGAGAACGGCCACTGCTCAGTATATGGCGCTGTGCTGCAGTACCTGAAAATGGCCACTGCTCAGTATATGGCGCTGTGCTGCAGTACCTGAGAATGGCCATTGCTCAGTATATTGTGCTGTTCTGCAGTACCTGAGAATGGCCACTGCTCAGTATATGGCGCTGTTCTGCAGTACCTGAGAACGGCCACTGCTCAGTATATGGTGCTGTTCTGCAGTACCTGAGAACGGCCACTGCTCAGTATATGGCGCTGTTCTGCAGTACCTGAGAACGGCCACTGCTCAGTATATGGTGCTGTTCTGCAGTACCTGAGAATGGCCACTGCTCAGTATATGGCGCTGTGCTGCAGTACCTGAGAACGGCCACTGCTCAGTATATGGCGCTGTTCTGCAGTACCTGAGAACAGCCACTGCTCAGTATATGGCGCTGTTCTGCAGTACCTGAGAACAGCCACTGCTCAGTAATGCAGGTGCAGGGCCACCAAGACTATGGACAGACGAGCCGTGAGTGCGGGGTGGTAATGGCTTCTCCTCTTCATCCTTTAGATCCTCACCGCCCTGGACCGCGATTCTTACTGCCGGAAACACAAACTGCGGCAGAAGCTGGAACAAGTTATTAACATGGTCTCCAGTAACAGCTGAATCGCGGGAATCTCCCCTCTCTGCCCCTTCTACCCCCTCAACCTTAACTCCCCAGGACCCCAAGAGGAATCAGAAACTGATAGATAGGGGCCCGACTGGAGGCCAACATGACCGCAAGGTGACTACGAGGGGTGACGGGCAAACGTGCAAAGCTATGGCACTGCCGCAGAGACTCAACACGAGCCACCGATGGGACCTGTGTGACCAGCGCCGGAATCTTCTACCCAGGTTAACAGCAGATCTTCACCAGCCATGGCACACAGCGCCGTCCCATGGCTTGCCCATTCCTCATCTTTCTTCTACGTCCGTGTGACAAGGTGCCCGTCTTTCAGTGCCTTGTGCTGGGGAGAGCAGAGCGGAGACTGCACACCACTGTAATACTCCTTTGTGACCACTGGGTGGTGCTGGTGTGCACCACTAATACTCCTTGTGACCACTGGGTGGTGCTGGTGTGCACCACTAATACTCCTTGTGACCACTGGGTGGTGCTGGTGTGCACAACAGCGTTCAAGCTCCGCAAACTCCTTAAAGGGACCACGTCCTCACCCAGCACCGCCCCTCTGTCCCTGGACTCCCTCGCCGATCAGGAGCCTGTGCACAGCGAGGACATGACTGATTTGGTAAAGTGAAGCCATATGACTCAGAGGGACGCCTGCCCCCCTCCCCCGCCCCAGTGTTTGTGACGATCCACTAATAATCTCAGTGCACTATTGTACCCCCCTCTCCCCAGTTTATTGCTGCTCCTCATATGTGTTTTCAGTGCATCCCCCCCAGACTTTTGTGGAGAGCAGGTGGAGCGACTACATATCTGTGACGTGAAACGAGGGGGTCCCCAGATTAGGTCTGCTAGGTAGGGGGGACCCCGTTATGTTATGCGATTTGTGCCATGCGGTATCTAAGCTGCTGTGGATGTGTGCGGGCGCCCGGCCGGTCCCACCTCTCACCTCCGTCCCCCCTGTGGGAAGGCCGGGGTCCGCGCACGTGGTGCAGGGTCACACCGAAGCTTCGGAACCAGGCAATAGACCTGATTTTGTTTTTAGGTGTATTTTATGATTTTTTAGCGCTCGGCCTCCTGGTTTAACCCTTCACCTGCCGGGAGCACTCGGCGCCCTCCCCTCCCCCTCCTGTGTGTGTATGTGCGGCGGGCACACGCTGGGGTGCGTTCAGTCCAGGCTCTGGTATCTAGACCTTGGTTTATATATTTAATTTTATTTATTTAATTTATTCCTGTCGTCTCCTGCGCTGCAGTGTGTGAGCCGTGCGAGTGGTGTGAGGGTTGTGACCGAGACACGGGACCCCGAGGATGTGAGCAACGTACCCCCCGCCCTCCTCCGGGCAATTAGCCCTGAGTTACCCCCGCCCTCCTCCGGGCAATTAGCCCTGAGTTACCCCCGCCCTCCTCCGGGCAATTATCCCTGAGTTACCCCCGCCCTCCTCCGGGCAATTAGCCCTGAGTTACCCCCGCCCTCCTCCTGACACTCTGACATGAATACTCCTTCTCTCCTCCTAGCACTCTGACCTGAATACTCCTTCCCTCCTCCTGGCACTCTGACCTGAATATTCCTTCCCTCCTTCTAGCACTCTGACCTGAATACTCCTTCCCTCCTTCTAGCACTCTGACCTGAATACTCCTTCCCTCCTTCTAGCACTCTGACCTGAATACTCCTTCCCTCCTTCTAGCACTCTGACCTGAATACTCCTTCCCTCCTTCTGGCACTCTGACCTGAATACTCCTTCCCTCCTTCTAGCACTCTGACCTGAATACTCCTTCCCTCCTTCTAGCACTCTGACCTGAATACTCCTTCCCTCCTTCTAGCACTCTGACCTGAATACTCCTTCCCTCCTTCTGGCACTCTGACCTGAATACTCCTTCCCTCCTTCTAGCACTCTGACCTGAATACTCCTTCCCTCCTTCTAGCACTCTGACCTGAATACTCCTTCCCTCCTTCTAGCACTCTGACCTGAATACTCCTTCCCTCCTTCTAGCACTCTGACCTGAATACGCCTTCCCTCCTTCTGGCACTCTGACCTGAATACTCCTTCCCTCCTTCTAGCACTCTGACCTGAATACTCCTTCCCTCCTTCTAGCACTCTGACCTGAATACTCCTTCCCTCCTTCTGGCACTCTGACCTGAATACGCCTTCCCTCCTTCTGGCACTCTGACCTGAATACGCCTTCCCTCCTTCTGGCACTCTGACCTGAATACTCCTTCCCTCCTTCTGGCACTCTGACCTGAATACTCCTTCCCTCCTTCTAGCACTCTGACCTGAATACGCCTTCCCTCCTTCTAGCACTCTGACCTGAATACTCCTTCCCTCCTTCTGGCACTCTGACCTGAATACTCCTTCCCTCCTCCTAGGACTCTGACCTGAATACTCCTTCCCTCCTTCTAGCACTCTGACCTGAATACTCCTTCCCTCCTCCTAGGACTCTGACCTGAATACTCCTTCCCTCCTCCTGGCACTCTGTCCTGGTGTGAGGTGTTATGGCGGCGTGCCGTCACACTGCCATGCTCCTGTTTGTATGTGACTTGCCCCTCTGGGTGTGTGGTGGTCGGCCCGGATCTCCACTGCCAGCTGATTGCTTGCGCCTTCCCCCCTCGCCCTCTTTTATTTATTGGGGACCCAAACCAAAGCATATACTAGAAAGCAATAACCGACCACACGCCGGCATCTCATTGCTTCTTAGTTTTTTTCCCTCCATGTTTTTCCGCTTGTGCTGCCTCCTGCCCACTGCTGCCCCTGGTTGTGCACTGTCTAGGGGGCGCCCCGTTTGCCAGGCTGTTCACCTGCTGCCCCCCATGCCATGCTGCCGCTCCCGTGTCCGTGGCATGGCTGTGTGCATCGCTCATGCCAGTCATCAGGCGTGGGTACCCGCCTACCCTCCGCCCTCCCCAGGTAAGGGGCGCGTGACTGCCAATGTTCTTCTTTGCCAAACTGGAAACATTCCATAGTAGCGTGGGCGTGCGTGCGGTGTGAGTGTGCCCCTACCCCACGGTCCCTCACACGTGCAGGGCTCCCGCGGTGTGAGTGCGCCCCTACCCCATGGTCCCTCACTCGTGCAGGGCTCCCGCGGTGTGAGTGTGCCCCTACCCCACCGTCCCTCACTCGTGCAGGGCTCCCGCGGTGTGAGTGTGCCCCTTCCCCACCGTCCCTCACACGTGCAGGGCTCCCGCGGTGTGTGTGTGTGTGTGTGTGTGTGTAAATATGAAGAAGCATATATATATATATTTTGTAAATGTGTGTCCGCCCCTCCGTCCCCCCTCCTCATCCTCCTACATATATAACCCCTTCACAATCCCTGCCATCTCCTGCCGGAAGATTGGCCACCTGTTCAGATGGGTTTGGGTTTTTTTTGTTGTTTTTTTTTTTCTTGTCCAGCATCCAAGGGGTTAAAAAAAATCTCCACCACTGAATGAAGGGATTTAGGTGCCTTAGTAACATACTCCACCCCACAGGGTCCGACGCAGCGGCGACACCACCACCCGGGCAGGGTCCACAGTATTTTATCAGCACTTTATGTCTACGGTGGCAGCGGATCCGATACTGTGAGCATGGCGGATTTATTTAATGATGGATTTTATTTTTTATTTTATT
>NC_134361.1:222344226-222356726 GCF_048569485.1 Anomaloglossus baeobatrachus
TCCCCGTCTGTCTCTTTCCCCGTCTGTCTCTTTCCCCGTCTGTCTCTTTCCCCGTCTGTCTCTTTCCCCGTCTGTCTCTTTCCCCGTCTGTCTCTTTCCCCGTCTGTCTCTTTCCCCGTCTGTCTCTTTCCCCGTCTGTCTCTTTCCCCGTCTGTCTCTTTCCCCGTCTGTCTCCCAGTCTCTTTATATCAAGGTCTGTGTCTTTCCCCATCTATCTTTTGTCTCTCTCTGGCTGTCTCCTCTTTCCCTGTCTGTCTCTCTCTGTCTCTTTCACAGTCTGTCTCTGTCTGTCTCTATCCGTCTCCCCACCGACATCTTATTACCTCACATATAAGCTTCTTATACTATGAATGTCTTTTGTTTCTATAGCAACCACTTACAGCTCCTATTAATAACCTGTAGTTCCAGGCTCCATTTACTTTAATGGAGGCATGTTTTTTGGAGAGTAACTGTAAAGCGTGGGGTTAAGTTTTCCTGTCAAAACATAGTCTACGACGTTCCCTGGGTCACATAAGGTGTCTAAGCGAAATTTTGTGATTGTAAATGCGACGGTGCGGATACACTTTTCGTTTCACTTTTTCCCCATTATGTGGCAAATGTGGCATTATGGGGCAAAATTGATTGGTAAATTGTTGGAACGTGCGGGGTTAAAATTTCCCCTCCAAACATAGCCTATGACGCTCTCGGGGCCAGATGTGTGTCTGCAAAATTTTGTGGCTGTAGCTGCGACGGTGCAGATGCATATATATTATACAATTGTGTGTGTATGTATATATAAATATATATATATATATATATATATATATATATATATATATATATATATATATATATATATATATATATATATATATATATATATATATAATATATATATATGTATGTGTATGTATGTATATATGTATGTGTATGCATGTGTATATGTGTATATATATATATATATATATATATATATATATATACAGTTAGGTCCAGAAATCTTTGGCCAGTGACACAATTTTGGCGAGTTGGGCTCTGCATGCCACCACATTGGATTTGAAATGAAACCTCTACAACAGAATTCAAGTGCAGATTGTAACGTTTAATTTGAAGGTTTGAACAAAAATATCTGATAGAAATTGTAGGAATTGTCACATTTCTTTACAAACACTCCACATTTTCGGAGGTCAAAAGTAATTGGACAAATAAACCAAACCCAAACAAAATATTTTTAATTTCAATATTTTGTTGCCAATCCTTTGGAGGCAATCACTGCCTTAAGTCTGGAACCCATGGACATCACCAAACGCTGGGTTTCCTCCTTCTTAATGCTTTGCCAGGCCTTTACAGCCGCAGCCTTCAGGTCTTGCTTGTTTGTGGGTCTTTCCGTCTTAAGTCTGGATTTGAGCAAGTGAAATGCATGCTCAATTGGGTTAAGATCTGGTGATTGACTTGGCCATTGCAGAATGTTCCACTTTTTTGCACTCATGAACTCCTGGGTAGCTTTGGCTGTATGCTTGGGGTCATTGTCCATCTGTACTATGAAGCGCCGTCCGATCAACTTTGCGGCATTTGGCTGAATCTGGGCTGAAAGTATATCCCGGTACACTTCAGAATTCATCCGGCTACTCTTGTCTGCTGTTATGTCATCAATAAACACAAGTGACCCAGTGCCATTGAAAGCCATGCATGCCCATGCCATCACGTAGCCTCCACCATGTTTTACAGAGGATGTGGTGTGCCTTGATCATGTGCCGTTCCCTTTCTTCTCCAGTCTTTTTTCTTCCCATCATTCTGGTACAGGTTGATCTTGGTCTCATCTGTCCATAGAATACTTTTCCAGAACTGAGCCGGCTTCATGAGGTGTTTTTCTGCAAATGTAACTCTGGCCTGTCTGTATTTGGAATTGATGAATGGTTTGCATCTAGATGTGAACCCTTTGTATTTACTTTCATGGAGTCTTCTCTTTACTGGTGACTTAGAGACAGATACACCTACTTCACTGAGAGTGTTCTGGACTTCAGTTGATGTTGTGAACGGGTTCTTCTTCACCAAAGAAAGTATGCGGCGATCATCCACCACTGTTGTCATCCGTGGACGCCCAGGCCTTTTTGAGTTCCCAAGCTCACCAGTCAATTCCTTTTTTCTTCGGCGCTCCATTGGGAGACCCAGACGATTGGTGTATAGCACTGCCTCCGGAGGCCACACAAAGCATTACACTAAAAAGTGTAAGGCCCCTCCCCTTCTGGCTATACACCCCCAGTGGGATCACTGGCTCACCAGTTTTCTGCTTTGTGCGAAGGAGGTCAGACATCCACGCATAGCTCCACTGTTTAGTCAGCAGTAGCTGCTGACTATGTCGGATGGAAGAAAAGAGGGCCCATATAGGGCCCCCAGCATGCTCCCTTCTTACCCCACTTGTGGTCTGTAAGGTTGAGGTACCCATTGCGGGTACAGAGGCTGGAGCCCACATGCTGTTTTCCTTCCCCATCCCCCTGAGGGGCTCTGAGGAAGTGGGATCTTACCGGCCCCCAAGCCCTGAGGCCGGGCTCCATCCACAGACCCACTGAACCTGCTGGATACGGAGCTGAGTACCGTTCAGGGACATGGCCCTGCAACTTTCAGGTACTCTGTGTCCCCGTACAGACAGGCACGCACACGCCAGACTTGCTGGGTGTGTTAGTGCGCCGGGGACAGTAGCGCTGCGCGCTGGGGTTTGAGTCACAGCAGCTTAGCTGTGTGACTTCATGTGCTGGGAACTACCGCGCCGGCCACTCTCAGAGCGGCGGCGCGGCTGGGACTTGTAGTGCGCCGGGGACTTAGCGCCGACCGCGCTTTTACGGCGGCGGCGCTTATAAATTTACTCCCCGGCTTTTGCGGCCTAGCTCCGCTTCGTTCCCGCCCCCTCCCTGTCAATCAGGGAATGGGACAGACGCTGTGCAATCGTCAGCGCCGAGGGCTGGAGCCTTATTTACATGCTCCAGCCCTCTCACTAGGCACAGTGGGACGCAGGTTTCCCGCTTTTCGTCTGAGCACGCCCAGGGCCCGCCCCCCCCTCCACAGGACGCCGGCAGCCATTCCTGCATGCAGTCTGGCTGGAGGACGGACACAGGCTCTGGGAGACCCAGACTAGGGATTTCTGGCGACCACACACCCGCGTTTAGCGGGCGGTAAGCAGCACATTAGTGCTGGCCCCACTACTGCCACAGTGTTGTATTGGTGTACTTTTTCCTGTACCAGATATATATATATATATATATATACTGCACTGTACGGTCGCTTCTTGGCTGTATACCCTATATTGCTCTGAGGAGACAACAACATGTCATCCACAAAACGCAAGGGTGCCAAGGCACGGGCTGTATACACTGCTTGTACAGCATGTGGGGCTAATCTACCAGCAGGCTCCAACGACTCTCATTGTGTGCAATGTTCAGTCCCAGTGGCACTTCGTCAGCCAGAGCCTATTGTGGTGGTAGCCCAGGCAGAGTCGCCTGTGAACCCTGCCCCGGTGACGGGGACAGAATTTGCAGTCTTTGCTGATAAAATGTCTGTGACTATGACAAAAATCCTGGAAACCTTGCAGTCCAGGCCAGTTGCTCAGACCATGGACACTGCTGTGTCTATGTTCCCCGGTCCCCCTCAGTTGGAACTAATCCGTACTTCAAGGGGGTCCCAGGCATCACAGGCTGGGGGCTCTGACTCCGATGACAGTCCCAGCCCGCCTAAGCGAGCTCGCTGGGAGAGACCCTCCACGTCATCACGCGGGTCAGGGTCTCAGCGAGAAGAGTCTCTATATGATGAGACAGAGGTGGGTGATCAGGAGTCTAGTCCTGACACCGCACTCAATTTGGATACGCCAGATGGTGACGCCATGGTAAATGACCTTATAGCGGCCATCAATAGGCTGTTGGATATTTCTCCCCCAGCCCCTTCTGCAGAGGAGGCAGCTGCCCAGCAGGAGAAATTCCATTTCCTGTATCCCAAGCGTAAATCGAGTACTTTTCTGGACCACTCTGACTTCAGAGAATCAGTCCAGAAACACAATACTTATCCGGACAAGCGTTTTTCCAAACGTCTTAAGGATACACGTTATCCCTTTCCCCCTGACGTGGTCAAACGCTGGACCCAGTGTCCAAAAGTGGACCCTCCAATATCCAGGCTTGCAGCTAGATCCATAGTTGCAGTGGAGGATGGGGCTTCACTTAAAGATGCCAATGACAGACAGATGGACCTTTGGTTGAAATCTGTCTATGAAGCTATTGGCGCGTCGTTTGCTCCAGCATTCGCGGCCGTGTGGGCACTCCAAGCTATTTCAGCTGGTCTGGCACAGGTGGACTCTATCATACGTCCAGCAGTGCCGCAAGTGGCGTCCTTAACTACGCAAATGACTGCGTTTGCGACCTACGCTATCAATGCGGTACTGGACTCTACGAGCCGTACCTCAATGGCATCCGCCAACTCTGTAGTTTTGCGCAGAGCCTTGTGGTTAAAAGAATGGAAAGCAGATTCTGCTTCTAAAAAATGTTTAACCAGCTTGCCATTATCTGGAGACAGACTGTTTGGTGAGCAATTGGCGGAAATCATTAAACAGTCCAAAGGTAAGGACTCTTCCTTACCCCAGCCCAGATCAAGCAAACCTCAACAGAGGAAGTGGCAGTCAAAGTTTCGGTCCTTTCGAGGCTCGGGCAAGCCCCAATTCTCCTCGTCCAAAGGGACTCAGAAAGAGCAGAGGAGCTCTGATTCCTGGCGGGCTCACTCACGCCCCAAGAAAGCAACCGGAGGTACCGCTTCCAAGGCGGCTGCCTCATGACTTTCGGCCGCCTCCCTCCGCATCCTCGGTCGGTGGCAGGCTCTCCCGCTTTTGCGACATTTGGCTGCCACAGGTCAAAGACCGGTGGGTAACAGACATTTCTTTTTCGCTCCTAATTGGGAGACCCAGACAGTGGGTGTATAGCTATTGCCTCTGGAGGCCGCACAAAGAACTACACTTAAAAGTGTAAGGCCCCTCCCCTTCTGGCTATACACCCTCCCGTAGGAGTACGGATTCCTCAGTTTTAGCTTTGTGCGCAAGGAGGTCAGACACGCACGCATAGCTCCATTGTTTTTAGTCAGCAGCAGCTGCTGACTATGTCGGATGGAAGAAAAGAGGGTCTATACAGACTCCCAGTATGCTCCCTTCTCACCCCACTTATGTCGGAGGTGTTTGTAAGGTTGAGGTACCCATTGCGGGTACGGCGGCAGGAGCCCACATGCTGATTCCTTCCCCATCCCTTTTTACAGGGCTCTGGGTGAAGTGGGATTTACCGGTCTCCAGGCACTGAGACCGTGCTCCATCTACAGCCCCTGGAGAAGATGCTGGATGGAGCGGAGTACATCAGGGACATGGCCCTGCATCCTCAGGTACTCTGTGTCCCCGTGTATCTGGCACTCACACCGCAGCATGCTGGGTGTTGTAGTGCGCCGGGGGACATCAGCGCTGCGGCGCCTGTGCCATGGCCTCATTCAGCTTAGCTGAAGCAGGCACACTTCTGGGAATCGGTCGCGCCGGCCGCTGGGGCTGCGGCGCGGCTAGCACTTGTAGTGCGCCGGGGACTTCAGCGCGGCCTGCGCTTTTACGGCGGCCGCGCTGATAACTACAGTCCCCGGCTTTTTGCGGCCTGCTTCCGTTCGTTCCCGCCCCCAGACCTGCCAGTCAGGAGAGGGGCGGGACGCTGCCCCCGTCTAGGACTCGGTCGCGCCGGCCGCTGGAACAGCGGCGCGGCTGGCACTTGTGGTGCGCCGGGGACTTCAGCGCGGCCCGCGCTTTTACGGCGGCCGCGCTGATAACTCGAGTCCCCGGCTTTTGCGGCCTGCTTTCGTTCGTTCCCGCCCCCAGACCTGCCAGTCAGGAGGGGGCGGGACGCTGGCCAGTGCATCAGCGCCGAGGGCTGGAGTCGTTTTTACATACTCCAGCCCTCACAGTCAGCACAGAGGGGACACTGTTCCCGCACTTTTGTTTGGGAACTCCCACGGACCGCCCCTCTCCACAGAACTCGGCAGCCATTCTTGCTGACACGCTGAGCTGCAGAGGAGAGCCGGGGAGACCCAGACAAGGCATTCTGCAGCCTCTTACACCGCTGTTCAGCGGGCGGTAAGCAGCCCTCAGGGCTCACCCCCTCTTGTGCTCGTAGTATCCTTAGTATTTTGTTGCTACAAATACTTGGTATTACACAGCGCTGGTCGCCCTTTGGCTATAGACTCTCTCACATGCAGAGAGCCAGCAGCATGTCGCCCGTAAAACGCAAGGGTGCCAAAGCACAGACATTATATGCTTCCTGCACCGCATGTGGGACTTTTCTACCGGCAGGCTCCACGGACCCCCATTGTGTGCAGTGCTCGGCCCCTGCGGCACTTGCACAGTCGGGACCTCTGCTGGACGTGACCCAGGGTGTACCACCTGTGAATGCTGTCCAGGTGACAGGAACTGAGTTTGCAGCTTTTGCTGACAGAATGTCTCTCACTATGTCACAAATTCTTGACACATTGCGAGCTAGGCCTGTACTTCAGACCACGGACACTGTGCAATCATTGCCCCCTGGTCCCCCTCAGCTCCTAGCTCCGGGACGGGCATCTACACCTCAGGGTGAAGACTCTGACTCGGACGATGGCCCCGGGCAGCCTAAGCGGGCTCGTTATGACGGGCCTTCCCATTCATCTCAATGGTCTGGATCCCAGCGGGATGAATCTATGGGTGATGAGGCGGACGTAACTGATCAGGATTCTGATCCTGGGACCGCTCTCAATCTAGATACACCAGATGGTGACGCCATAGTTAATGATCTTATATTTAACATCAATAAGATGTTGAATATTTCCCCACCAGCTCCTCCTGTAGAGGAGTCAGCTTCGCAGCACGAGAGAATCCATTTCAGATACCCTAAGCGTACATTAAGCACTTTTCTGGACCACGCTGACTTCAGAGACGCAATCCAGAAACCCCACGCTTATCCTGAAAGGCGTTTTCCTAAACGACTTAAAGATACACGCTACCCTTTTCCCACTGAAGTGGTCAAGGGTTGGACCCAGTGTCCAAAAGTGGATCCTCCAATTTCCAGGCTTGCAGCTAGATCCTTGGTTGCTGTTGAAGATGGAGCGGCACTTAAAGATGCCACTGACAGGCAGATGGAGCTCTGGCTGAAATCCATCTATGAAGCGATTGGAGCGTCATTAGCACCTTCTTTTGCGGCCGTATGGGCACTCCAAGCTATCACGGCCGGGCTTGCGCGAGTCGACTCAGTCACTCATGCATTTGCCCCGCAGGTAGCACCATTGACCTCGCAAATGGCAGCATTCGCGTCGTACGCGATTAATGCTGTTCTTGACGCTACAAGCCGCACGGCAGTGGCGTCAGCCAACTCAGTTGTTTTGCGTAGGGCTCTGTGGTTGAGACATTGGAAAGCAGATTCTCATTCCAAGAAGTGCTTAACCAATTTGCCTTTTTCTCGTGACCGATTGTTTGGAGAGCGTTTGGATGAGATCATCAAACACTCCAAGGGTAAGGACTCTTCCTTACCGCAACACAGACAAAACAAGCCCCAACAGAGGAGGGGTCAGTCTGCTTATCGGTCCTTTCGAGGACAGGGCAGGTCCCAATTCGCCTCGTCAAAAAAGACTCAAAAGGACCAGAGACGTTCAAATTCTTGGAGGTCTCAGTCACGTCCAAAAAGACCAGCCGGAGGAACCGTTGCCAAAACGACGTCCTCCTGACTTGCGGTCTCCGATTCCCACACCCGCGGTCGGTGGGAGGCTCTCCCACTTTGGCGACATTTGGCTGGCAAGCGTCAAAGACCGTTGGGTGAGAGATATTCTGTCTCACGGGTACAGGATAGAGTTCAGTTCTCGTCCGCCAACTCGTTTCTTCCGAACTTCTCCACCACCAGACCGAGCCGATGCTCTGTTGCAGGCGGTGGCCGCTCTAAAGGCGGAAGGAGTGGTGACCTCCGTCCCTCTTCAGGAACAAGGTCACGGTTTTTACTCCAATCTGTTTGTGGTCCCAAAAAAGGACGGATCGTATCGTCCCGTCCTGGATCTGAAGTTGCTCAACAGACACGTAAAAGTCAGGAGGTTCCGGATGGAATCCCTACGCTCCGTCATAGCCTCAATGTCTCAGGGAGATTTTCTAGCATCAATAGACATCAAAGATGCGTATCTCCACGTGCCGATTGCACCAGAGCATCAGCGTTTCCTACGTTTCGTCATACACGACGAGCACCTACAGTTCGTAGCGTTACCCTTCGGTCTGGCAACAGCCCCCCGGGTCTTCACCAAAGTCATGGCAGCAGTAGTAGCTGTTCTGCACTCGCAGGGTCACTCGGTCATCCCGTATCTAGACGACCTGCTTATAAAGGCATCCTCTCAAGAAGCATGCCAACACAGTCTGAAGGTGGCGCTAGACACTCTCCAGACTTTCGGGTGGATTATCAACTTTCCAAAGTCTCATCTAACCCCGACCCAATCTCTGACTTATCTTGGCATGGAGTTTCATACTCTATCAGCGATAGTGAGGCTTCCACTGGACAAGCAGTGCTCGCTACGGACTGGAGTGCAATCTCTCCTTCAGAGCCAGTCGCACTCACTGAGGCGCCTCATGCATTTCCTAGGAAAGATGGTAGCAGCAATGGAGGCAGTCCCGTTCGCGCAGTTTCATCTGCGCCCTCTCCAATGGGACATTCTGCGCCAATGGGATGGGAAATCGACGTCCCTCGACAGGACTGTCTCCCTCTCTCAGACTGCCAAGGACTCTCTACGTTGGTGGCTTCTCCCCAACTCATTGTCACAGGGAAAGTCGTTCCTTCCCCCGTCCTGGGCAGTGGTCACGACAGATGCGAGCCTATCAGGGTGGGGAGCGGTGTTTCTCCACCACAGAGCTCAGGGGACGTGGACTCAGGAAGAGTCCACCCTGCAGATCAATGTTCTGGAAATCAGAGCAATCTATCTTGCCCTGCGAGCCTTCCAACAATGGCTGGAAGGCAAGCAGATTCGGATTCAGTCGGACAATTCCACGGCGGTGGCGTACATCAACCACCAAGGGGGAACACGCAGTCGCCAAGCTTTTCAAGAAGTCCAGCGAATTTTGACGTGGGTGGAAAGCAGAGCGTCCACCATATCCGCAGTTCACATCCCAGGCGTGGAAAACTGGGAAGCAGACTTTCTCAGTCGCCAGGGCATGGACGCAGGAGAATGGTCCCTTCACCCGGACGTGTTTCAACAGATCTGTTGCCGCTGGGGGACGCCGGACGTCGATCTGATGGCGTCACGGCACAACAACAAGGTCCCAGTTTTCATGGCACGGTCTCACGATCACCGAGCGCTGGCGGCAGACGCCTTAGTTCAGGATTGGTCGCAATTCCGACTCCCCTATGTGTTCCCACCTCTAGCATTGTTACCCAGAGTTCTCCGGAAAATCAAGTCCGACTGCCAGCGAGCCATACTCGTCGCTCCAAATTGGCCAAGAAGGTCGTGGTACCCGGATCTGTGGCATCTCACGGTAGGCCAACCGTGGGCACTACCAGACCGTCCAGATTTGCTGTCTCAAGGGCCGTTTTTCCATCTGAATTCTGCGGCCCTGAACCTGACTGTGTGGCCATTGAGTCCTGGATCCTAGCGGCCTCAGGTTTATCTCAGGGAGTTGTTGCCACAATGAGACAGGCTAGAAAACCATCCTCAGCTAAGATCTATCACAGGACGTGGAAGATATTCTTAGCGTGGTGCTTGGCTCAAGGGTTTTCTCCCTGGCCATTTGCATTGCCAATTTTTCTTTCCTTCCTGCAGTCTGGGTTGGAAAAAGGTTTGTCCCTTAGCTCGCTTAAGGGTCAAGTCTCCGCGCTATCCGTATTCTTTCAGAAGCGCTTGGCACGGCTTTCTAAAGTACGCACGTTTCTCCAAGGAGTTTGTCATATCGTTCCTCCTTACAAACGGCCATTGGAACCCTGGGATCTGAACAAGGTTCTCCTTGCTCTTCAAAAGCCGCCTTTCGAGCCTTTGAAAGAGGTTCCCCTTTCTCGGCTTTCACAAAAGGTAGTTTTTCTTGTAGCGGTCACATCTCTTCGAAGAGTGTCCGAGCTGGCGGCGTTATCTTGCAAATCTCCCTTCCTGGTGTTTCACCAAGACAAGGTAGTACTGCGTCCAATTCCAGAGTTTTCTCCCAAGGTGGTTTCTTCCTTTCATCTCAATCAGGATATCACTTTGCCATCTTTGTGTCCGCATCCAGTTCACCAATTTGAAAAGGGTTTACATCTGTTGGACCTGGTGAGAGCACTCAGGATTTACATTTCTCGCACGGCGCCTCTACGCCGTTCGGATGCGCTCTTTGTCCTAGTCGCTGGTCAGCATAAAGGATCGCAAGCTTCCAAATCCACCCTGGCGCGGTGGATCAAGGAACCAATTCTTCACACATACCGTTCTGCTGGGCTTCAGATTCCATCTGGACTGAAGGCCCATTCTACCAGAGCCGTTGGTGCGTCCTGGGCGTTGCGGCATCAGGCTACGGCTCAGCAAGTGTGCCAGGCGGCTACCTGGTCGAGTCTGCACACGTTTACCAAACACTATCAAGTGCATACCTACGCTTCGGCAGACGCCAGCCTAGGTAGACAGGTCCTTCAGGCGGCGGTGGCCCACCTGTAGGAAGAGGCTGTATCACAGCCCGTTCATGTGGTATCTTTTTACCCACCCAGGGACTGCTTTTGGACGTCCCACTGTCTGGGTCTCCCAATTAGGAGCGAAAAAGAAGAAGGGAATTTTGTTTACTTACCGTAAATTCCTTTTCTTCTAGCTCCAATTGGGAGACCCAGCACCCGCCCTATCTGTTTTTAGGGTTTCGTTTTTTCGGGTGCACATGTTGTTCACGTTGTTTCTTAAGTTCTCCGATCTAATTATCGGCTTGAATTTGTTTTTGAAACTGTTATTGGCTTTCCTCCTTCTTGCTTTGGTACTAAAACTGAGGAATCCGTACTCCTACGGGAGGGTGTATAGCCAGAAGGGGAGGGGCCTTACACTTTTAAGTGTAGTTCTTTGTGCGGCCTCCAGAGGCAGTAGCTATACACCCACTGTCTGGGTCTCCCAATTGGAGCTAGAAGAAAAGGAATTTACGGTAAGTAAACAAAATTCCCTTCTTTGTCTCACGGGTACAGGATAGAGTTCAGTTCTCGTCCTCCGCCTCGGTTCTTCAGAACTTCCCCACATCCCGACCGAGCAGATGCCCTTCTGCAGGCGGTGAATTCTCTAAGAGCAGAAGGAGTGGTGGTCCCTGTTCCTCTTCGGGAACAAGGACAAGGTTTTTACTCCAATCTCTTTGTGGTGCCAAAAAAGGACGGCTCATTCCGTCCTGTTCTGGACCTAAAACTGCTCAACAAGCATGTGAACGCCAGGCGGTTCCGGATGGAATCCCTCCGCTCAGTCATTGCCTCAATGTCTCAAGGAGATTTCCTAGCATCAATAGACATCAAAGATGCTTATCTCCACGTGCCGATTGCTCCAGAGCACCAACGCTTTCTGCGCTTCGTGATAGGAGACGACCATCTTCAGTTCGTAGCTCTGCCATTTGGTCTGGCGACAGCCCCACGGGTGTTCACCAAGGTCATGGCGGCAGTGGTAGCAGTCTTGCACTCTCAGGGACACTCTGTGATCCCTTACTTGGACGATCTACTGGTCAAGGCACCCTCTCAAGAGGCATGCCAACTCAGCCTGAATGTTGCGCTGGAGACTCTCCAGACGTTCGGGTGGATCATCAACTTCTCAAAGTCAAATCTGTCACCGACCCAATCACTAACGTATCTTGGCATGGAGTTTCATACTCTCTCAGCGATAGTGAAGCTTCCGCTGGACAAGCAGCGGTCACTACAGACTGGGGTGCAGACTCTCCTTCAAAGTCAGTCGCACTCCTTAAGGCGCCTCATGCACTTCCTCGGGAAGATGGTGGCGGCAATGGAGGCGGTTCCGTTTGCGCAGTTTCATCTGCGCCCACTTCAATGGGACATTCTCCGCCGATGGGACGGGAAGTCAACATCCCTGGACAGGAAAGTCTCCCTTTCCCAGACGGCCAAAGACTCTCTGCAGTGGTGGCTTCTTCCCAACTCATTATCACAGGGAAGATCCTTCCTACCACCGTCCTGGGCGGTGGTCACGACAGACGCGAGTCTGTCAGGGTGGGGAGCAGTTTTTCTCCACCACAGGGCTCAGGGTACGTGGACTCAGCAGGAGTCCACCCTTCAGATCAATGTTCTGGAAATCAGAGCAGTGTATCTTGCCCTACTAGCCTTCCAGCAGTGGCTGGAAGGAAGGCAGATCCGAATTCAGTCGGACAACTCCACAGCGGTGGCATACATCAACCACCAAGGGGGGACACGCAGTCGGCAAGCCTTCCAGGAAGTCCGGCGGATTCTGATGTGGGTGGAAGCCACGGCCTCCACCATATCCGCAGTTCACATCCCCGGCGTAGAAAACTGGGAAGCAGACTTCCTCAGTCGCCAGGGCATGAACGC
>NC_134361.1:222361726-222503810 GCF_048569485.1 Anomaloglossus baeobatrachus
TATTATAGTAGTTATATTCTTGTACATAGGGGCAGTATTATAGTAGTTATATTCTTGTACATAGGGGCAGTATTATAGTAGTTATATTCTTGTACATAGGAGCAGTATTATAGTAGTTATATTCTTGTACATAGGGGGCAGTATTATAATAGTTATATTCTTGTACATAGGGGGCAGTATTATAATAGTTATATTCTTGTACATAGGGGGCAGTATTATAGTAGTTATATTCTTGTACATAGGGGGCAGTATTATAGTAGTTATCTTCTTGTACATAGGGGGCAGTATTATAGTAGTTATATTCTTGTACATAGGAGCAGTATTATAGTAGTTATATTCTTGTACATAGGGGGCAGTATTATAGTAGTTATATTCTTGTACATAGGGGGCAGTATTATAGTAGTTATATTCTTGTATATAGGAGCAGTATTATAGTAGTTATATTCTTGTACATAGGGGCAGTATTATAGTAGTTATATTCTTGTACATAGGGGCAGTATTATAGTAGTTATATTCTTGTACATAGGGGGCAGTATTATAGTAGTTATATTCTTGTACATAGGAGCAGTATTATAGTAGTTATACTCTTGTACATAGGAGCAGTATTATAGTAGTTATATTCTTGTACATAGGGGCAGTATTATAATAGTTATATTCTTGTACATAGGAGCAGTATTATAGTAGTTATATTCTTGTACATAGGGGCAGTATTATAGTAGTTATATTCTTGTATATAGGGGCAGTATTATAGTAGTTATATTCTTGTATATAGGGGCAGTATTATAGTAGTTATATTCTTGTATATAGGGGCAGTATTATAGTAGTTATATTCTTGTACATAGGGGCAGTATTATAGTAGTTCTATTCTTGTACATAGGGGCAGTATTATAGTAGTTATATTCTTGTATATAGGGGCAGTATTATAGTTATATTCTTGTATATAGGGGCAGTATTATTGTAGTTATATTCTTGTACATAGGGGCAGTATTATAGTAGTTATATTCTTGTACATAGGGGCAGTATTATAGTAGTTATATTCTTGTACATAGGGGCAGTATTATAGTAGTTATATTCTTGTATATAGGGGCAGTATTATAGTAGTTATGTTCCTGTACATATAGGGCAGTATTATAGTAGTTATATTCTTGTACATAGAGGGCAGTATTATAGTAGTTATATTCTTGTATATAGGAGCAGTATTATAGTAGTTATATTCTTGTACATAGGGGCAGTATTATAGTAGTTATATTCTTGTACATAGGAGCAGTATTATAGCAGTTATATTCTTGTACATAGGAGCAGTATTATAGTAGTTAATTCTTGTATATAGGGAGCAGTATTATAGCAGTTATATTCTTGTATATAGGGGCAGTATTATTGTAGTTATATTCTTGTACATAGGGGCAGTATTATAGTAGTTATATTCTTGTACATAGGAGCAGTATTATAGTAGTTATACTCTTGTACATAGGAGCAGTATTATAGTAGTTATATTCTTGTACATAGGGGCAGTATTATAGTAGTTATATTCTTGTACATAGGAGAAGTATTATAGTAGTTATATTCTTGTACATAGGGGCAGTATTATAGTAGTTATATTCTTGTATATAGGGGTAGTATTATAGTAGTTATATTCTTGTATATAGGGGCAGTATTATAGTAGTTATATTCTTGTACATAGAGGGCAGTATTATAGTAGTTATATTCTTGTATATAGGAGCAGTATTATAGTAGTTATATTCTTGTACATAGGGGCAGTATTATAGTAGTTATGTTCCTGTACATAGGAGCAGTATTATAGCAGTTATATTCTTGTACATAGGGGCAGTATTATAGTAGTTATATTCTTGTACATAGGGGGCAGTATTATAGTAGTTATATTCTTGTACATAGGGGGCAGTATTATAGTAGTTATATTCTTGTGCATAGGGGCAGTATTATAGTAGTTATATTCTTGTACATAGGGGCAGTATTATAGTAGTTATATTCTTGTACATAGGGGCAGTATTATAGTAGTTATATTCTTGTACATAGGGGCAGTATTATAGTAGTTATATTCTTGTACATAGATGCAGTATTATAGTAGCTATATTCTTGTACATAGGGGCAGTATTATAGTAGTTATATTCTTGTACATAGGGGCAGTATTATAGTAGTTATATTCTTGTACATAGGGGGCAGTATTATAGTAGTTATGTTCCTGTACATAGGAGCAGTATTATAGCAGTTATATTCTTGTACATAGGGGCAGTATTATAGTAGTTATATTCTTGTACATAGGGGGCAGTATTATAGTAGTTATATTCTTGTACATAGGGGGCAGTATTATAGTAGTTATATTCTTGTGCATAGGGGCAGTATTATAGTAGTTATATTCTTGTACATAGGGGCAGTATTATAGTAGTTATATTCTTGTACATAGGGGCAGTATTATAGTAGTTATATTCTTGTACATAGGGGCAGTATTATAGTAGTTATATTCTTGTACATAGGGGCAGTATTATAGTAGTTATATTCTTGTATATAGGGGGCAATTTTTATTAGAAAAAACAAACATAAATACATGAATAAGAAACAAAAACTCACATTAATACAGGCCACAAATCACTGAGGTTACATAGACACCGCCACTAAATAATCAGATCAAATACAGAAATAAAGTAACGAGTCCACACCTGTGCGGGGAATGAAGCATCAATGAAACTCAGCAATCACCATACAATGTATAGAAGGAGCAGAGTGATACTCATCATCTTGAGTCAGGGACATTCTGTCCACCGCCGGTGTCCATGGCAGATTCTACCTGAGGGTCTACAGAGAGGGGCCTCCGCTTTGGTGGGGGATGCTCCTCTATGTCCCTGTCACATTCAAGTGTCCCCAATTCCCTCTCAAAATCATCATCATGGGACAAAGCCCCATACTTGTTGGACACGACCATCGCACCCACAGAGCTCTGGACCTTCTTACTAGCCCTGTCACATGCAGCCTCAGGTCTACGGGAGGACGCGTCCTTCTTCTTCCTTTTATTCTGACTAATGGTCCAGTCATCAGACACAGATGCTGAAGGGGGGGCCACCTGAGACTGCCGGACCTGAGGGACGACCTCCATGTTCCCCTCCTCACCCTCCTGCTCTGGTACTGGTATTAGCTGAGCGGACACCCGGGGGATATCGGAGTTGGGCAGTACCTCTCCTGATGGTAAAACCTCCTCCTGGGCCTCTGCCACCACCTCCTGAGCCTCCGCCACCACCTCCTGAGCCTCCGCTGCCACCTCCTGAGCCTCTGCCCCTGCCATCACATCCTCATCCGGTAACTCTCTGCAGATGTTGTGCCAGGCGTCTGGACAGTCCCTGTGAGGATGGCCCATCTTACCACAGAGGTTGCACCGGACGTCCCGGCAGTCTGCAGCGACATGACCAATGTCCCCACACAGGCTGCACTTCACCACGGTACAGGCATTGGCCAGATGACCAGTGTTACCACATTTGAAGCACTTTCGGGGCTGCCCGGGGTAGTAACATCTCCCCTTCTCCCTCCCAATGAAGAAGGAGTTGGGCAGGTGGGCAGTGATGTTGCTATATTGCCTCAGCTTCACCAGGACCTTCCACCCCATAGTCCAGATACCGTCCTCATCTCTGACCTTGGTGAGGCCAGAGACGAGGTCACAATGCCTCCGGAGCCACACCTCGATGTCCTGTGGGGGAACGGCCTCATTCCAGAAGGTGACATTCACAGTGACAGTATCTGGCCTGGAAATAGGAACCAACAAAAACTCATTCCAGTCCTCGGTGTCCCTGAACTTGGGGTAATCGGCCCAGAACCTGTCCAGGGCAGACATGAGCTTAAAGCTGACGTCATAGCCCTGCCCGTCCTGCAGATTAGAGACCGCCAGGATCTCACGCGGCACAAACCCCATCTGGCGGCACAGCAGCTCCCTCACCACGTAACCGCGCTGCGGCAGAACCTCCTTGGGACCTATGTACTTAAAACGCACAACATTAATACGCTTGAAAGTCTGACCGGTATAATGGGCGCCGGAGGTGAAGGATGGGGCGCCGCGGCTCCAGGCATTCCTGGGGGGCACCTGCCGGGACACCCTGGGCTGACGGACAGGACGAGAGTCTGTAGCAGGGGGGGCTGGTACACCTTGCGGGTTAGATAGCAAAGGGGGAAAATCACATATATCATGCACATCAACATGAGCAGCATCATCATCATCACATGGTGCAATGTCCATCACAGACTGTGAATCCCCTCCAGCCCCCGACCCCACAGGCACAACACCACCATCCCCAGGCTGTGCACCGGCCTCAGCAGCACAGACAGTCACACAAGGAAGGTCCTGCTCCTGTGCGGGGCACTCTGGGACTTGTAGTGCCTCCACAGTCTGAGGTGTAAGCTCCTGTAGCTGCAGTTGTGTCCCATCCAGAAAACAGAATCTGGCCGCCTGTATCACCGGTCGCGTCTGCTGCTGGGGGGTCTCGTCCTGAGCGGCCTCTGACTGCACATCAGGGGTCTCCACAGCACAGTCCTGCCTATGGGAGGCCAAACATTCCTGGGCCATATAGGTCTCCTTCAGGGGCCCCATACTCTCCAGCACAGTGTCCATGTCCTGCACCACACTCGCCAGCTCCAAACCCTTCTTGTTCAGTCTCTGGTCACACACAGAGGTCAGGTCAGGATTAGTGGCCCTTAGATTATAGAGACAGTCTATCTCCGCCTGCAGCATGCCTTTCATCGACCGTAACTCACCCAGTCTTCTGACTAGTCCAGGCATCTCATCCGCTAGCTGCGGCTCGGGCACACACACTGTATCCACAGCTTCAGGCTTGGCCACAGGTGCAGGGACCTTGAACACAGGCTTGTTACAGGCCTCCACCACAGATGTCTGCATGGTGGTCTTGCTGGACCCAGGCACTGGGACTTGCTTACCGCTGGCACTGGACTGCGACCTGGTGCGGCCTGAGCTCGCCATGCTGGACACCACATGCTGCTGCTGGAGATTTTCTTGCAGGGTCTGCTTCTCCCAAGATGTCCTCTGTCTGCGGGCCGGAGAGCTGAGCTGCACAGCTGATGGTGATGGAAGCTGAGCTGCGGCTGGAGCTGTGCACTGACCGGGGCCTCTCTGCAGGAATCACAAGACTTCACACTTTGCTGCATTTCTTTAGGGACATATTCCGGCTTCTTCGCTGCACTTGGAGTTGGTTTTCCTCCCAAAACATTACACACCGATTCCTTACTTTCTCCTTTCCTGCTGGAGCTTTGTGCAACATTCACAGGTCTCACAGCGACTCTGGGGGTGGTATTCCCAATGGAAGAGGCCTGGGAGCCATGTCCCAGTGTAGGCCGGGAAGCCTGGGCCTTGCCTGGGGAGCTTCCCCGCCCAGGGGGGCCCCGCCCTGGGCTTGCTCCAGACATCAGGAGAACTGCTCAACACAACCTCACAGCTTGGGGGCAGTATTATAGTAGTTATATTCTTGTACATAGGGGCAGTATTATAGTAGTTATATTCTTGTACATAGAAGTCAGTATTATAGTAGTTATATTCTTGTACATAGGGGCAGTATTATAGTAGTTATATTCTTGTACATAGGAGGCAGTATTATAGTAGTTATATTCTTGTACATAGGGGCAGTATTATAGTAGTTATATTCTTGTACATAGGGGCAGTATTATAGTAGTTATATTCTTGTACATAGGGGCAGTATTATAGTAGTTATATTCTTGTACATAGGGGCAGTATTATAGTAGTTATATTCTTGTACATAGGAGCAGTATTATAGCAGTTATATTCTTGTACATAGGAGCAGTATTATAGTAGTTATATTCTTGTACATAGGGGCAGTATTATAGTAGTTATATTCTTGTACATAGGGGCAGTATTATAGTAGTTATATTCTTGTACATAGGAGCAGTATTATAGCAGTTATATTCTTGTACATAGGAGCAGTATTATAGTAGTTAATTCTTGTATATAGGGAGCAGTATTATAGCAGTTATATTCTTGTATATAGGGGCAGTATTATAGTAGTTATATTCTTGTACATAGGGGCAGTATTATAGTAGTTATATTCTTGTACATAGGGGCAGTATTATAGTAGTTATATTCTTGTATATAGGGGCAGTATTATAGTAGTTATGTTCCTGTACATATAGGGCAGTATTATAGTAGTTATATTCTTGTACATAGAGGCAGTATTATAGTAGTTATATTCTTGTACATAGGGGGCAGTATTATAGCAGTTATATTCGTGTACATAGAGGCAGTATTATAGTAGTTATATTCTTGTACATAGGGGGCAGTATTATAGCAGTTATATTCTTGTACATAGAGGCAGTATTATAGTAGTTATATTCTTGTATATAGTGGGCAGTATTATAGTAGTTATATTCTTGTACATAGGGGGCAGTATTATAGTAGTTATATTCTTGTATATAGTGGGCAGTATTATAGTAGTTATATTCTTGTACAGAGGAGCAGTATTATAGTAGTTATATTCTTGTACATAGGGGCAATTTTTATTATAAAACAAACAAATACAATTATAAAAACACAAAATTGCCCGAAGAAAACACAAATCACTGCATTCTGCAGTCACATATACAAAAGCACTAAATAATCACATTACATGCATAAATAAGTGATGAAGTCCACCGTTAGCAGAGAGAGAGGGAGAGAAAACAAACAAAAAAAAAAAAAAAAACACAAAAAAAAACACCATATCTCCTAACTGAACCTCACATTCCTCCATAATGTTGCGTTCCTCTGACTCCTTCCAATTTCTATGGTTCTGATCCACCGGAGCTCCGACACAACCTGATCGGCCGCAGCGGTGTGATCAAATGGCTCATTGTGCAGCGATAGCCGGGTCCTCATGTGCCAGTGGTAGTATTTGATGACACTAATTATGATATACATGGTCTCTCTGTTGATATTACTGACGTTAGAGGGGACACCGTACACTATGTCAGGATACTTTAGGGTCCGCAGTCTGGGGATGTGGAGACGATCGGACACTTCCTCCCGGATCTTCCTTCCTCCCCAGCAATCACATATAAAGTGATCCATAGTCTCCTCCTGCCGACAACCAAGGGGACAGGTCCGATCAGAGACGCTCAGAAACTTCAGATTCCCCCTGACAAAGAGCCGACTATGGAGCGAAAGCCAAGTAATATCGAACAGTTTGGAAGGAAGTCGTCTCCCGTTCAGGAACCTGAGACTGTCCTGAAGGTGGTCGTGACACAGTCCCTCAGGGCCAGTGGAGAATGGAAGAATGTCCCACATATCCGAGCATACAGGTCTCTTCTCGTGTTGCTCTCAATGTAAGACCTCTCCAGTCCCCACTTCCTGACACACTTCAGACCATAGTCCAGATACTGGGGGAGGTGGTCACCCGTCCATCTCCTCCTCTTGAGACTGCCGCCTCGCACCCAAGACTCTGCAAAAGGCAATATCCAGTACCGGATACTATTCACCCACAGGGAGCTACTGTTTGAGTCCATGTTCCCAAAATTCACCTTCAGAAACAAGGAGTCAAAGAAAACCCTTGGATTCAACATATCCAACCCCCCCTCTCTCCGCTGTAAGTACGTTACTCCCCTCTTTATTAGGTTCAGCCTATTCCCCCACAAGAGCTGGAAGAACAGGCTGAAGAGCCTCGCTGAGAAAGGCTCTGGCAAAGGGAAAATGACAGAGACATACAAAAACACGGGGACCAGGTAAGTCTTCAACATAGTGACCCTTTCTCTGTAGGTCAGCCTCCAGTTCTTCCATCGCTGAACCTTCACATTTCCGGTTTCCAATTTCTCCTCCCAATTTAGCCTGGCATTATCATCCCTCCCGAATTTAACCCCTAGGATCTTAATATGGGTGGAGGCATTGGCAAACTGCGGCAGATCAAAGCCGGGATCAGTGTCCAATGTCCACAGAGCTTGACTCTTCTCAAGGTTGACCAGAGACCCGAAGGCCTCTGAGTAGCTTCTGATGGACGCAGATAACATCTGCACCTCACGAGGATTGGAGATCACCAACGTCACATCATCCGCATAGGCAACAACATTCAGAGGCAAGCAGTGGGGGACCGACACCCCCTGAAAATCGCACTCCTGCAGTGACCTCAGAAACGGGTCCAGGGCAAAAACATACAGGAGTGGACTCAATGGGCAGCCCTGTCTCACCCCTGCCTCAACTCCAAAAGTGTCACCCTGCCAACCATTAATCAGAGGAAAGCTCACCGCCTCTCTGTACAGTGTCTTCAGCCAATCCACAAATTTTCCCGGAATACCGTACTTTGACAAAGTCGCCCACAGATAGTCATGATCAACCCTGTCAAAGGCTTTAGCCTGGTCCAGACTCACAACATATCTCCCACACCGCTGAGCTTTACATCTCTCGAACATCTCACGTATCGAGATGACTGCTCCAGAGATGTTCCGCCCTTTTACTGTGCCAAACTGAGAGCCTGCCAACAGTGCCGGAGACAAACAGACTAATCTAGAAAAGAGGATCCTTGCCAGAATCTTCCTGTCCACATTCAAGAGGGCAATCGGCCTCCAGTTCCTGATGTCGCTCGGCTCTTTACCCTTAGACAGCAGAACCAACGAGGAGACTCTCATGGATGGAGGCATCAGGTGAGTTTCTAGGCAATTGCTATACACATCCACAAGGATTGGAGCCAGGAGGTCTCTAAATTTCTTATAAAACTCTGCTGTAATACCATCTGGACCTGGTGCCTTCTTCAGACATAATTTATCAATAGCCTCCTTAACTTCCTCCACCGTTAATTTTGCTGTCAAAGGAGAAAAGTCCAGATCATAAGTATCAGGCACTGGAGTTGCCTCCAAGAATTGAGCCATCTTATTTCTATCCAAAACCTTCCTCTGAAACAAGTCAGCATAGTAAGATCTCACCACCCCCAGGATACCCTCCCGTGAATCCTGCAATACACCCTGGGAATCAGTGAGACCTGTGACCATTTTCTTGGCCACCCTCTCCCTGCAATTCTCAAACGGATCAGGGGCCCCTAAGGACCCATAATCTCGCTCAAGAACCAGGGAGGTGTACCTACTGTACTGATACTGCCTTATCTCAGATTTCAGCCGGTTAATCCTTAGGGGTGCTTCACACACAGCGAGCTCGCTGCCGAGATCGCTGCTGAGTCACGCTTTTTGTGACGCAGCAGTGACCTCATTAGCGATCTCGCTGTGTGTGACACTGAGCAGCGATCTGGCCCCTGCTGCGAGATCGCTGCTCGTTACACACAGCCCTGGTTCGTTTTCTTCAAAGCCGCTCTCCTGCTGTGACATACAGATCGCTGTGTGTGACAGCAAGAGAGCGACAAATGAAGCGAGCAGGGAGCAGGAGCCGGCGTCTGACAGCTGAGGTAAGCTGTATCCAAGATAAACATCGGGTAACCAAGGTGGTTACCCGATATTTACCTTAGTTACCAGCCTCTGCAGCTCTCACGCTGCCTGTGCTGCCGGCTCCGGCTCTCTGCACATGTAGCTGCTGTACACATCGGGTTAATTAACCCGATGTGTACAGCAGCTAGGAGAGCAAGGAGCCAGCGCTAAGCAGTGTGCGCGGCTCCCTGCTCTCTGCACATGTAGCTGCATTACACATCGGGTTAATTAACCCGATGTGTACTGTAGCTAGGAGAGCAAGGAGCCAGCGCTCAGTGTGCGCGGCTCCCTGCTCCCTGCTCACACTGGTAACTAATGTAAACATCGGGTAACCATACCCGATGTTTACCTTAGTTACCAGTCTCCGCAGCTTCCAGACGGCGGCTCCGTGCAAGCGCAGCGTCGCTTGCACGTCGCTGCTGGCTGGGGGCTGTTCACTGGTCGCTGGTGAGATCTGCCTGTTTGACAGCTCACCAGCGACCATGTAGCGATGCAGCAGCGATCCTGACCAGGTCAGATCGCTGGTCAGATCGCTGCTGCATCGCTAAGTGTGAAGGTACCCTTACTCTGTCATCCCCACCCGCCGAATACAATGACTCCAATTCTTTACGCAGTCTTAGGTACTGGCTGTACTTATTCCTCCCTTTATTAACTGACAGTCTCTGCAAGAGGGATCTGATATCCTCCTTGACGTCCTCCCACCAGTCGGTCATGTTATCATAGAAGTCAGCCCTGTCTAGATGAAGCTCCATAAGGGAGTGGATACGATTCTGGACATAAACATCATCCAGGAGACTGGAATTAAGCCTCCACAACCCTCTACCAATGTCCGGACGGGTAGAGACCCCTAGGCACAAGCACAAAGCGAGGTGATCAGAGTAAGGGACAACCTTCTCACTCAGGGCGCCGACAGCCTCAGTAGGACTCACAAACACAAAATCTATCCTACTGCTTCTGTTGGAACAAGAATATGTGAACTTAGGCTGCCGACCTCCCTGTGTGAAAGCGTCAGTCAGCCCTGCCTGTGTTATGATGTTCTGTAGGACCTTACCATCCCTGGTCACTGTCCTGCCTGAGGAACTGTCACCTGATGACAGTATCGCATTAAAGTCCCCTGCCATCACCACTGGAAGAGAAGTGAAGAGGTAAGGCTTGACGTCATTATAAAGCTGGATCCTGTCAGTCACCGTCTGTGGCCCATAGATGTTAATAAGCCGGAGTCGCCTACCATGGATAGTGACTTCCAGAACCAGACACCTCCCCATGACCACCTCCGTCATCCTATGTACAGTCACGTCATTGGTGCTAAACAGGACAGCGACCCCGGCGTAAGGCTCCACAGCCAGTGACCAGAATGATGGACCGGACCGCCATTCCCTCTCAGCCTCCCTCATAAGTCCCAGGGATGTCAGTCGCGTCTCCTGCAGGAAGATGACATCAGTGCCCAGGTATCTGAGATGTTCATATACGGTATGTCTCGTCCTCCTCACCTTAATACTATTCACATTACTCGAGGTTATTGTTAATGAGAACCCGGCCATCACAACACAGTATAAAAGGAGCAGAGTAACAGCCATCATCATGAATCAAAGATGTTCTGACCACCACTGGTGTCCATGTCAGTCTCAACCTGATGGTCTACAGAAATGGGCTTCCTTTTCGGCGGGGGATGGTCCTCGACGTCCCTGTCACATTCAGCATCAATTTTCCTCAACTCGTTCTCATAGTCCTCATCATTAGACTCTGATAACACCCCATACCTGCCGGACACGACCATCACTTCAGCAGAACCCTGGACCTTCTTGCTAGCACTCTGACCAGAGTCATATTCTGCCTCAGGTTTACGAGAGGACGCATTTTTTTTCTTCCTCTTATTGTGCTTAACGCTCCAGTCCTCAGATACAAAGAGTGATGCAGAAGAGGGGCCTACCTGAGGCTGCTGGACCTGAGGGACAACCTCCATGTTCCTCTTTGTACCCTGCTGCTCTGGTGTCACATAGGCGGACTCCTTGTGGGCATCTGAGTTGGTCGGTATCTCTCCTGACATTACATCCTCCTCCTGAGCCTCTGCCACAACCTCAACTACCTCCTGAGCCTCAGCCCCTGCCATCACATCCTCATCCGGTAACTCTCTGCAGATGTTGTGCCAGGCGTCTGGACAGTCCCTGTGAGGATGGCCCATCTTACCACAGAGGTTGCACCGGACGTCCCGACAATCTGCAGCGACATGGCCAATTTCCCCACACAGGCTGCACTTCACCACAGTACAGGCATTAGCCAGATGACCCTTTCCACCACATTTGAAGCATTTTCTGGGCTGCCCGGGATAGTAACATCTCCCCTTCTCCCTCCCAATGAAGAAGGAGTTGGGTAGGTGGGCAGTGATATTATTATATTGCCTCAGTTTCACCTGTACCTTCCACCCCATTGTCCAGATACCGTCCTCATCCCTGACCTTGGTGAGATCAGAGACGAGGTCACAATGCCTCCGGAGCCACACCTCGATGTCCTGTGGGGGAACGGCCTCATTCCAGAAGGTGACATTCACAGTGACAGTATCTGGCCTGGAAATAGGAACCAACAAAAACTTATTCCAGCCCTCGGTGTCCCTGAACTTGGGATAATGGGCCCAGAATCTGTCCAGATCACCAACGAGCTTGAAACTGACCTCATAGCCCTGCCTGTCCTGCAGATTAGAGACCGCCAGGATCTCATGTACCACAAACCCCATCTGGCGGCACAGCAGCTCCCTCACCACATATCTGCGCTGCGGCAGATCCTCCTTGGCACCCATGTACTTAAAACGCACAACATTTATACGTTTAAACGTCTGGCCGGTATATCTGGCACTAGAGGTGAAGGATGGGGCGCCGCGGCTCCAGGCATTCCTGGGGGGCACCCGCTGGGTCACACTGGGCTGACTGACAGGGAGAGGATCTGCAGCAGGGGGGGCTGTCACACCTTGTGGACTAGATGGTAAAGGGGGATAGTCACATACGTCATGTACATTATCCTGAGCAACATCATTATCAGACAGTACAACGTCCATCACAGATTGTGAATCCCCTCCCGCCCCCGACCCCACGGGCACAGTGTCATTAGCCCCAGGCTGTGCCTCAGCCTCATCAGCACAGACAGTCTCACACATACTGTCCTGCTCCTGTGAGGAGCATGCTGAGACTTGTGGTGCCTCTGCTGGAGTCTGAGGCATATGCTCCTGTTCAGACTCAACAGGCTGTCCCTGCTGCTGCAGTGGTGCTCCCTCCTGGAAGCAGAAGCGTGCAGCCTGTACCACCGGCCGTGCCTGCTGCTGGGGGGTCTCGTCCTGAACAGTCTCTGACTTTATGTGGGGGGTCCTGGTCTCCACAGCACAGTCTTGTGTATAGGAGGCAAACCGCTCCCGATTCACGTAGGTCTCCTTCAGGGGCCCCATCGCCTCCAGACAACAGTCCATGTCCTGTACCACCCCGGCCAGCTCCACGCCCAGCGCATTCAGTCTCATGTCATACGTGGCATTGTTATCAGGGTGACTGGTCTTCAGGGGCCCCATCGCCTCCACACAACAGTCCATATCTTGTACCACCCCGGCCAGCTCCACCTCCAGAGCATTCAGCCTCATGTCATACGTGGCATTGTTATCAGGGTGACTGGTCTTCAGGGGCCCCATCGCCTCCACACAACAGTCCATATCTTGTACCACCCCGGCCAGCTCCACACCCAGCGTATTCAGCCTCATGTCATACGTGGCATTGTTATCAGGGTGACTGGTCTTCAGGGGCCCCATCGCCTCCAGACAACAGTCCATGTCCTGTACCACCCCGGCCAGCTCCACACCCAGCGCATTCAGTCTCATGTCATACGTGGCATTGTTATCAGGGTGACTGGTCTTCAGGGGCCCCATCGCCTCCAGACAACAGTCCATGTCCTGTACCACCCCGGCCAGCTCCACGCCCAGCGCATTCAGCCTCATGTCATACGTGGCATTGTTATCAGGGTGACGTCTTCAGGGGCCCCATCACCTCCAGACAACAGTCCATGTCTTGTACCACCCCGGCCAGCTCCACACCCAGCGCATTCAGTCTCATGTCATACGTGGCATTATGATCAGGGTGACTGGTCTTCAGGGGCCCCATCACCTCCAGACAACAGTCCATGTCCTGTACCACCCCGGCCAGCTCCACACCCAGCGCATTCAGCCTCATGTCATACGTGGCATTGTTATCAGGGTGACGTCTTCAGGGGCCCCATCACCTCCAGACAACAGTCCATGTCTTGTACCACCCCGGCCAGCTCCACACCCAGCGCATTCAGCCTCATGTCATACGTGGCATTGTTATCAGGGTGACGTCTTCAGGGGCCCCATCACCTCCAGACAACAGTCCATGTCTTGTACCACCCCGGCCAGCTCCACACCCAGCGCATTCAGTCTCATGTCATACGTGGCATTATGATCAGGGTGACTGGTCTTCAGGGGCCCCATCACCTCCAGACAACAGTCCATGTCCTGTACCACCCCGGCCAGCTCCACACCCAGCGCATTCAGCCTCATGTCATACGTGGCATTGTTATCAGGGTGACGTCTTCAGGGGCCCCATCACCTCCAGACAACAGTCCATGTCTTGTACCACCCCGGCCAGCTCCACACCCAGCGCATTCAGCCTCATGTCATACGTGGCATTGTTATCAGGGTGACGTCTTCAGGGGCCCCATCACCTCCAGACAACAGTCCATGTCTTGTACCACCCCGGCCAGCTCCACACCCAGCGCATTCAGCCTCATGTCATACGTGGCATTGTTATCAGGGTGACTGGTCTTCAGGGGCCCCATCGCCTCCACACAACAGTCCATATCTTGTACCACCCCGGCCAGCTCCACACCCAGCGCATTCAGCCTCATGTCATACGTGGCATTGTTATCAGGGTGACTGGTCTTCAGGTGGTAAATACAGTCTATTTCACTTTGCAGCATTTGTTTATGTGTCTGCAGCTCACCCATCTTCCTTACCAGTCCGGGTATGTCCTCCGCCAGCTGCAGCTCGGGCGCACGCCCCGTCTCCACAGCTTCAGGCTTGGCCACAGGTGCAGGGACCTTGAATACAGGCTTGTCAGAGGCCTCCACCACAGATGTCTGCATGGTGGCCTTGCTGGACCCAGGCACTGGGACTTGCTTACCACTGGCACTGGACTGCGACCTGGTGCGGCCTGAGCTCGCCATGCCGGACACCACATGCTGCTGCTGGAGATTTTCTTGCAGGGTCTGCTTCTCCAAAGATGTCCTCTGTCTGCGGGCCGGAGAGCTGAGCTGCACAGCTGATGGTGATGGAGGCTGAGCTCCTGGCTGGAGCTGTGCACTGACCGGGGCCTCTCTGGAGGAATCACAACACTGCTCACTTTGTTTCTTTCCTTCACTCACTTCTGGCTTCTTTGCTGCACTTGGAGTTTGTTTTCCTCCCAAAACATGACACATGGATTCCTTACTTTCTCCTTTCCTGCAGGAGCTCTGTGCAATATTCACAGGTCTCACAACAACTCTGGGGGTGGTATTCCCAATGGAAGAGGCCTGGGAGCCGTGTCCCAGTGTAGGCTGGGAAGCCTGGGCCTTGCCTGGGGAGCTTCCCCGCCCAGGGGGGCCCCGCCCTGGGCTTGCTCCAGACATCAGGGAGAACTGCTCACACACAACCTCACAGCTTGGGGGCAGTATTATAGTAGTTATATTCCATGTACTTAGGGGGCAGTATTATAGGTAGTTATATTCTTGTACATAGGAGGCAGTATTATAGTAGTTATATTCTTGTACATAGGGGGTCAGTATTATAGTAGTTATATTCTTGTACATAGGAGCAGTATTATAGTAGTTATATTCTTGTACATAGGGGCAGTATTATAGTAGTTATATTCTTGTACATAGGGGCAGTATTATAGTAGTTATATTCTTGTACATAGGGGCAGTATTATAGTAGTTATATTCCTGTACATAAGGGGCAGTATTATAGTAGTTATATTCTTGTACATAGGGAGCAGTATTATAGTAGTTATATTCTTGTACATAAGGGCAGTATTATAGTAGTTATATTCTTGTATATAGGGGCAGTATTATAGTAGTTATATTCCTGTACATAGGGGCAGTATTATAGTAGTTATATTCTTGTACATATGGGCAGTATTATAGTAGTTATATTCTTGTACATAGGGGCAGTATTATAGTAGTTATATTGTTGTACATAGGGGCAGTATTATAGTGGTTATATTCTTATACATAGGGGCAGTATTATAGTAGTATCTGAAGTTGTTCCTGCTAGGTCCTAGTAAGTCCTGGAGGCAGTGATGTTCTCGGTTCTTCGAGGATCGGAGCTTCTTCTTTATACAGGATGAACAATGATCTATTGTCATTTGTGTGAGTAGTACAATGCTTCCTGTAGCCACAATTCCCCGTTCCGGCCTGTTTTTAGAGTTTCCCTTGTAACATTTCACTCTCATTTACCCGTAGGTGGCGCCATTATTCAGTAGATTTCAGTTTATTGCTTTGCTAGCAGCTGGTGAGGAGGATGAGGCGGCATTTACACAATATGGAAGAGCAAGGTATGTTAAAAAAGGGAAATTCCATAGAAAAAATGAAAGTAATCCTTAAGAATAATCTCGTGGGGTAGCGTGCTGCCCCCTGGAGGCTGACACTAGCATTGCATAGAGTTACAGATGCAGTCTGTTCACCCAGGTAGTGATGGAGACTATAGTCTGTATTGTTCAGGCTGTATACTCTCACATCGGTTTGGCCGGATTCAAGGAACTAGTTACATACACTGCTCACAAAACGTTTGGCATATTTGTCACAGAGTGTCACCAGCAGGTTGTACAGAGACGCAGAGAGACTGGAAGTGTCACAGGAAGGAAGAGAAGGGAACGTCTTTTGGCTACATCCCACATTGATGAACGCTTTATTGTGAGCAATGCCCTTCACAACCGGATGATGAAAGCCACACAACCCCAGGCACATATAAGAGAGGAGAAGGCCCCAGGTGTCGGGTCAGACCATTGGAAACTGTTTACATCAGTGTGCTCTGTGTGCTAGACAAGCTGCAAGGTACCTGACCACACCACTAGGCACGGACGTCATCCACGTACCTGACCACACATCCAGGCACAAGTGTCATCTACGTACCTAACCACACCTCCAGGCACCGGCGTCATCTCTGTACCTGACCACACCTCCAGGCACAGGTGTCCTCTACGTACCTGACCACAACTCCAGGCACAGGTGTCATCTACGTCCCTGGCCACACCACCAGGCAGAGGCGACATCTACGTACCTGACCACCCCACCAGCCACAGGTGTCCTCTACGTACCTGACCACACCACCAGGCACAGGTGTCCTCTACGTACCTGACCACCCCACCAGCCACAGGTGTCCTCTACATACCTAACCACACCACTAGGCACAGATGTCATCTACGTACCTGACCACACCACCAGGCACAGGTGTCATCTACGTACCTGACCACACCACCAGGCACAGGTGTCATCTACGTACCTGACCACACCACCAGGCACAGGTGACATTGACATACCTGACCACACCACCAGACACAGGTGTCATCTACGTACCTGACCACACCACCAGGCACAGGCATCATCTACGTTCCTGACCACCCCACCAGGCACAGGCGTAATCTACATACCTGACCACACCACCAGGCAGAGACGTAATCTACATACCTGACCACACCACCAGGCACAGGCATCATCTACGTTCCTGACCACCCCACCAGGCACAGGCGTCATCTACATACCTGACCACACCACCAGGCACAGACGTCATCTACGTACCTGACCACACCACCAGGCACAGACGTAATCTACGTACCTGACCACACCACCAGGCACAGACGTAATCTACGTACCTGACCACACCACCAGGCACAGACGTAATCTACATACCTGACCACACCACCAGGCACAGACGTAATCTACATACCTGACCACACCACCAGGCACAGACGTAATCTACATACCTGACCACACCACCATGCACAGACGTAATCTACATACCTGACCACACCACCAGGCACCGGTGTCATCCAAGTACCTGACCACACCGCCAGGAACATTTGTCTTCTATGTACCTGACCACACCACCAGACACAGGCTAAATCTACGTACCTGAGCACACCACCAGACACAGTCGTCGCCTACGTACCCGACCATACTACCAGGCACAGGCATCATCTACGTACCTGACCACACCACCAGGCACAGGTGTCATCTACGTCCCTGGCCACACCACCAGGCACAGGTGTCATCTACGTCCCTGACCACACCACCAGGCACAGGCTAAATCTACGTACTTGAGCACACCACCAGGCACAGGCTAAATCTACGTACCTGACCACACCACCAGGCACAGGCTAAATCTACGTACTTGAGCACACCACCAGGCACAGGTATCATCTACGTACCTCACCACCCCACCAGGCACAGACGTCCTCTACATACCTGACCACTCCACCAGGCACAGGTGTCATCTACGTACCTGACCACACCACCAGGCACAGGTGTCCTCTACGTACCTGACCACCCCACCAGGCACAGACGTCCTCTACATACCTGACCACACCACCAGGCATAGGTGTCATCTACGTACCTGACCACACCACCAGGCACAGGCTTAATCTACGTACCTGACCACACCACCAGGCACAGGTGTCATCTACGTCCCTGACCACACCACCAGGCACAGGCTAAATCTACGTACTTGAGCACACCACCAGGCACAGGCTAAATCTACGTACCTGACCACACCACCAGGCACAGGCTAAATCTACGTACTTGAGCACACCACCAGGCACAGGTATCATCTACGTACCTCACCACCCCACCAGGCACAGACGTCCTCTACATACCTGACCACTCCACCAGGCACAGGTGTCATCTACGTACCTGACCACACCACCAGGCACAGGTGTCCTCTACGTACCTGACCACCCCACCAGGCACAGACGTCCTCTACATACCTGACCACACCACCAGGCATAGGTGTCATCTACGTACCTGACCACACCACCAGG
This sequence comes from Anomaloglossus baeobatrachus, assembly GCF_048569485.1. Taxonomy (NCBI): domain Eukaryota; kingdom Metazoa; phylum Chordata; class Amphibia; order Anura; family Aromobatidae; genus Anomaloglossus; species Anomaloglossus baeobatrachus. Next base: position 222,380,188 of record NC_134361.1, read on the forward strand.
CACAGGCTTAATCTACGTACCTGACCACACCACCAGGCACAGGTGTCATCTACGTACCTGACCACACCACCAGACACAGTCGTCCCCTACGTACCTGACCATACTACCAGGCACAGGGGTCATCTATGTACCTGACCACATCACCAGGCACAGGGGTCATCTACGTCCCTGGCCACACTACCCGGCACAGGCTTAATCTATGTACCTGACCACACCACCAGACACAGTCGTCCCCTACGTACCTGACCATACTACCAGGCACAGTTGTCACCTACGTACCTGACCACACCACCAGGCACAGGCTAAATCTACGTACTTGAGCACACCACCAGGCACAGGTGACCTCTACTTACCTGAGCACACCACCAGACACAGTCGTGACCTACGACCCGACCATACTACCAGGCACAGGCATCATCTACATACCTGACCACCCCACCAGGCACAGGTGTCCTCTATGTACCTGACCATCCCACTAGGCACAGGCGTCCTCTACGCTGGATGAGGGATCAGTGGTCTCCGTACTGTTCACTGATGAAAGTTGATTCACGCTGAGCAGAAATGATGGCCACCAACGATGTTGGTGACGTCAAGGAGAGCAGGATTACTGGAATAACATCATTACTCCAGTCATTGTGCCTCTGCATGAACCGTACCGGCCTAATGTCCTCTTCATGGAGGACAATGCTCCCGCTCATTGAGGTCGCATCACTAGGGAGCGGCTGCAGGAGATCGGGAGACCTCAAATGGAGCGGCTGCACTTTCTCCAGACCTGAATCCCATAGAAACCTATGGGATCAACGGAGTCGCCGTGTAGAGGTCTTAACTCTGTACCCCAAAACCTAAATGACCTGAGGGCCGCCTCACAAGAAGAGTGCGACGCTGGCCTCTGCAGACAATAAGTCCACTGGTGACCAGCAGGAGGCGGCGTCAGCTGGAATTGATGCTCTAAGTCACATGACAAGTTATTGAGACACTCAAATTTTTTGGGGGGTGAGGGGGTATCCCCAGCACTGGAATTGTTTTGTGTGTCAATCAGTTGTTTGAGATGAGGGAATCGCCCTTGCTGATTCTGTATTTGCGCGACTGTCAGGATAAAATATCACCGTTGTGTGAGGTTTTTACGTTTTACATCAATTTCTCCAGAATCCAAATATTCTGAACTTTTTGTGAATAATTTAATTATAGGAGAAAAAAAGCCCCCGGTCCATCGAGTTCAGCTTCCTGCACCAATTACATATCTGGTCACTAAATCATCTATGATTGACAATGTTGTGTATGAGGCAATCATCCAGCTCTTTATTAATAGCGGTTATAGTGTCTGCCATTACTACCTCTTCCAGACGCAGGGGCGGGTCTTCGTTTCTCTACTAGAAGCGGGGGCGGGTCTTTCTCTACTAGAAGAGGGGGCGGGTCTTTCTTTCTCTACTAGAAGCGGGGGCGGGTCTTTCTTTCTCTACTAGAAGCGGGGGCGGGCCTTTGTTTCTCTATTAGAAGCGGGGGTGAGTATTTGTTTTTCTATTAGAAGCGGGGGCGGTCTTTGTTTCTCTATTAGAAGCGGGGGCGGGTCTTTGTTTCTCTATTAGAAGCGGGAGCGGGTCTTTGTTTCTCTATTAAAAGCGGGGGCGGGTCTTTGTTTCTCTACTAGAAGCGGGGGCGGGCCTTTGTTTCTCTATTAGAAGCGGGGGCGGGTCTTTGTGTCTCTATTAGAAGCGGGGGCGGGTCTTTGTTTCTCTACTAGAAGTGGGGGCGGGGCTTTGTTTCTCTAGTAGAAGCGGGGGCGAGTCTTTGTTTTTCTATTAGAAGCGGGGGCGGGTCTTTGTTTTTCTATTAGAAGCGGGGGCGGGTCTTTGTTTCTCTATTAGAAGCGGGAGCGGGTCTTTGTTTCTCTACTAGAAGTGGGGGCGTGGCTTTGTGTCTCTTAGAAGCAGGGGCGGGTCTTAGAAGCGGGGCGGGCTTTGTTTCTCTAGTAGAAGCGGGGGTGGGTCTTTGTGTCTCTATTAGAAGTGGGGGCGGGTCTTTGTTTCTCTATTAGAAGCGGGGGCGGGTCTTTGTTTCTCTGTTAGATGCGGGGGCGGGTCTTTGTTTCTCTATTAGAAGCGGGGGCAGGTCTTTGTTTCTCTATTAGAAGCAGGGGGCGGGTCTTTGTGTCTCAGAAGCGGGGGCGGGCTTTGTTTCTCTATCTACTAGAAGCAGGGGCGGGCTTTGTTTCTTTATTAGAAGCGGGGGCGGGTGTCACAAACCACCGGGGGGGTCACTCAGAAATCCCCCGCGCTGGCTACCAGTACGTCACAATCGGGGGGTAACAAGTGGGGGTCACCCCTCCTTTATACCTCCCGACCGACAGACAGAGCACGTGATGCGCTCTCTAGCGCCCCTCTTATAGTCAGGCCAATTATGGAATTGCCCGACAATAAGCAAGGAGGCCGCTATACTACTTATGCCGATTATTGAAGGGTCCCCGGTGAGAGTAGGGTATATATTCCCCCGACCTCCGCGGGCGGAATATATAAAATCTCCCCGAATCTCACTGGCCTCCCCACAATAATCCTTGGCACAAACTCGCTGCCACCAACCGCTTCACGGTAACTATTAGCCGAACACACAGACGTGGGATTCAAGATCGAGATAACAGAACAGCCCAAGATTAATTATATAATTTAATCAGCCTAAAGCACACTAGAAACTACAATATATACAATAGGGAATCTACAGAATATACAGTTATGTCAGAGTACAGTTACAGACAAAGCATGGTTTTCAAACAGGTATGCAATTCAATCAGTTACCTTGTGCGTCTGGCCACAGGGGGGCGCTGTAGACCAGGTTTCCAGGAACTCTCTCACAGGTCTGTCCCAACCAGGCCCCCGAGCAGAAGAACGCTGGAAAATGGCCGAAGTAGGGTTATCAACCTGGGCAGATCCAGGTCCCCTCCTACCTTAGTGACCTCACAGGGAAGCACTGCCACTCCCCCTGCATGGATCAGAATTATCCAGCAAAGGGGATTTTGGCTATAACTTTGCCTGGGAGCGTCGTAGGCGGACGCCAATGCTCTCATTGTGACAGTTATGAATTTAGCTACAGAACGAGGGGACTCATGACCTGTCTGCCAGTTCCCCATTGGCTGATATCACGCCTGGGGCATTTCCCAATGTCCTGTTCCCATAAAAAGGGGGTGCCGGCATCGTCCACATGCGGAGACACCATTTTTATGGTTGCCATATTTATCGGAAATATGGCTTGCGAGATATGAACCATTTTTTACTGGAGTCGTTCTGTCTGGCTATTTCCATAGCCTTGCTAACTAGCTAGCAGCCCCCACTACAGGGTGACGGCAGGGAGTCATCCTGTGTCCATTGTCCCAAAGCCACCTAATTTCCATATCACAGGACATGGCCATGGAGTTTGTTGCTAAACCAGTTGTGTGAAGGAAAGGGGGGTTGACACCAGGAGAGGGCTTCCTGACATACTTGAATATCATGATTTATCGTCATCTCTCCGGATTTACCTCACACCTCCCCCCTTTTGAGGGCGCTAGGGGGCAGCACACTCCGGTGTTCCCCCGTGCGCCCGTCCGCGACCTCTCCTTGTCGGGACAGCCCGTCTGCGTTACCGTGGTCACGGCCCCTTTTGTGGCGAATGGTGAAGTTGTATTGCTGGAGCGCAAGGCTCCATCGCAACAATCGCCCATTCGTCCCAGAGACGGTGTGCAACCAGCTGAGGGGATTGTGGTCCGTCTCCACGATGAAGTGGCGCCCGTATAGATAGGGTTGCAGACGCTGCAGGGCCCACACTATGGCCAGGCACTCCTTCTCCATCGTGGAATAGGCAACTTCCCTTGGTAACAGCTTCCTGCTCAGGTACAAGACCGGGTGCTCTTGGCTCGCAGAGTCCACCTGGCTGAGCACCGCACCGAGGCCGAAGTCACTGGCGTCGGTCTGTACTACAAACGGCCGCGTGAAGTCGGCTGCCTGTAGCACGGGCGGGCTGGACAGGGCGTCCTTTAGGGCCCGGAAGGCTGTCTCGCAGTCCATTGTCCAATCGACTGCAGAGGGCAGCTTCTTCTTGGTGAGGTCCGTCAAGGGCTTTGCCAGGCTACTATAGCATGGAACAAACCTCCTATAGTACCCAGCGGTCCCCAAGAAGGACATCACCTGCTTCTTGGTCCTGGGGGTGGGCCAGGATGCGATGGCCTCCACTTTCTCAGGCTCGGGCTTCAGCGTTCCCCCACCTACCCGGTGACCGAGGTACTGGACCTCGCTCATGGCCAGCTGACACTTTCCCGGCTTGATGGTCAAACCTGCCCGGTGGATCCGCCTGAGCACCTGTGCTAGATGCTCTAGGTGGTCCTCCCAGGTGGGACTGAAGACGGCAATGTCATCCAGGTACGCGGCCGCGTACCCTTCAAGTCCCTTGAGCAGGGTGTTGACCATCCGCTGGAAAGTGGCAGGGGCATTCCTCATCCCGAATGGCATCACCGTGGACTCGTACAGTCCAAATGGGGTAATAAAGGCAGAGCGTTCCCTGGCCTTGCGAGTCAGGGGGATCTGCCAATATCCCCGGCTCAGGTCCATGATGGTCAGGTACTGAGCCCCGGCCAACTGATCGAGCAGGTCATCGATGCGTGGCATTGGGTACGCATCGGCGACCGTGACAGCATTGAGCCCCCTGTAGTCCACGCAGAACCGAGTGGTTCGGTCCTTCTTAGGGACGAGGACTACAGGCGAGGCCCAAGCGCTGTTGGATGCCTGGATCACCCCCAGCTCCAGCATCTCGTCAATCTCCTGGCGCATGTGTTGCTGCACCTCCAGGGAGACCCGATATGCTGAACGCCGGATCGGGGGATGATCCCCAGTGTCCACGTGATGGACAGCCAAGTCAGTCCTTCCGGGCTGGTTGGTAAACAACCCCCGGAAGGGGTGTAGGGTGGCCCACAGCTGGGACCGTTGGTCCTCCAAGAGCTGGTGGCCAACCTCCACATCCTCAATGGATCCGCCTGCCCTAACCTGGGCTAGCATATCCAAGAGGGTTTCCGCTTCTCCCTCCTCGGGCAGGTTGCACACGGGGAGCGCACATGCCTCCCGCTCATGATGTGCCTTCATCATGTTCACATGGAAGGGCTTCCGCCTTCCACGGGCAGGGTCCAGGGTGACCAGGTACGTCACAGGGTTGAGCTGCTGGTACACGAGGTATGGGCCTTCCCAGGCTGCCTGAAGCTTGTCCTGTGGTACGGGGACCAGTACCCACACCTCTTGACCCACTTGGTAGGTCCTCTCACAAGCGTTCTGGTCGTACCAACGCTTCTGATCGGCCTGGGCTTGAGCCATATTGTCGTGTACCAGTTGCGTCAAGGCCTGCATTTTGTCCCGGAAGCGCATGACATACTCGATAACCGACACTCCAGGGGTGGCCAAATCCCCTTCCCAAGCCTCTTTCACCAGAGCCAGGGGGCCCCGCACACGTCGCCCGTACAGGAGCTCAAACGGTGAGAATCCGGTTGAGGCCTGTGGAACCTCCCGGTAAGCAAATAACAGGTGTGGGAGATACCGCTCCCAGTCACGCCCATGGGAGTCGACCAACATCTTAAGCATCTGCTTTAAGGTGCCATTGAACCGCTCGCACAGGCCATTAGTCTGTGGATGGTACGGGCTGGCCACCAGATGTCGCACCTGGACTTGCTTACAGAGGGTCTCCATCAGCTGGGACATGAATTGGGTCCCCCGGTCGGTGAGCATTTCCTGGGGAAAACCCACTCGGGAGAAAATCTCCAGCAATGCGGTGGCCACCTTGTCAGCCCGAATGGACGACAAGGCCACTGCTTCTGGGTACCGGGTGGCATAGTCCACTACCGTCAGTATGAAGCGTTTCCCGGAGCTGCTGGGGATGGCCAGCGGGCCGACCAGATCCACAGCCACCCTCCTGAAAGGCTCATCGATGATTGGCAGAGATACCAGTGGGGCTTTGGGGCGTGGCCCCGCCTTCCCCACTCTCTGACAGGTTTCACACGAACGGCAGTAGGCAGCCACATCGGCCCCCATTTTTGGCCAGTAGAAATGCTGGTTTAACCTGGCCTTGGTCTTAGCGATCCCTAGGTGTCCGGCCATCGGAATCTCATGTGCGATCCGCAACAACTCCGTCCGGAACGGATAGGGTACCACCAACTGTCGGTCCCTGGGCCACGCCTCCGGTGAACCCTGCTGGACCGTGGCCCGGTACAGCCGTCCTTGGTCCCAGACCACTCGCTCCGGGTCCGAGTCCGAGGGAGGCTGTGCCGCCTGCTCCTTTAGAGCTTTCAGGCTGTCGTCAGCTTCTAACGCTGCCTGAAACTCCTGACTAGATGTGGCCAGAATCGACGAGACTGTCACATCTTCAGTCAGTACCCCGGGACCTGTGTCCTGGCCTCCACCTGACTCGGCTGCCACTTGGTCAGAAGGGGAAGAGCTATCGGACCTCCGGGAGGCCCCTTGGCTTCCAGCACTCCCACTGCGGGTGACAGCGGCCACAGCCGCTGCGACCGTGGGTCGTGCCTGCTCCTCCTCCGTTCCTGACCAAGTCGCCGGTTCAGGCAGACCTACCTGGCTTCCTGACACCCCGGTTGTGGGGGAACCATGCACCGAGATCTTACCTGGGAGCACTTCCGCTCCTGGACCGGCCCCAATCCCACCTGCCTGTTCCCCTCCTGCAGCAACAGAACCCCGCTGTGAAATCTCTGGGGACCCCACATTTGCTGTGGTAGCCCCCACCCCACACACTGGTCCTCCCCCTGCAGCACCCTGCTCTCTGCTTATCCCTGCAGAGGGCAGCAGATCCCAGCTCACAGGCTGGTTACTTGTAGAGGCATTGTCACACCTTTCTCTGACCCCCTCCCCTGTCACAGCTGCAGCTGCGTGTGTGTCTATGGTGTCTATGCAAGCAGAAATATCAGAGTTCACTCCCTCCTCCCTTACATCATTCATAGATAACACATTAACATTGTCCGGAGGCACGTCAGCACTGGCTGAAGGTTCAGCCTTTGGGGCGGGGCCAAACTGGGAGGTTATTTGCCCCAAATCTGTCCCAAGTAGCACGTTTGCAGGGATCCGATCAGTTACCCCCACCTCCCTCACCCCTCGCCCTGCGCCCCAGTCCACATAAATGTCAGCAGCAGGCAGCGCCGGGTCAATGCCTCCAATCCCGGAGACAGCGAGGGTTTTTCCAGGGATCAAGTCTTGGGGGGACACCATCTCAGGCCGCACCAGAGTCACCTCCGAGGCGCTGTCTCGCAGTCCTATGGTCACAGACTGGCCGACGGTGACAGGTTGGAAGCTGTCCAGGGACCTACCACCACCCCCACCCACACAATACACCTTGGGCGGCCCTTGGGACGGGGACGGAGCCGGGGCCTTGGGACGCTGAGGGCACATGGCCTTGAAGTGTCCAGGTAGGTTGCACTGGTGGCACCGTCTTGGCTCTGCCACGGGCCTGGAGAGGGGAGTTGAGGGGGACACCCCCTGCAGTCTAGGGGCAGGTGGGGCAGTCGCAGAATTCATCTTACCCCCTCTCCAGGTGCTGCTGGTGGCCGCTCTCCTGGCCTCAGGGGCCCGGTTGTTGGTGTAGTCATCGGCAAGGGCAGCTGTAGCCGTGGATCCCTTTGGCTTCTGGTCTCGGATGAACTGGCGGAGATCCTCAGGGCAGTTCCACAAGAGTTGCTCCGTGATGAACAAGTCCAGGATCTCCGGTCCGGTGGAAAGCTGCAGGCCTTGGGTCCAGTGGTCGGCAGCTCGGGCAAGTGCCCGCCGGTGGTCAGCCCAGGAGTCCTTTGGTCCCTTCTGCAGCGTCCGGAACTTCTTGCGGTAGGACTCCGGGGTGAGGTTGTACTGTTGGATCAGGGCCCGCTTGATGGTGTCGTAGCCCTGATCCGCCTCAGCAGGCAAGTCCCCAAGGATATCCAGGGCCTTACCCCTTAAACGGGGGGTCAGGTATTTGGCCCACTGGTCCTTGTTCAGATGGTGCTGCAAGCAAGTCCGCTCAAAAGCAGTCAAGAAAGAGTCCAAGTCTCCATCCTTCTCCAGCACTGGGAAGTCCTCAACACGGACCTTTGGAAGTTTGGTGTCTTGAAGGTCACGTGTGGCTGATGAGGGCCGGAGCTGAGCTAGCTGCAGCTGGTAGTCACGCTCTGCCTGGCGCTCTTCACGCGCTGCCTGCCGCTCTGCCCTGCGCTCTGCCATGAGTATCTCGTAGGTATCCCGGTCTCCAGCCTGGAGAAGGGCCATAGCCATTTGAAGAAGGCTATCCGAGCCTCCCAGGCTCGGTGGAATGGCACGTGGTGATCTGCGGCCCGCTGCGGAGCCTGGTGCTTCACTGTCCATTGCAGAGCGGAGGGCTGGCATCTGGCTCGTTGAGGAACCTTGGGCGAGCTCCTCCTCATCTTGTCCAGCAGTCCCAGGTTGTGCGATGTCCTCTGCAGAGCTGTTCTCTGGCGTCGGGCTCCTGGAGGGCTCGTGGACAACCTCCTCATCGTCTCTGGCCTGAGCATCGGCCATTCCTTTGGCTTTGCTCCTGGTGCTATCAGCCATTGTTGCAGACTTTTGGTCACTGACACAGAACTGACACCTGATGCCTCCACACACCTTACAGTATCTGCACTCTGACACTCTAGTGTTGAGCTAGTCTGAAGACCCCAGCAGCCACAGCTGCTGCAGGCAGTCTTTAGTGTCTGGGAGTATGGGTCTCACACTCACACACACTATTATCTCGATCCCACCGCTATGCCACCAATATGTCACAAACCACCGGGGGGGTCACTCAGAAATCCCCCGCGCTGGCTACCAGTACGTCACAATCGGGGGGTAACAAGTGGGGGTCACCCCTCCTTTATACCTCCCGACCGACAGACAGAGCACGTGATGCGCTCTCTAGCGCCCCTCTTATAGTCAGGCCAATTATGGAATTGCCCGACAATAAGCAAGGAGGCCGCTATACTACTTATGCCGATTATTGAAGGGTCCCCGGTGAGAGTAGGGTATATATTCCCCCGACCTCCGCGGGCGGAATATATAAAATCTCCCCGAATCTCACTGGCCTCCCCACAATAATCCTTGGCACAAACTCGCTGCCACCAACCGCTTCACGGTAACTATTAGCCGAACACACAGACGTGGGATTCAAGATCGAGATAACAGAACAGCCCAAGATTAATTATATAATTTAATCAGCCTAAAGCACACTAGAAACTACAATATATACAATAGGGAATCTACAGAATATACAGTTATGTCAGAGTACAGTTACAGACAAAGCATGGTTTTCAAACAGGTATGCAATTCAATCAGTTACCTTGTGCGTCTGGCCACAGGGGGGCGCTGTAGACCAGGTTTCCAGGAACTCTCTCACAGGTCTGTCCCAACCAGGCCCCCGAGCAGAAGAACGCTGGAAAATGGCCGAAGTAGGGTTATCAACCTGGGCAGATCCAGGTCCCCTCCTACCTTAGTGACCTCACAGGGAAGCACTGCCACTCCCCCTGCATGGATCAGAATTATCCAGCAAAGGGGATTTTGGCTATAACTTTGCCTGGGAGCGTCGTAGGCGGACGCCAATGCTCTCATTGTGACAGTTATGAATTTAGCTACAGAACGAGGGGACTCATGACCTGTCTGCCAGTTCCCCATTGGCTGATATCATGCCTGGGGCATTTCCCAATGTCCTGTTCCCATAAAAAGGGGGTGCCGGCATCGTCCACATGCGGAGACACCATTTTTATGGTTGCCATATTTATCGGAAATATGGCTTGCGAGATATGAACCATTTTTTACTGGAGTCGTTCTGTCTGGCTATTTCCATAGCCTTGCTAACTAGCTAGCAGCCCCCACTACAGGGTGACGGCAGGGAGTCATCCTGTGTCCATTGTCCCAAAGCCACCTAATTTCCATATCACAGGACATGGCCATGGAGTTTGTTGCTAAACCAGTTGTGTGAAGGAAAGGGGGGTTGACACCAGGAGAGGGCTTCCTGACATACTTGAATATCATGATTTATCGTCATCTCTCCGGATTTACCTCACAGCGGGTCTTTGTTTCTTTATTAGAAGCGGGGGCGGGTCTTTGTTTCTTTATTAGAAGCGGGGGCGGGTCTTTGTTTCTCTATTAGAAGTGGGGGCGGGGCTTTGTTTCTCTACTAGAAGCGGAGGCGGGTCTTTGTTTCTCTATTAGAAGCAGGGGCGGGTCTTTGTTTCTTTATTAGAAGCGGGGGCGGGTCTTTGTTTCTCTATTAGAAGTGATGGCGGGGCTTTGTTTCTCTACTAGAAGCGGAGGCGGGTCTTTGTTTCTCTATTAGAAGCGGGGGCGGGTCTTTGTTTCTCTAGAAGCGGCGGCGGGTCTTTGTTTCTCTATTAGAAACGGGGGCGGGTCTTTGTTTCTCTATTAGAAGTGGGGGCGGGTCTTTGTTTCTCTATTAAAAGCAGGGGCGGGTCTTAGAAGCGGGGCGGGCTTTGTTTCTCTAGTAGAAGTTGAGGCGGGTCTTTGTTTCTCTAGTAGAAGCGGGGGCGGGTCTTTGTTTCTCTAGTAGAAGCGTGGGCTGTCTTTGTTTCTTTAGTAGAAGCGGGGGTGGGTCTTAGAAGCGGGGCGGGCTTTGTTTCTCTAGTAGAAGTTGAGGCGGGTCTTTGTTTCTCTATTAGAAGCGGGGGCGGGTCTTTGTTTCTCTATTAGAAGCGGGAGCGGGTCTTTGTTTCTCTATTAGAAGCGGGGGCGGGTCTTTGTTTCTCTACTAGAAGCGGGGGCGGGTCTTTGTTTCTCTACTAGAAGCGGGGGCGGGCCTTTGTTTCTCTATTAGAAGTGGGGGCGAGTCTTTGTTTTTCTATTAGAAGCGGGGGCGGGTCTTTGTGTCTCTATTAGAAGCGGGGGCGGGTCTTTGTTTCTCTATTAGAAGCGGGAGAGGGTCTTTGTTTCTCTACTAGAAGTGGGGGCGGGGCTTTTTCTCTAGTAGAAGCGGGGGCGGGCCTTTGTTTCTCTATTAGAAGCGGGGGCGAGTCTTTGTTTTTCTATTAGAAGCGGGGGCGGGTCTTTGTTTCTCTATTAGAAGCGGGGGCGGGTCTTTGTTTCTCTATTAGAAGCGGGGGCGGGTCTTTGTTTCTCTACTAGAAGTGGGGGCGGGGCTTTGTTTCTCTAGTAGAAGTGGGGACGGGTCTTTGTGTCTCTATTAGAAGCAGGGGCGGGTCTTAGAAGCGGGGCGGGCTTTGTTTCTCTAGTAGAAGCGGGGGTGGGTCTTTGTGTCTCTATTAGAAGTGGGGGCGGGTCTTTGTTTCTCTGTTAGATGCGGGGGCGGGTCTTTGTTTCTCTATTAGAAGCGGGGGCAGGTCTTTGTTTCTCTATTAGAAGCGGGGGCAGGTCTTTGTTTCTCTAGTAGAAGCGGGGGTGGGTCTTAGAAGCGGGGGCAGGTCTTTGTTTCTCTAGTAGAAGCGGGGGCGGGTCTTTGTTTCTCTATTAGAAGCAGGGGTGGGTCTTAGAAGCCGGGCGGGCTTTGTTTCTTTAGTAGAAGCGGGGGCGGGTCTTTGTGTCTCTATTAGAAGCGGGGGCGGGTCTTTGTTTCTCTATTAGAAGCGGGAGCGGGTCTTTGTTTCTCTACTAGAAGTGGGGGCGGGGCTTTGTTTCTCTAGTAGAAGCGGGGGCGAGTCTTTGTTTTTCTATTAGAAGCGGGGGCGGGTCTTTGTTTCTCTATTAGAAGTGGGGGCGGGGCTTTGTTTCTCTACTAGAAGCAGAGGCGGGTCTTTGTTTCTCTACTAGAAGCGGGGGTGGGTCTTTGTTTCTCTATTAGAAGCAGGGGTGGGTCTTAGAAGCGGGGCGGGCTTTGTTTCTCTAGTAGAAGTGGGGGCGGGTCTTTGTTTCTCTAGTTGAAGCGGGGGCTGTCTTTGTTTCTTTAGTAGAAGCGGGGGCTGTCTTTGTTTCTTTAGTAGAAGCGGGGGTGGGCTTAGAAGCGGGGGCAGGTCTTTGTTTCTCTAGTAGAAGCGGGGGCGGGTCTTTGTTTCTCTATTAGAAGTGGGAGCGGGTCTTTGTTTCTCTACTAGAAGCGGGGGCGGGTCTTTATTAGAAGCGGGGGCGGGTCTTTGTGTCTCTTAGAAGCGGGAGCGGGCTTTGTTTATCTACTAGAAGCGGGGGCGGGCTTTGTTTCTCTAGTAGAAGCGGGGGCAGGTCTTTGTTTATTAGAAGCGGGGGCGGGTCTTTGTTTCTTTATTAGAAGCGGGGGCGGGTCTTTGTTTCTTTATTAGAAGTTGGGGCGGGGCTTTGTTTTTCTACTAGAAGCGGAGGCGGGGCTTTGTTTCTCTGTTAAAGAGGGGGTGGGTCTTTGTTTCTCTATTAGAAGTGGGGGCGGGTCTTTGTTTCTCTATTAGAAGCGGGGGCGGGTCTTTGTTTCTCTAGAAGCGGGGGCAGGTCTCTAGTAGAAGCGGGGCGGGTCTTTGTTTCTCTAGTAGAAGCGGGGGCGGGTCTTTGTTTCTCTAGAAGCGGGGGCAGGTCTTTAGTAGAAGCGGGGGCGGGTCTTTGTTTCTCTAGTAGAAGCGGGGGCGGGTCTTTGTTTCTCTAGTAGAAGCGGGAGCGGGTCTTTGTTTCTCTAGTAGAAGCGGGGCGGGTCTTTGTGTTTCTATTAGAAGCGGAGGCGGGTCTTTGTTTCTCTATTAGATGCGGGGGCGGGTCTTTGTTTCTCTATTAGACGTGGGTGGGTCTTTGTTTCTCTATTAGAAGTAGGGGTGGGTCTTAGAAGCGGGGCGGGCTTTGTTTCTCTAGTAGAAGTGGGGGCGGGTCTTTGTTTCTCTAGTTGAAGCGGGGGCTGTCTTTGTTTCTTTAGTAGAAATGGGGGCTGTCTTTGTTTCTTTAGTAGAAGCGGGGGTGGGTCTTAGAAGCGGGGGCAGGTCTTTGTTTCTCTAGTAGAAGCGGGGTCGGGTCTTTGTTTATATACTAGAAGCGGGGGCGGGCTTTGTTTCTCTAGTAGAAGCGGGGGCAGGTCTTTCTTTATTAGAAGCGGGGGCGGGTCTTTGTTTCTTTATTAGAAGCGGGGGCGGGTCTTTGTTTCTTTATTAGAAGCGGAGGCGGGGCTTTGTTTCTCTATTAGAAGCGGGGGCGGGTCTTTGTTTCTCTAGAAGCGGGGGCAGGTCTTTAGTAGAAGCGGGGGTGGGTCTTTGTTTAGTAGAAGCGGGGGTGGGTCTTTGTTTCTCTAGTAGAAGCGGGGGCGGGTCTTTGTTTCTCTATTAGAAGCGGGGGCGGGCTTTGTTTCTCTAGTAGAAGCGGGGGTGGGTCTTTTTTTCTCTAGTAGAAGCGGGGGCGGGTCTTTGTTTCTCTAGTAGAAGCGGGGGCGGGTCTTTGTTTAGTAGAAGCGGGGGTGGGTCTTTGTTTCTCTAGTAGAAGCGGGGGCGGGTCTTTGTTTCTCTAGTAGAAGCGGGGGCGGGTCTTTGTTTCTCTAGAAGCGGGGGCAGGTCTTTAGTAGAAGCGGGGGCGGGTCTTTCTTTCTCTAGTAGAAGCGGGGGCGGGTCTTTCTTTCTCTAGTAGAAGCGGGGGCGGGGTCTTTGTTTCTCTATTAGATGCGGGGGCGGGTCTTTGTTTCTCTATTAGAAGCGGGGGCGGGTCTTTGTTTATTAGAAGTGGGGGCGGGTCTTTGTGTCTCTTAGAAGCGGGAGCGGGCTTTGTTTCTCTATCTACTAGAAGCAGGGGCGGGCTTTGTTTCTCTAGTAGAAGCGGGGGCAGGTCTTTGTTTCTTTATTAGAAGCGGGGGCGGGTCTTTGTTTCTCTAGTAGAAGCGGGGGCGGGTCTTTGTTTCTCTAGTAGAAGCGGGGGCGGGTCTTTGTCTAGTAGAAGCGGGGGCGGGTCTTTAAGTCTCTATTAGAAGCGGGGGCAGGTCTTTGTTTCTCTATTAAATGCGGGGGCGGGTCTTTGTTTCTCTATTAGAAGCGGGGGCGGGTCTTAGAAGCGGGGGCGGGTCTTTGTGTCTCTTAGAAGCGGGAGCGGGCTTTGTTTCTCTATCTACTAGAAGCGGGGGCGGGCTTTGTTTCTCTAGAAGCGGGGGCAGGTCTCTAGTAGAAGCGGGGGCGGGTCTTTGTTTCTCTAGTAGAAGCGGGGGCGGGTCTTTGTTTCTCTAGAAGCGGGGGCAGGTCTTTAGTAGAAGCGGGGGCGGGTCTTTGTTTCTCTAGTAGAAGCGGGGGCGGGTCTTTGTTTCTCTAGTAGAAGCGGGAGCGGGTCTTTGTTTCTCTAGTAGAAGCCGGGCGGGTCTTTGTGTTTCTATTAGAAGCGGGGGCGGGTCTTTGTTTCTCTAGTAGAAGCGGGGGCGGGTCTTTGTTTCTCTAGTAGAAGCGGGAGCGGGTCTTTGTTTCTCTAGTAGAAGCGGGGCGGGTCTTTGTGTTTCTATTAGAAGCGGAGGCGGGTCTTTGTTTCTCTATTAGATGCGGGGGCGGGTCTTTGTTTCTCTATTAGACGTGGGTGGGTCTTTGTTTCTCTATTAGAAGTAGGGGTGGGTCTTAGAAGCGGGGCGGGCTTTGTTTCTCTAGTAGAAGTGGGGGCGGGTCTTTGTTTCTCTAGTTGAAGCGGGGGCTGTCTTTGTTTCTTTAGTAGAAATGGGGGCTGTCTTTGTTTCTTTAGTAGAAGCGGGGGTGGGTCTTAGAAGCGGGGGCAGGTCTTTGTTTCTCTAGTAGAAGCGGGGTCGGGTCTTTGTTTATATACTAGAAGCGGGGGCGGGCTTTGTTTCTCTAGTAGAAGCGGGGGCAGGTCTTTCTTTATTAGAAGCGGGGGCGGGTCTTTGTTTCTTTATTAGAAGCGGGGGCGGGTCTTTGTTTCTTTATTAGAAGCGGAGGCGGGGCTTTGTTTCTCTATTAGAAGCGGGGGCGGGTCTTTGTTTCTCTAGAAGCGGGGGCAGGTCTTTAGTAGAAGCGGGGGTGGGTCTTTGTTTAGTAGAAGCGGGGGTGGGTCTTTGTTTCTCTAGTAGAAGCGGGGGCGGGTCTTTGTTTCTCTATTAGAAGCGGGGGCGGGCTTTGTTTCTCTAGTAGAAGCGGGGGTGGGTCTTTTTTTCTCTAGTAGAAGCGGGGGCGGGTCTTTGTTTCTCTAGTAGAAGCGGGGGCGGGTCTTTGTTTAGTAGAAGCGGGGGTGGGTCTTTGTTTCTCTAGTAGAAGCGGGGGCGGGTCTTTGTTTCTCTAGTAGAAGCGGGGGCGGGTCTTTGTTTCTCTAGAAGCGGGGGCAGGTCTTTAGTAGAAGCGGGGGCGGGTCTTTCTTTCTCTAGTAGAAGCGGGGGCGGGTCTTTCTTTCTCTAGTAGAAGCGGGGGCGGGGTCTTTGTTTCTCTATTAGATGCGGGGGCGGGTCTTTGTTTCTCTATTAGAAGCGGGGGCGGGTCTTTGTTTATTAGAAGTGGGGGCGGGTCTTTGTGTCTCTTAGAAGCGGGAGCGGGCTTTGTTTCTCTATCTACTAGAAGCAGGGGCGGGCTTTGTTTCTCTAGTAGAAGTGGGGGCAGGTCTTTGTTTCTTTATTAGAAGCGGGGGCGGGTCTTTGTTTCTCTAGTAGAAGCGGGGGCGGGTCTTTGTTTCTCTAGTAGAAGCGGGGGCGGGTCTTTGTCTAGTAGAAGCGGGGGCGGGTCTTTAAGTCTCTATTAGAAGCGGGGGCAGGTCTTTGTTTCTCTATTAAATGCGGGGGCGGGTCTTTGTTTCTCTATTAGAAGCGGGGGCGGGTCTTAGAAGCGGGGGCGGGTCTTTGTGTCTCTTAGAAGCGGGAGCGGGCTTTGTTTCTCTATCTACTAGAAGCGGGGGCGGGCTTTGTTTCTCTAGAAGCGGGGGCAGGTCTCTAGTAGAAGCGGGGGCGGGTCTTTGTTTCTCTAGTAGAAGCGGGGGCGGGTCTTTGTTTCTCTAGAAGCGGGGGCAGGTCTTTAGTAGAAGCGGGGGCGGGTCTTTGTTTCTCTAGTAGAAGCGGGGGCGGGTCTTTGTTTCTCTAGTAGAAGCGGGAGCGGGTCTTTGTTTCTCTAGTAGAAGCCGGGCGGGTCTTTGTGTTTCTATTAGAAGCGGAGGCGGGTCTTTGTTTCTCTATTAGATGCGGGGGCGGGTCTTTGTTTCTCTATTAGAAGTGGGTGGGTCTTTGTTTCTCTATTAGAAGTAGGGGTGGGTCTTAGAAGCGGGGCGGGCTTTGTTTCTCTAGTAGAAGTGGGGGCGGGTCTTTGTTTCTCTAGTTGAAGCGGGGGCTGTCTTTGTTTCTTTAGTAGAAATGGGGGCTGTCTTTGTTTCTTTAGTAGAAGCGGGGGTGGGTCTTAGAAACGGGGGCAGGTCTTTGTTTCTCTAGTAGAAGCGGGGTCGGGTCTTTGTTTATATACTAGAAACGGGGGCGGGCTTTGTTTCTCTAGTAGAAGCGGGGGCAGGTCTTTCTTTATTAGAAGCGGGGGCGGGTCTTTGTTTCTTTATTAGAAGCGGGGGCGGGTCTTTGTTTCTTTATTAGAAGCGGAGGCGGGGCTTTGTTTCTCTATTAGAAGCGGGGGCGGGTCTTTGTTTCTCTATTAGAAGCGGGGGCGGGTCTTTGTTTCTCTAGAAGCGGGGGCAGGTCTTTAGTAGAAGCGAGGGCGGGTCTTTGTTTCTCTAGTAGAAGCGGGGGTGGGTCTTTGTTTAGTAGAAGCGGGGGTGGGTCTTTGTTTCTCTAGTAGAAGCGGGGGCGGGTCTTTGTTTCTCTAGTAGAAGCGGGGCGGGTCTTTGTTTAGTAGAAGCGGGGGTGGGTCTTTGTTTCTCTAGTAGAAGCGGGGGCGGGTCTTTGTTTCTCTAGTAGAAGCGGGGGCGGGTCTTTGTTTCTCTAGAAGCGGGGGCAGGTCTTTAGTAGAAGCGGGGGCGGGTCTTTGTTTCTCTAGTAGAAGCGGGGGCGGGTCTTTCTTTCTCTAGTAGAAGCGGGGGCGGGGTATTTGTTTCTCTATTAGATGCGGGGGCGGGTCTTTGTTTTTCTATTAGAAGCGGGGGCGGGTCTTTGTTTATTAGAAGTGGGGGCGGGTCTTTGTGTCTCTTAGAAGCTGGAGCGGGCTTTGTTTCTCTATCTACTAGAAGCGGGGGCGGGTCTTTGTTTCTCTAGTAGAAGCGGGGGCGGGTCTTTCTTTCTCTAGTAGAAGCGGGGGCGGGGTCTTTGTTTCTCTATTAGATGCGGGGGCGGGTCTTTGTTTCGCTATTAGAAGCGGGGGCGGGTCTTTGTTTATTAGAAGTGGGGGCGGGTCTTTGTGTGTCTTAGAAGCGGGAGCGGGCTTTGTTTCTCTATCTACTAGAAGCAGGGGCGGGCTTTGTTTCTCTAGTAGAAGCGGGGGCAGGTCTTTGTTTCTTTATTAGAAGCGGGGGCGGGTCTTTGTTTCTCTAGTAGAAGCGGGGGCGGGTCTTTGTTTCTCTAGTAGAAGCGGGGGCGGGTCTTTGTCTAGTAGAAGCGGGGGCGGGTCTTTGTGTCTCTATTAGAAGCGGGGGCAGGTCTTTGTTTCTCTATTAAATGCGGGGGCGGGTCTTTGTTTCTCTATTAGAAGCGGGGGCGGGTCTTAGAAGCGGGGGCGGGTCTTTGTGTCTCTTAGAAGCGGGAGCGGGCTTTGTTTCTCTATCTACTAGAAGCGGGGGCGGGCTTTGTTTCTCTAGAAGCGGGGGCAGGTCTCTAGTAGAAGCGGGGGAGGGTCTTTGTTTCTCTAGTAGAAGCGGGGGCGGGTCTTTGTTTCTCTAGAAGCGGGGGCAGGTCTTTAGTAGAAGCGGGGGCGGGTCTTTGTTTCTCTAGTAGAAGCGGGGGCGGGTCTTTGTTTCTCTAGTAGAAGCGGGAGCGGGTCTTTGTTTCTCTAGTAGAAGCGGGGCGGGTCTTTGTGTTTCTATTAGAAGCGGAGGCGGGTCTTTGTTTCTCTATTAGATGCGGGGGCGGGTCTTTGTTTCTCTATTAGAAGTGGGTGGGTCTTTGTTTCTCTATTAGAAGTAGGGGTGGGTCTTAGAAGCGGGGCGGGCTTTGTTTCTCTAGTAGAAGTGGGGGAGGGTCTTTGTTTCTCTAGTTGAAGCGGGGGCTGTCTTTGTTTCTTTAGTAGAAATGGGGGCTGTCTTTGTTTCTTTAGTAGAAGCGGGGGTGGGTCTTAGAAGCGGGGGCAGGTCTTTGTTTCTCTAGTAGAAGCGGGGTCGGGTCTTTGTTTATATACTAGAAGCGGGGGCGGGCTTTGTTTCTCTAGTAGAAGCGGGGGCAGGTCTTTCTTTATTAGAAGCGGGGGCGGGTCTTTGTTTCTTTATTAGAAGCGGGGGCGGGTCTTTGTTTCTTTATTAGAAGCGGAGGCGGGGCTTTGTTTCTCTATTAGAAACGGGGGCGGGTCTTTGTTTCTCTAGAAGCGGGGGCAGGTCTTTAGTAGAAGCGAGGGCGGGTCTTTGTTTCTCTAGTAGAAGCGGGGGTGGGTCTTTGTTTAGTAGAAGCGGGGGTGGGTCTTTGTTTCTCTAGTAGAAGCGGGGGCGGGTCTTTGTTTCTCTATTAGAAGCGGGGGCGGGCTTTGTTTCTCTAGTAGAAGCGGGGGTGGGTATTTTTTTCTCTAGTAGAAGCGGGGGCGGGTCTTTGTTTCTCTAGTAGAAGCGGGGCGGGTCTTTGTTTAGTAGAAGCGGGGGTGGGTCTTTGTTTCTCTAGTAGAAGCGGGGGCGGGTCTTTGTTTCTCTAGTAGAAGCGGGGGTGGGTCTTTGTTTCTCTAGTAGAAGCGGGGGCGGGTCTTTGTTTCTCTAGTAGAAGCGGGGGCGGGTCTTTGTTTCTCTAGAAGCGGGGGCAGGTCTTTAGTAGAAGCGGGGGCGGGTCTTTGTTTCTCTAGTAGAAGCGGGGGCGGGTCTTTCTTTCTCTAGTAGAAGCGGGGGCGGGTCTTTGTTTATTAGAAGTGGGGGCGGGTCTTTGTGTCTCTTAGAAGCGGGAGCGGGCTTTGTTTCTCTATCTACTAGAAGCGGGGGCGGGTCTTTGTTTCTCTAGTAGAAGCGGGGGCGGGTCTTTCTTTCTCTAGTAGAAGCGGGGGCGGGGTCTTTGTTTCTCTATTAGATGCGGGGGCGGGTCTTTGTTTCGCTATTAGAAGCGGGGGCGGGTCTTTGTTTATTAGAAGTGGGGGCGGGTCTTTGTGTCTCTTAGAAGCGGGAGCGGGCTTTGTTTCTCTATCTACTAGAAGCAGGGGCGGGCTTTGTTTCTCTAGTAGAAGCGGGGGCAGGTCTTTGTTTCTTTATTAGAAGCGGGGGCGGGTCTTTGTTTCTCTAGTAGAAGCGGGGGCGGGTCTTTGTTTCTCTAGTAGAAGCGGGGGCGGTCTTTGTCTAGTAGAAGCGGGGGCGGATGTCACGAACCACCGGGGGGGTCACTCAGAAATCCCCCGCGCTGGCTACCAGTACGTCACAATCGGGGGGTAACAAGTGGGGGTCACCCCTCCTTTATACCTCCCGACCGACAGACAGAGCACGTGACGCGCTCTCTAGCGCCCCTCTTATAGTCAGGCCAATTATGGAATTGCCCGACAATAAGCAAGGAGGCCGCATACTACTTATGCCGATTATTGAAGGGTCCCCGGTGAGAGTAGGGTATATATTCCCCCGACCTCCGCGGGCGGAATATATAAAACCTCCCCGAATCTCACTGGCCTCCCCACAATAATCCTTGGCACAACTCGCTGCCACCAACCGCTTCACGGTAACTATTAGCCGAACACACAGACGTGGGATTCAAGATCGAGATAACAGAACAGCCCAAGATTAATTATATAATTTAATCAGCCTAAAGCACACTAGAAACTACAATATATACAATAGGGAATCTACAGAATATACATATGTCAGAGTACAGTTACAATCAAAGCATGGGTTACAAACAGGCATACACAGTTCCAGCAGTTACCTTGTGCGTCTGGCCACAGGGGGGCGCTGTAGACCAGGTTTCTAGGATCCTTCCCACAGATGTTTCCTACACGTGACCCCCAGCGAAAGAACACTGGAAAATGGCCGAAGTAGGGTTATCAACCTGGGCAAATCCAGGTCCCCTCCTACCTTAGTGACCTCAGAGGGAGCACTGCTCCACCCCTGGCTGGAGTTATGGACAACATCCACAACATGGAATATGGGCCATAACTTTGCCTGGGAGCGTCGTAGGCGGACGCCAACGCTCTCATTGTGACAGTTATGAATTTAGCTACAGAACGAGAGGACTCATGACTTGTCTACTAGTTCCCCATTGGCTGATATCACGCCTGGGGTACTTCCCAATGTCCTACTCCCATAAAAAAGGTGTGCCAGCATCGTCCGCATGCAGAGACACCATTTTTATGGTTGCCATATTTATCGGAAATATGGCTTGCGAGATATGAACCATATTTTACTGGAGTCGTTCTGTCTGGATACTTCCAAGCTTGCTAATTAGATAGCAGCCCCTACCACAGGGTCACGGCAGGGAGTCATCCTGTGTCCATTGTTCCCACATCATCTAATCTCCATATCACAGGAGATGGCTGTTGGAGGTGTAAGTGGAACACAGACCAGTTCCTTTGACACCTATCTGCTAAACAAACCGTTTATCCCTGTGGTAAATTTTCTGATTGAAGGAGTTGTGTGAAGGAAAGGGGGGGTGACACCAGGAGAGGGCTTCCTGACATAACTTGAATATCATGATTTATCGTCATATCTCCGGATTTACATCACACCTCCCCCCTTTTGAGGGCGCTAGGGGGCAGCACACTCCGGTGTTCCCCCGTGCGCCCGTCCGCGACCTCTCCTTGTCGGGACAGCCCGTCTGC
Organism: Anomaloglossus baeobatrachus; assembly: GCF_048569485.1. Lineage (NCBI taxonomy): Eukaryota > Metazoa > Chordata > Amphibia > Anura > Aromobatidae > Anomaloglossus > Anomaloglossus baeobatrachus. Next base: position 222,400,895 of record NC_134361.1, read on the forward strand.
GTTACCGTGGTCCCGGCCCCTTTTGTGGCGAATGGTGAAGTTGTATTGCTGGAGCGCAAGGCTCCATCGCAACAATCGCCCATTCGTCCCAGAGACGGTGTGCAACCAGCTGAGGGGATTGTGGTCCGTCTCCACGATGAAGTGGCGCCCGTATAGATAGGGTTGCAGGCGCTGCAGGGCCCACACTATGGCCAGGCACTCCTTTTCCATCGTGGAATAGGCCACTTCCCTTGGTAACAGCTTCCTGCTCAGGTACAAGACTGGGTGCTCTTGGCTCGCAGAGTCCACCTGGCTGAGCACCGCACCGAGGCCGAAGTCACTGGCGTCGGTCTGTACTACAAACGGCCGCGTGAAGTCGGCTGCCTGTAGCACGGGCGGGCTGGACAGGGCGTCCTTTAGGGCCCGGAAGGCTGTCTCGCAGTCCATTGTCCAATCGACTGCAGAGGGCAGCTTCTTCTTGGTGAGGTCCGTCAAGGGCTTTGCCAGGCTACTATAGCATGGAACAAACCTCCTATAGTACCCAGCGGTCCCCAAGAAGGACATCACCTGCTTCTTGGTCCTGGGGGTGGGCCAGGACGCGATGGCCTCCACTTTCTCAGGCTCGGGCTTCAGTGTTCTCCCGCCTACCCGGTGACCGAGGTACTGGACCTCGCTCATGGCCAGCTGACACTTTCCCGGCTTGATGGTCAAACCTGCCTGGTGGATCCGCCTGAGCACCTGTGCTAGATGCTCTAGGTGATCTTCCCAGGTGGGACTGAAGACGGCAATGTCATCCAGGTACGCGGCCGCGTACCCTTCAAGTCCCTTGAGCAGGGTGTTGACCATCCGCTGGAAAGTGGCAGGGGCATTCCTCATCCCGAATGGCATCACCGTGGACTCGTACAGTCCAAATGGGGTAATAAAGGCAGAGCGTTCCCTGGCTTTGCGAGTCAGGGGGATCTGCCAATATCCCCGGCTCAGGTCCATGATGGTCAGGTACTGAGCCCCGGCCAACTGATCGAGCAGGTCATCGATGCGTGGCATTGGGTACGCATCGGCGACCGTGACAGCATTGAGCCCCCTGTAGTCCACGCAGAACCGAGTGGTTCGGTCCTTCTTAGGGACGAGGACTACAGGCGAGGCCCAAGCGCTGTTGGATGCCTGGATCACCCCCAGCTTCAGCATCTCGTCAATCTCCTGGCGCATGTGTTGCTGCACCTCCAGGGAGACCCGATATGCTGAACGCCGGATCGGGGGATGATCCCCAGTGTCCACGTGATGGACAGCCAAGTCAGTCCTTCCGGGCTGGTTGGTAAACAACCCCCGGAAGGGGTGTAGGGTGGCCCACAGCTGGGACCGCTGGTCCTCCAAGAGCTGGTGGCCAACCTCCACATCCTCAATGGATCCGCCTGCCCTAACCTGGGCTAGCATATCCAAGAGGGTTTCCGCTTCTCCCTCCTCGGGCAGGTTGCACACCGGGAGTGCACATGCCTCCCGCTCATGATGTGCCTTCATCATGTTCACATGGAAGGGCTTCCGCCTTCCACGGGCAGGGTCCAGGGTGACCAGGTACGTTACAGGGTTGAGCTGCTGGTACACGAGGTATGGGCCTTCCCAGGCAGCCTGAAGCTTGTCCTGTGGTACGGGGACCAGTACCCACACCTTTTGACCCACTTGGTAGGTCCTCTGACAAGCTTTCTGGTCGTACCAACGCTTCTGATCGGCCTGGGCTTGAGCCATATTGTCGTGTACCAGTTGCGTCAAGGCCTGCATTTTGTCCCGGAAGCGCATGACATACTCGATAACCGACACTCCAGGGGTGGCCAAATCCCCTTCCCAAGCCTCTTTCACCAGAGCCAGGGGGCCCCGCACACGTCGCCCGTACAGGAGCTCAAACGGTGAGAATCCTGTTGAGGCCTGTGGAACCTCCCGGTAAGCAAATAACAGGTGTGGGAGATACCGCTCCCAGTCACGCCCGTGGGAGTCGACCAACATCTTAAGCATCTGCTTTAAGGTGCCATTGAACCGCTCGCACAGGCCATTAGTCTGTGGATGGTACGGGCTGGCCACCAGATGTCGCACCTGGACTTGCTTACAGAGGGCCTCCATCAGCTGGGACATGAATTGGGTCCCCCGGTCAGTGAGCATTTCCTGGGGAAAACCCACTCGGGAGAAAATCTCCAGCAATGCGGTGGCCACCTTGTCAGCCCGAATGGACGACAAGGCCACTGCTTCTGGGTACCGGGTGGCATAGTCCACTACCGTTAGTATGAAGCGTTTCCCGGAGCTGCTGGGGATGGCCAGCGGGCCGACCAGATCCACAGCCACCCTCCTGAAAGGCTCATCGATGATTGCAGAGATACCAGTGGGGCTTTGGGGTGTGGCCCCGCCTTCCCCACTCTCTGACAGGTTTCACACGAACGGCAGTAGGCAACCACATCGGCCCCCATTTTTGGCCAGTAGAAATGCTGGTTTAACCTGGCCTTGGTCTTAGCGATCCCTAGGTGTCCGGCCATCGGAATCTCATGTGCGATCCGCAACAACTCCGTCCGGAACGGATAGGGTACCACCAACTGTCGGTCCCTGGGCCACGCCTCCGGTGAACCCTGCTGGACCGTGACCCGGTACAGCCGTCCTTGGTCCCAGACCACTCGCTCCGGGTCCGAGTCCGAGGGAGGCTGTGCCGCCTGTTCCTTAAGAGCTTTCAGGCTGTCGTCAGCTTCTAACGCTGCCTGAAACCCCTGACTAGATGTGGCCAGAATCGACGAGACTGTCACATCTTCGGTCAGTACCCCGGGACCTGTGTCCTGGCCTCCACCTGACTCGGCTGCCACTTGGTCAGAAGGGGAAGAGCTATCGGACCTCCGGGAGGCCCCTTGGCTTCCAGCACTCCCACTGCGGGTGACAGCGGCCACAGCTGCTGCGACCGTGGGTCGTGCCTGCTCCTCCTCCGTTCCTGACCAAGTCGCCGGTTCAGGCAGACCTACCTGGCTTCCTGACACCCCGGTTGTGGGGGAACCCTGCACCGAGATCTTACCTGGGAGCACTTCCGCTCCGGGACCGGCCCCAATCTCACCTGCCTGTTCCCCCCCTGCAGCAACAGAACCCCGCTGTGAAATCTCTGGGGACCCCACATTTGCTGTGGTAGCCCCCACCCCACACACTGGTCCTCCCCCTGCAGCACCCTGCTCTCTGCTTATCCCTGCAGAGGGCAACAGATCCCAGCTCACAGGCTGATCACTTGTAGAGGCATTGTCACACCTTTCTCTGACCCCTCCCCTGTCACAGCTGCAGCTGAGTGTGTGTCTATGGTGTCTATGCAAGCAGAAATATCAGAGTGCACTCCCCCCTCCCTTACATCATTCATAGAGAACACATTAACATTGTCAGGAGTCATGTCAGTACTGGCTGAAGGTTCAGCCTTTGGGGGGGGCCCAAACTGGGAGGTTATCTGCCCCAAATCGGTCCCAAGTAGCACGTTTGCAGGGATCCGATCAGTTACCCCCACCTCTCTCACCCCTCGCCCTGCGCCCCAGTCCACATAAATGCCAGCAACAGGCAGCGCCGGGTCAATGCCTCCAATCCCGGAGACAGCGAGGGTTTTTCCAGGTATCAAGTCTTGGGGGGACACCATCTCAGGCCACACCAGAGTCACCTCCGAGGCGCTGTCTCGCAGTCCTATGGTCACAGACCGGCCGACGGTGACAGGTTGGAAGCTGTCCAGGGACCTACCACCACCCCCACCCACACAATACACCTTGGGCGGCCCTTGGGACGGGGACGGAGCCGGGGCCTTGGGACGCTGAGGGCACATGGCCTTGAAGTGTCCAGGTAGGTTGCACTGGTGGCACCGTCTTGGCTCTGCCACGGGCCTGGAGAGGGGAGTTGAGGGGGACACCCCCTGCAGTCTAGGGGCAGGTGGGGCAGTCGTAGAATTCATCTTACCCCCTCTCCAGGTGCTGCTGGTGGCTGCTCTCCTGGCCTCAGGAGCCCGATTGTTGGTGTAGTCATCGGCCAGGGCAGCTGTAGCCGTGGACCCCTTTGGCTTCTGGTCTCGGATGAACTGGCGGAGATCCTCAGGGCAGTTCCACAAGAGTTGCTCCGTGATGAACAAGTCCAGGATCTCCGGTCCGGTGGAAAGCTGCAGGCCTTGGGTCCAGTGGTCGGCAGCTCGGGCAAGTGCCTGCCGGTGGTCAGCCCAGGAGTCCTTTGGTCCCTTCTGCAGGGTCCGGAACGTCTTGCGGTAGGACTCCGGAGTGAGGTTGTACTGTTGGATCAGGGCCCGCTTGATTGTGTCGTAGCCCTGATCTGCCTCAGTAGGCAAGTCCCCAAGGATTTCCAGGGCCTTACCCCTTAAACGGGAGGTCAGGTATTTGGCCCACTGGTCCTTGTCCAGATGGTGCTGCAGGCAAGTCCGTTCAAAAGCAGTCAGGAAAGAGTCCAAGTCTCCATCCTTCTCCAGCACTGGGAAGTCCTCAACACGGACCTTTGGAAGTTTGGTGTCTTGAAGGTCACGTGTGGCTGATGAGGGCTGGAGCTGAGCTAGCTGCAGCTGGTGGTCACGCTCTGCCTGTTGCTGTCGCTCTTCACGCGCTGCCTGCCGCTCCGCAGCCTCAGCCTCACGCGCTGCTTGCCGCTCCGCAGCCTCACGCGCTGCTTGCCGCTCCGCAGCCTCAGCGTCACGCGCTGCCTGTCGCTCACGCTCGGCCATGAGTATCTCGTAGGTATCCCGGTCTCCAGCCATAAGCCTGGCCAAGGCAGCTTGAAGGAGGGCCTCTGCACCTCTCAGGCCAGAGGGATTGGCAAGTGGTGATCTGCGGCACGCTGCAGAGCCAGGTGATTCACTGTCCATTTCAGAGCAGAGGACTGGCATCTGGCTCGTTGAGGACCCTTGGGCGAGCTCCTCCTCATTTTGTCCAGCAGTGCCAGGTTGTGCGATGTCCTCTGCAGAGCTGTTCTCTGGCGTCGGGCTCTTGGAGGGCTCGTGGACAACCTCCTCATCGTCTCTGGCCTGAGCATCGGCCATTCCTTTGGCTTTGCTCCTGGTGCTCTCAGCCATTGTTGCAGACTTTGGTCACTGACACAGAACTGACACCTGATGCCTCCACACACCTTACAGTATCTGCACTCTGACACTCTAGTGTTGGTCTGGTCTGAAGACCCCAGCAGCCACAGCTGCTGCAGGCAGTCTTTAGTGTCTGGGAGTATGGGTCTCACACTCACACACACTATTATCTCGATCCCACCGCTTGCCACCAATATGTCACGAACCACCGGGGGGGTCACTCAGAAATCCCCCGCGCTGGCTACCAGTACGTCACAATCGGGGGGTAACAAGTGGGGGTCACCCCTCCTTTATACCTCCCGACCGACAGACAGAGCACGTGACGCGCTCTCTAGCGCCCCTCTTATAGTCAGGCCAATTATGGAATTGCCCGACAATAAGCAAGGAGGCCGCTATACTACTTATGCCGATTATTGAAGGGTCCCCGGTGAGAGTAGGGTATATATTCCCCCGACCTCCGCGGGCGGAATATATAAAACCTCCCCGAATCTCACTGGCCTCCCCACAATAATCCTTGACACAACTCGCTGCCACCAACCGCTTCACGGTAACTATTAGCCGAACACACAGACGTGGGATTCAAGATCGAGATAACAGAACAGCCCAAGATTAATTATATAATTTAATCAGCCTAAAGCACACTAGAAAATACAATATATACAATAGGAGATCTACAGAATATACATAGGTCAGAGTACAGTTACAGATAAAGCATGGTTTACAAACAGGCATACACAGTTCCAGCAGTTACCTTGTGCGTCTGGCCACAGGGGGGCGCTGTAGACCAGGTTTCCAGGATCTCCCTCACAGGTCTTCCCTGACCAGACCCCCGAGCAAAAGAACACTGGGAAATGGCCGAAGTAGGGTTATCAACCTGGGCAAATCCAGGTCCCCTCCTACCTTAGTGACCTCACAGGGAGCACTGCTCCACCCCTGGCTGGAGTTATGGACAACATCCACAACATGGAATATGGGCCATAACTTTGCCTGGGAGCGTCGTAGGCGGACGCCAACGCTCTCATTGTGACAGTTATGAATTTAGCTACAGAACGAGAGGACTCATGACTTGTCTACTAGTTCCCCATTGGCTGATATCACGCCTGGGGTACTTCCCAATGTCCTACTCCCATAAAAAAGGTGTGCCAGCATCGTCCGCATGCAGAGACACCATTTTTATGGTTGCCATATTTATCGGAAATATGGCTTGCGAGATATGAACCATATTTTACTGGAGTCGTTCTGTCTGGATACTTCCAAGCTTGCTAATTAGATAGCAGCCCCTACCACAGGGTCACGGCAGGGAGTCATCCTGTGTCCATTGTTCCCACATCATCTAATCTCCATATCACAGGAGATGGCTGTTGGAGGTGTAAGTGGAACACAGACCAGTTCCTTTGACACCTATCTGCTAAACAAACCGTTTATCCCTGTGGTAAATTTTCTGATTGAAGGAGTTGTGTGAAGGAAAGGGGGGGTGACACCAGGAGAGGGCTTCCTGACATAACTTGAATATCATGATTTATCGTCATATCTCCGGATTTACCTCACAGCGGGTCTTTGTGTCTCTATTAGAAGCGGGGGCAGGTCTTTGTTTCTCTATTAAATGCGGGGGCGGGTCTTTGTTTCTCTATTAGAAGCGGGGGCGGGTCTTAGAATCGGGGGCGGGTCTTTGTGTCTCTTAGAAGCGGGAGCGGGCTTTGTTTCTCTATCTACTAGAAGCGGGGGCGGGCTTTGTTTCTCTAGAAGCGGGGGCAGGTCTCTAGTAGAAGCGGGGGCGGGTCTTTGTTTCTCTAGTAGAAGCGGTGGCGGGTCTTTGTTTCTCTAGAAGCGGGGGCAGGTCTTTAGTAGAAGCGGGGGCGGGTCTTTGTTTCTCTAGTAGAAGCGGGGGCGGGTCTTTGTTTCTCTAGTAGAAGCGGGAGCGGGTCTTTGTTTCTCTAGTAGAAGCGGGGCGGGTCTTTGTGTTTCTATTAGAAGCGGAGGCGGGTCTTTGTTTCTCTATTAGATGCGGGGGCGGGTCTTTGTTTCTCTATTAGAAGTGGGTGGGTCTTTGTTTCTCTATTAGAAGTAGGGGGTGGGTCTTAGAAGCGGGGCGGGCTTTGTTTCTCTAGTAGAAGTGGGGGCGGGTCTTTGTTTCTCTAGTTGAAGCGGGGGCTGTCTTTGTTTCTTTAGTAGAAATGGGGGCTGTCTTTGTTTCTTTAGTAGAAGCGGGGGTGGGTCTTAGAAGCGGGGGCAGGTCTTTGTTTCTCTAGTAGAAGCGGGGTCGGGTCTTTGTTTATATACTAGAAGCGGGGGCGGGCTTTGTTTCTCTAGTAGAAGCGGGGGCAGGTCTTTCTTTATTAGAAGCGGGGGCGGGTCTTTGTTTCTTTATTAGAAGCGGGGGCGGGTCTTTGTTTCTTTATTAGAAGCGGAGGCGGGGCTTTGTTTCTCTATTAGAAGCGGGGGCGGGTCTTTGTTTCTCTAGAAGCGGGGGCAGGTCTTTAGTAGAAGCGAGGGCGGGTCTTTGTTTCTCTAGTAGAAGCGGGGGTGGGTCTTTGTTTAGTAGAAGCGGGGGTGGGTCTTTGTTTCTCTAGTAGAAGCGGGGGCGGGTCTTTGTTTCTCTATTAGAAGCGGGGGCGGGCTTTGTTTCTCTAGTAGAAGCGGGGGTGGGTGTTTTTTTCTCTAGTAGAAGCGGGGGCGGGTCTTTGTTTCTCTAGTAGAAGCGGGGCGGGTCTTTGTTTAGTAGAAGCGGGGGTGGGTCTTTGTTTCTCTAGTAGAAGCGGGGGCGGGTCTTTGTTTCTCTAGTAGAAGCGGGGGCGGGTCTTTGTTTCTCTAGAAGCGGGGGCAGGTCTTTAGTAGAAGCGGGGGCGGGTCTTTGTTTCTCTAGTAGAAGCGGGGGCGGGTCTTTCTTTCTCTAGTAGAAGCGGGGGCGGGGTATTTGTTTCTCTATTAGATGCGGGGGCGGGTCTTTGTTTCTCTATTAGAAGCGGGGGCGGGTCTTTGTTTATTAGAAGTGGGGGCGGGTCTTTGTGTCTCTTAGAAGCGGGAGCGGGCTTTGTTTCTCTATCTACTAGAAGCAGGGGCGGGCTTTGTTTCTCTAGTTGAAGCGGGGGCAGGTCTTTGTTTCTTTATTAGAAGCGGGGGCGGGTCTTTGTTTCTCTAGTAGAAGCGGGGGCGGGTCTTTGTTTCTCTAGTAGAAGCGGGGGCGGGTCTTTGTCTAGTAGAAGCGGGGGGGGTCTTTGTGTCTCTATTAGAAGCGGGGGCAGGTCTTTCTCTATTAAATGCGGGGGCGGGTCTTTGTTTCTCTATTAGAAGCGGGGGCGGGTCTTAGAAGCGGGGGCGGGTCTTTGTGTCTCTTAGAAGCGGGAGCGGGCTTTGTTTCTCTATCTACTAGAAGCGGGGGCGGGCTTTGTTTCTCTAGTAGAAGCGGGGGCAGGTCTTTGTTTCTTTATTAGAAGCGGGGGCGGGTCTTTGTTTCTCTACTAGAAGCGGAGGCGGGGCTTTGTTTCTCTAGAAGCGGGGGTGGGTCTTTGTTTCTCTGTTAAAGAGGGGGCGGATCTTTGTTTCTCTATTAGAAGCGAGGGCGGGTCTTTGTCTCTCTAGAAGCGGGGGCGGGTCTTTGTTTCTCTAGTAGAAGCGGGGGCGGGTCTTTGTTTAGTAGAAGCTGGGGTGGGTCTTTGTTTCTCTAGTAGAAGCGGGGGCGGGTCTTTGTTTCTCTAGAAGCGGGGGCGGGTCTTTGTTTCTCTAGAAGTGGGGGCGGGTCTTTGTTTCTCTACTAGGAGCAGGGGCTGGTCTTTTTTTTCTCTAGTAGAAGCGGGGGCGGGTCTTTTTTGCTCTAGTAGAAGCGGGGGGCGGGTCTTTCTTTAGTAGAAGTGGGGGCAGGTCTTTGTTTCTCTACTAGAAGCGGGGGCGGGTCTTATTTTCTCTAGTAGAAGCGGGGCGGGTCTCTTCTAGAAGCGGGGGCGGGTCTTTGTGTCTCTTCTAGAAGCGGAGGCGGGTCTTTGTTTCTCTACTAGAAGCGGAGGCGGGTCTTTGTTTCTCTACTAGAAGCGGAGGCGGGTCTTTGTTTCTCTACTAGAAGCGGAGGCGGGTCTTTGTTTCTCTACTAGAAGCGGAGGCGGGTCTTTGTTTCTCTACTAGAAGCGGAGGCGGGTCTTTGTTTCTCTACTAGAAGCGGAGGCGGGTCTTTGTTTCTCTACTAGAAGCGGAGGCGGGTCTTTGTTTCTCTACTAGAAGCGGAGGCGGGTCTTTGTTTCTCTACTAGAAGCGGAGGCGGGTCTTTGTTTCTCTACTAGAAGCGGAGGCGGGTCTTTGTTTCTCTACTAGAAGCGGAGGCGGGTCTTTGTTTCTCTACTAGAAGCGGAGGCGGGTCTTTGTTTCTCTACTAGAAGCGGAGGCGGGTCTTTGTTTCTCTACTAGAAGCGGAGGCGGGTCTTTGTTTCTCTACTAGAAGCGGAGGCGGGTCTTTGTTTCTCTACTAGAAGCGGAGGCGGGTCTTTGTTTCTCTACTAGAAGCGGAGGCGGGTCTTTGTTTCTCTACTAGAAGCGGAGGCGGGTCTTTGTTACTCTACTAGAAGCGGAGGCGGGTCTTTGTTTCTCTACTAGAAGCGGAGGCGGGTCTTTTTTTCTCTACTAGAAGCGGAGGCGGGTCTTTTTTTCTCTACTAGAAGCGGAGGCGGGTCTTTTTTTCTCTACTAGAAGCGGAGGCGGGTCTTTTTTTCTCTACTAGAAGCGGAGGCGGGTCTTTTTTTCTCTACTAGAAGCGGAGGCGGGTCTTTTTTTCTCTACTAGAAGCGGAGGCGGGTCTTTTTTTCTCTACTAGAAGCGGAGGCGGGTCTTTGTTTCTCTACTAGAAGCGGAGGCGGGTCTTTGTTTCTCTACTAGAAGCGGAGGCGGGTCTTTGTTTCTCTACTAGAAGCGGAGGCGGGTCTTTGTTTCTCTACTAGAAGCGGAGGCGGGTCTTTGTTTCTCTACTAGAAGCGGAGGCGGGTCTTTGTTTCTCTACTAGAAGCGGAGGCGGGTCTTTGTTTCTCTACTAGAAGCGGAGGCGGGTCTTTGTTTCTCTACTAGAAGCGGAGGCGGGTCTTTGTTTCTCTACTAGAAGCGGAGGCGGGTCTTTGTTTCTCTACTAGAAGCGGAGGCGGGTCTTTGTTTCTCTACTAGAAGCGGAGGCGGGTCTTTGTTTCTCTACTAGAAGCGGAGGCGGGTCTTTGTTTCTCTACTAGAAGCGGAGGCGGGTCTTTGTTTCTCTACTAGAAGCGGAGGCGGGTCTTTGTTTCTCTACTAGAAGCGGAGGCGGGTATTTGTTTCTCTACTAGAAGCGGAGGCGGGTCTTTGTTTCTCTACTAGAAGCGGAGGCGGGTCTTTGTTTCTCTACTAGAAGCGGAGGCGGGTCTTTGTTTCTCTACTAGAAGCGGAGGCGGGTCTTTGTTTCTCTACTAGAAGCGGAGGCGGGTCTTTGTTTCTCTACTAGAAGCGGAGGCGGGTCTTTGTTTCTCTACTAGAAGCGGAGGCGGGTCTTTGTTTCTCTAATAGAAGCAGGGGCGGGTCTTTGTGTCTGTAGTAGAAGAGGGGGAGGGGCATTATCGCTACAGGAAGTAAGGGTGGGGCTTTATCGCTATAGGAAGTGGAGGTGTGTCTTTATCGCTACAGGAAGTGGGGGCGGGGCTTTATTGCTACAGGAAGTGGGGGTGGGGCTTTATCGCTACACGAAGTAGGGGGGTGTGTTTGTCGCTACAGGAAGTGGAGGTGTGTCTTTGTCGCTACAGGAAGTGGAGGTGTGTCTTTGTCGCTACAGGAAGTTGAGGTGTGTCTTTGTCGCTACAGGAAGTGGAAGTGTGGCTTTATCGCTACAGGAAGTGGAGGTGTGGCTTTATCGCTACAGGAAGTGGAGGTGAGGCTTTATCGCTACAGGAAGTGGAGGTGTTTTTGTCGCTACAGGAAGTGGAGGTGTGTCTTTGTCGCTACAGGAAGTGGAGGCGGGGCTTTATCGCTACAGGACGTGGAGGTGTGTCTTTGTTGCTACAGGAAGTGGGGGAGGAGCTTTAGCGCTACAGGAAGTGGAGGTGTGTCTTTGTCGCTAAAGGAAGTGGGGGTGTCTTTATCGCTACAGGAAGTGGGGGCAGGGCTTTGTCACTACAGGAAGTGGGGGCGGGGCTTTGTAGCTGCTGCCGCTTCTCTTAACTAGTAACAGGTGAGAGGTGCTCTCTTCAGGGTCGGTTCTTGCACAATGGAGGGAGCAGTGACTGCTGGGTATTGAGGGGAAGAAAGTTGCTGCACCTATAGTGCTGGCAGAATGCTGATGCTGTGGACGCCATGTTGCTGAGCATTAGAATCAGCTCTTACCTTTACAGATTGGGCTTTGCTCTAGAAGCCATTTTTCCTTGTTGCGGGTGATGCGGTTTTCCTGCCGGTGTGATGTGATGGGTCAGTAGCACTTTATTTTCTACATTCAGTATAAGCTGTCAGTGACTGTCACTTGGGGCTGCTCTGTCATGTAGCGCCCTCCACTGGGAGCCGCCAGTATTGCACCATGGTGAAGACATTATCATCAATATCAATAAGTCGTCTGCTCCGTCCTCAGGGTCCGCCTGGATTATCACAGCACAGACGCTGCTGAAACAGCTCCTCTTCCAGTGTCAATCACCAGTATTCCCAGTATCCATCACCAGTATTCCCAGTATCCATCACCAGTATTCCCAGTATCCATCACCAGTATTCCCAGTATCCATCACCAGTATTCCCAGTATCCATCACCAGTATCCATCAGCAGTATCCATCAGCAGTATCCATCACCAGTATTCCCAGTATCCATCACCAGTATTCCCAGTATCCATCACCGGTATTCCCAGTATCCATCACCGGTATTCCCAGTATCCATCACCGGTATCCCCAGTATCCATCACCGGTATTCCCAGCATCCATCACCAGTATGCCCAGCATCCATCACCAGTATTCCCAGTATCCATCACCAGTATTCCCAGTATCCATTCCCAGTATTCCCAGTATCCATCACCGGTATTCCCAGTATCCATCACCGGTATCCCCAGTATCCATCACCGGTATTCCCAGTATCCATCACCGGTATTCCCAGTATCCATCACCGGTATTCCCAGTATCCATCACCGGTATTCCCAGTATCCATCACCGGCATCCCCAGTATCCATCACCGGTATTCCCAGCATCCATCACCAGTATTCCCAGCATCCATCACCAGTATTCCCAGTATCCATCACCAGTATTCCCAGTATCCATCCCCAGTATTCCCAGTATCCATCACCGGTATCCCCAGTATCCATCACCGGTATCCCCAGTATCCATCACCGGTATCCCCAGTATCCATCACCGGTATTCCCAGTATCCATCACCGGTATTCCCAGTATCCATCACCAGTATTCCCAGTATCCATCCCCAGTATTCCCAGTATCCATCACCGGTATTCCCAGTATCCATCACCGGTATCCCCAGTATCCATCACCGGTATCCCCAGTATCCATCACCGGTATTCCCAGTATCCATCACCGGTATTCCCAGTATCCATCACCGGTATTCCCAGTATCCATCACCGGTATTCCCAGTATCCATCACCGGTATCCCCAGTATCCATCACCGGTATTCCCAGCATCCATCACCGGTATTCCCAGCATCCATCACCGGTATTCCCAGCATCCATCACCGGTATTCCCAGCATCCATCACCGGTATTCCCAGTATCCATCACCGGTATTCCCAGTATCCATCACCGGTATTCCCAGTATCCATCACCGGTATTCCCAGTATCCATCACCGGTATTCCCAGTATCCATCACCGGTATCCCCAGTATCCATCACCGGTATCCCCAGCATCCATCACCAGTATTCCCAGCATCCATCACCAGTATTCCCAGTATCCATCCCCAGTATTCCCAGTATCCATCACCGGTATCCCCAGTATCCATCACCGGTATCCCCAGTATCCATCACCGGTATCCCCAGTATCCATCACCGGTATCCCCAGTATCCATCACCGGTATTCCCAGTATCCATCACCGGTATTCCCAGTATCCATCACCGGTATTCCCAGTATCCATCACTGGTATCCCCAGTATCCATCACCAGTATCCCCAGTATCCATCACCGGTATCCCCAGTATCCATCACCGGTATCCCCAGCATCCATCACCGGTATCCCCAGTATCCATCACCGGTATTCCCAGTATCCATCACCGGTATTCCCAGTATCCATCACCGGTATTCCCAGTATCCATCACCGGTATTCCCAGTATCCATCACCGGTATCCCCAGTATCCATCACCGGTATTCCCAGTATCCATCACCGGTATCCCCAGTATCCATCACCGGTATTCCCAGCATCCATCACCGGTATTCCCAGTATCCTTCACCAGTATTCCCAGTATCCATCACCGGTATTCCCAGTATCCATCACCGGTATTCCCAGTATTCTTCACCGGTATTCCCAGTGTTAAGGTGAACTCTTAACCAGAGATCACTAGTTGCCTACTGCCTGGCCGAATTGGTATATACCAAGTGCATGCATAAAAGAATCCACACCAGACACAGTCGGATATGAAGTCTCTTCTTGGTCACAGTAAAGATGGCACCGAACAGACTGAGGAGACTCATGCGTCCTCTGATATAGGCTAGGGGCGTACACAAGTTCAGATATGCACATTTAGTGGGACAGTTCATGAGCTAGCCAATGGGGAGATCCGTGTTGCTGTTGATGGGTGGGTCTGACTCCAGTGGATGAAACCATGATGATGGGAGGGACGTCATCTGGTGCATCCATGCTGATGGTTTGGTCTGTGATGTCTTCTAGCTTGACCAGGGGTCTTCCATTATATGGTGGTCTTCTTTCATCTGGACATTCCTTGCATTCCAAGCAAGGTGTGGTGAACAGGAAATGGCGGCCATCTTTATATCTGTGTCATGTATATGATCTGAGAGCTGAATTATGTAAGGCAAGTCGACATATTTCCCACAATCCCTTGTCAAGAGGTTAATTAAGTATTTGATGGAAAGGTCCTCCTCAACACCAGTATCCTTCACCGGTATTCCCAGTATCCATCACCGGTATAACCAGTATCCTTCACCGGTATTCCCAGTATCCTTCACCGGTATTCCCAGTATCCTTCACCAGTATTCCCAGTATCCTTCACCGGTATTCCCAGTATCCATCACCGGTATTCCCAGTATCCATCACCGGTATTCCCAGTATCCTTCACCGGTATTCCCAGTATCCTTCACCGGTATTCCCAGTATCCTTCACCGGTATTCCCAGTATCCATCACAGGTATTCCCAGTATCCATTCCCAGTATCCTTCACCAGTATTCCCAGTATCCATCACCGGTATTCCCAGTATCCATCACCGGTATTCCCAGTATCCTTCACCGGTATTCCCAGTATCCTTCACCGGTATTCCCAGTATCCTTCACCGGTATTCCCAGTATCCTTCACCGGTATTCCCAGTATCCATCACCGGTATTCCCAGTATCCATCACCGGTATTCCCAGTATCCATCACCGGTATTCCCAGTATCCTTCACCGGTATTCCCAGTATCCATTCCCAGTATCCTTCACCAGTATTCCCAGTATCCTTCACCGGTATCCATCACCGGTATTCCCAGTATCCATCACCGGTATTCCCAGTATCCATTCCCAGTATCCTTCACCAGTATTCCCAGTATCCTTCACCAGTATTCCCAGTATCCTTCACCAGTATTCCCAGTATCCTTCACCGGTATCCATCACCGGTATTCCCAGTATCCTTCACCGGTATTCCCAGTATCCATCACCGGTATTACCAGTATCCATCACCGGTATTCCCAGTATCCTTCACCGGTATTCCCAGTATCCATCACCGGTATTCCCAGCATCCATTACCGGTATTCCCAGCATCCTTCACCGGTATTCCCAGTATCCATCACCAGAATTCCCAGTATCCATCACCGGTATTCTTCCCCAGTATTCCCAGTATCCATCACCAGTATTCCCAGTATCCATCACCAGAATTCCCAGTATCCATCACCGGTATTCCCAGTATCCATCACCGGTATTCTCAGCTGCGCTCCCTGATTTTTGCCGCTGTCGGTCGGAGGACAAAAGTAGGAAAAAGCTGCGGAGCCCCCACTGCCCGGGATAACGGGGGGCCGCGTGGTGACATCCTGATCAGACTCATGCGGCTTTCTGGCAGTTGTGGACCCCCCATCTTTTACTGTCCGAATAAAGGGTCTCGTAAGTGCCTGGATATATTCTCTGGCCATAGAACTTTAATGCCCCCTCAACAGGTTTCCTATTTCTGCCGCCATATGGTGCACATAAGTAACACCGCACCCATATATTACTGCACTGTTCCCACATGGAGCCAGAAACTGGCAAAGATGCCCATGTGCTGCCGTATAGAGCCTAAAGTGCCCACATAATGCCGTCCTGACCATCTGCATGGAGTTCCCGGGTGACACCGCAGATGATGGGAGTTATCTCTCCTCAATCATGAAGTGACATACTGTATTTTTGGATAAAATGTGACGCGTTCCGGAATCTCTTGTCATCACTGTTGTGGCCCTTAAAGGGGCAGCGACTCAGAATTAGACTGGGGTAATCCCCCCTCTGAGAGTCTTGTATCACACTGCCCTCTGGTGGTGAGCACAGGAATGACAATCATTCTGCGATGGTGGAAGTGGAATAACCCCCCAATACCTCGCTCACCCCCAACTCTGCCGACCAGCAAAGGATGAGAATTTTTAGGATAAGGCGGAGTCATTTATTAGGAGCGTTACATTATCCCCGTTACATGGCGGTAGAGCCCCCTCCCCCCGTACACTGATCACACGCTATTGTATAATAGCTCAAGGTCATGTGATCTCTTCTGCTTCCTGAAACAAGTCTGTGCAGAGTGGAGAGGCAGTGTACTGTACAGCGGACAGCACCTCGCGGTCCAACAACCGGATTCTCTCAGACAAGACGAGGGGCTGTAGGCGACACCTAGGCGGTGATCACAGCTAGCGTCCGACCCTCTGATAATAATAGGGGCAGTCCCTGATATGGACACTGAGCAGTGCATTCGTGGTGGTCGCCTCCCCGATGTCCGCCATACGCTTGGTAACACGTGTAAGTGCCATCAATTGTGGGGTAAGTCCAGTTATCCTCATACACCACAGTCCACAGCACCGCTGCGCCCCCGTCCTGGTTACGAGCCTTTTTGCTTGCAATCAATCCTGAAAAAAAAAGAAAGCGAATTACGAGTATTCATTGACCTAGTGATCTATACTGGTTACCAGTCACTCCAGTATAGGAAACAAGGCACTGGTGTGAGCTCCGACATGGCAAAACATGATACACCGCAGCCACCACTAGAGGGAGCCGGCTACTGCTAGAAATTACATCAGTATGTAGCAAAGAGCTCCCTCTAGTGGTGGCTGCAGGAAAATTGTGTGTATATATCATATATATATCTATCTATAGCTATAGATCTCTATCACACATATCTAGATTATATATATATACACACAAACACACAAAGATATATAGTGTGTAGGTAACACATGTTAGTGTTGATATATTACATAAAATCCCAATATGTAGCAAGTATTTGTGAAGTGTAAAGGAAATTTTATATATATATATAATCTATCTAATATATAAAGGTGTGTGTGTGTCCGTGTGTGTGTGTGTGTGTGTCCATGTGTGTGTGTGTGTCCGTGTGTGTCCGTGTGTGTGTGTGTGTCCGTGTGTGTGTGTCCATGTGTGTGTGTGTGTCCGTGTGTGTGTGTGTGTGTGTGTGTGTCCGTGTGTGTGTGTGTGTGTCCGTGTGTGTGTGTGTCCGTGTGTGTGTGTGTGTGTCCGTGTGTGTGTGTGTCCGTGTGTGTGTGTGTGTCCGTGTGTGTGTGTGTGTCCGTGTGTGTGTCCGTGTGTGTGTGTGTGTCCGTGTGTGTGTGTGTGTGTCCGTGTGTGTGTGTGTGTCCGTGTGTGTGTGTGTCCGTGTGTGTGTGTGTGTCCGTGTGTGTGTGTCCGTGTGTGTGTCCGTGTGTGTGTGTGTGTGTGTGTGTCCGTGTGTGTGTGTGTCCGTGTGTGTGTGTGTGTCCGTGTGTGTGTGTCCGTGTGTGTGTGTGTGTCCGTGTGTGTGTGTGTGTCCGTGTGTGTGTGTGTGTGTGTCCGTGTGTGTGTGTCCGTGTGTGTGTGTCCGTGTGTGTGTGTCCGTGTGTGTGTGTGTCCGTGTGTGTGTGTCCGTGTGTGTGTGTGTGTCCGTGTGTCCGTGTGTGTCCGTGTGTGTCCGTGTGTGTGTGTGTCCGTGTGTGTGTCCGTGTGTGTGTGTGTCCGTGTGTGTGTGTCCGTGTGTGTGTGTCCGTGTGTGTGTGTCCGTGTGTGTCCGTGTGTCCATGTGTGTGTGTCCGTGTGTGTGTGTGTCCGTGTGTGTCCGTGTGTGTGTGTGTCCGTGTGTGTCCGTGTGTGTGTGTGTCCGTGTGTCCGTGTCCGTGTGTGTGTGTGTCCGTGTGTGTCCGTGTCCGTGTGTGTGTCCGTGTGTGTGTCCGTGTCCGTGTGTGTCCGTGTGTGTCCGTGTCCGTGTGTGTCCATGTGTGTCCGTGTCCGTGTGTGTCCGTGTCCGTGTCCGTGTGTGTCCATGTGTGTCCGTGTCCGTGTTTGTCCGTGTCCGTGTGTGTCCGTGTCCGTGTGTGTCTCCCCGGGATTGGCATCTGCACCATCGCAGCTACAGCCACAAAATTTTGCACACACACATGTCTGGACCCCGAGAGCGTCATAGACTATGTTTTGAGGGGAAATTTTTAACCCCGCACTTTACAGTTATTCGCCAAAAAAACCTGCCTCCATTAAAGCGAATGGAGCTGGGAGCCACAGTGCAGCCAGAACTTCAGAAGAATGCGCAGCCACGCCCTTATATGGAATGTTGGCGTGTCACAATGCAGCCAGGGAAAGAGGCAGAGACAGAGACCGACCGACAGGGAAAGAGACCGACCGACAGGGAAAGAGACCGACCGACAGGGAAAGAGACCGACCGACAGGGAAAGAGACCGACCGACAGGGAAAGAGACCGACCGACAGGGAAAGAGACCGTTACTATCCTGGGCGTTAATACATTCTATTTTGTTAACAGCAGTTATTAACCCGGTCGAAGCTGGGGAGTACAGCTAATATATATATATATATATATATATATATTATAATTAACATTGGGCTGTGCATTTCTATTCAGCCCCCCTGAATCCTGGGGGGACCAATCACCTCTAGAAGTCACTGATTCGTCCATTGTCTTAGCCGGGGTGTACTTTCTTCTCAGTATAGCTACAGCTGTTCTGTGAAGGCCTCAAAGGTTTGAAAATATTAAGGATCAAACAGTATCATGAAAGCCAAGGAGCACCCCGGACAGGTCAGGGATATAGAGGAGAGGAGGAAAGCAGGGTTAGGTTATAGAAAATAGCCCAAGCTCTGAACATGTCACGGAGCACTGATCAATGCAGCATCCAAAAAATGGAAGGATTACGGCACAACGGCAATCCTATAAGACATGGCCGCCACCGAAACTGAGACCTCAAGAAGGAGAGCGCTAATGAGAGGAGCAGCCAAGAGGCCCCTGGTGACGGGAGGAGCCACAGCCACAGCGATCACAGCTCAGGAGGGAGAATCCATCCACAGGACGAATATTAGCCATATATTGCATTAATCTGCCCTGTGTGGACACAAGACAGACATTATTGAAAGCCTTAAAAAGTATGTAGAAGACACAGCGAGCAGTGGAAGAAGGGGCTCTGGCCTGATAAGGCCAAAGGAGAACTGTTTGGGATAAAGTAACACTGCACATCACCCTGATAACACCCTCCCCACAGTCACACATGGTGGAGGCAGCATTCTGCTGTGAGGAGGCTTTTCTTCAGCAGGGGCAGGGGCTGGTCAGAGGTGATGGAAGATGGATGAAGCTAAATACAGGACAATCCTGGAGGAAACCCTGTTAGAGGCTGCAGCAGACCAGAGACCGAGGTGTAGGACCTTCCAGCAGGACAACGACCCTCAACATCCTGCAGAGCTACAATGGAGGGTTCAGAGCAGAGCATGTTCCTGTGTGTGAGCGGCCGAGTCACCGTCCAGACCGAATCCCCCCAGAATCTGTGACAAGACGGGAAAATCCCCGATCACTGACGTCTCCATCCAACCTCACCGAGCGAGAGAAGAGGAAATGTCACCTCTAGATGCGCAAAGCCCGAGAGACCCCAAAAGATTGTAGGACCACCTTCCTCTAAGTGCTGACTCCAGGGGATGAGTACTAATGCAAAACAGAGAAAGGTGGTCCTACAAAGTGCTGACTCCAGGGGATGAGTACTAATGCAAAACAGAGAAAGGTGGTCCTACAAAGTGCTGACTTTGGGGGCTGAATACTAATTCAAAACACAGCAAGATGGTCCTACAAAGTACTGACTCCGGGGGATGAATACTAATGCAAGACAGAGAAAGGTGGTCCTACAAAGTGCTGACTCCGGGGGCTGAATACTAATTCAAAACACAGCAAGATGGTCCTACAAAGTACTGACTCCGGGGGATGAATACTAATGCAAGACAGAGAAAGGTGGTCCTACAAAGTGCTGACTCCGGGGGCTGAATACTAATGCAAGACAGAGAAAGGTGGTCCTACAAAGTGCTGACTCTGGGGGCTGAATACTAATGCAAGACAGAGAAAGGTGGTCCTACAAAGTACTGACTCCGGGGGCTGAACACTAATCTAATGCACCTCAATTTTCAGATTTTATATTTTGAAAATATTTGGGAAAACCAGGAATCCTTTTTTCTAGATTTCACAAACCCTTGTACTCGGTGTTGGTCTCACAATCAAAAACAAATATATAGATTTTATGTAACGTGAACAGATGTGGAAATGTTTATGGGGTGTGAATACTTTCTCAAGGCGCTGTACGTGCATTGTATAGTGTCTGTATGACATAACACGGCGTCTCACCTGGATCCGTGCGGCCTCTGCCCGATCACAGGAGGAATGCAAGGAATGAGCCACTGATAACAGTACAAAGGTTCAGCCCCGCACCGCCCCCTGCTGCCCTCACCCTGCTATTACATAGGACTCCACTGATCCAGACGGGATGCGTTATGTTGTATAGACGCTATGAAGTGCATTGTGACCTCCTTTCTGGCTGCTGCAAAACTAGATCTTCAAGCAGACACTGAGACATGTAAACTGCCTGAGGGGATTGTAGTTTTGGAAGATTTCCTGGAAAATGCTCGAGTTCCCCATTAACTTCAGTACACAAGTTGTGTCCGACTGCGAGCATGGTAGTGCCCGCTCATCACTAGTTACCAGTACTGAGCCCCCGAGCATGGTAGTGCCCGCTCATCACTAGTTACCAGTACTGAGCACCCGAGCATGGTAGTGCCCGCTCATCACTAGTTACCAGTACTGAGCACCTGAGCATGGTAGTGCCCGCTCATCACTAGTTACCAGTACTGAGCACCTGAGCATGGTAGTGCTCGCTCATCACTAGTTACCAGTACTGAGCACCCGAGCATGGTAGTGCCCACTCATCACTAGTTACCAGTACTGAGCACCCGAGCATGGTAGTGCCCACTCATCACTAGTTACCAGTACTGAGCACCCGAGCATGGTAGTGCCCGCTCATCACTAGTTACCAGTACTGAGCCCCCGAGCATGGTAGTGCCCGCTCATCACTAGTTACCAGTACTGAGCACCCGAGCATGGCAGTGCCCGCTCATCACTAGTTACCAGTACTGAGCACCCGAGCATGGTAGTGCCCGCTCATTACTAGTTACCAGTACTGAGCACCTGAGCATGGTAGTGCCCGCTCATCACTAGTTACCAGTACTGAGCACCCGAGCATGGTTTTGCCCGCTCATCACTAGTTACCAGTACTGAGCCCCCGAGCATGGTAGTGCCCGCTCATCACTAGTTACCAGTACTGAGCACCCGAGCATGGTAGTGCCCGCTCATCACTAGTTACCAGTACTCAGCACCCGAGCATGGTAGTGCCCGCTCATCACTAGTTACCAGTACTGAGCACCCGAGCATGGTAGTGCTCGCTCATCACTAGTTACCAGTACTGAGCACCTGAGCATGGTAGTGCCCGCTCATCACTAGTTACGAGTACTGAGCACCCGAGCATGGTAGTGCTCGCTCATCACTAGTTACCAGTACTGAGCACCCGAGCATGGCAGTGCCCGCTCATCACTGGTTACCAGTACTGAGCACCCGAGCATGGTAGTGCCCGCTCATCACTAGTTACGAGTACTGAGCACCTGAGCATGGTAGTGCTCGCTCATCACTAGTTACCAGTACTGAGCACCTGAGCATGGTAGTGCCCGCTCATCACTAGTTACGAGTACTGAGCACCCGAGCATGGTAGTGCTCGCTCATCACTAGTTACCAGTACTGAGCACCCGAGCATGGCAGTGCCCGCTCATCACTGGTTACCAGTACTGAGCACCCGAGCATGGTAGTGCTCGCTCATCACTGGTTACCAGTATTGAGCACCCGAGCATGGTAGTGCCCATCATCACTAGTTACCAGTACAGAGCACCTGAGCATGGTAGTGCCCGCTCATCACTAGTTACGAGTACTGAGCACCCGAGCATGGTAGTGCTCGCTCATCACTAGTTACCAGTACTGAGCACCTGAGCATGGTAGTGCCCGCTCATCACTAGTTACCAGTACTGAGCACCAGAGCATGGTAGTGCCCGCTCATCACTAGTTACCAGTACTGAGCATGGTAGTGCCCGCTCATCACTAGTTACCAGTACTGAGCACCCGAGCATGGTAGTGCTCGCTCATCACTAGTTCTCTATTAGAAGTGGGGGCGGGGCTTTGTTTCTCTACTAGAAGAGGGGGCGGGCCTTTGTTTCTCTATTAGAACCGGGGCCGGGTCCTTCTTTCTCTACTAGAAGAGGGGGCGGGCCTTTGTTTCTCTATTAGAAGCGGGGGCGGGTCTTTACTAGAAGCGGGGGCGGGTCTTTCTCTACTAGAAGCGGAGGCGGGTCTTCCTCTACTAGAAGCGGGGGCGGGTCTTTCTCTACCAGAAGAGGAGGTGGGGTTTTGTTTCTCTATTAGAAGCGGGGGCGAGTCTTTGTTTCTCTATTAGAAGCGGGGGCAAGTCTTTGTTTCTCTATTAGAAGCGGGGGCGAGTCTTTGTTTCTCTATTAGAAGCGGGGGCGAGTCTTTGTTTCTCTATTAGAAGCGGGGGCGAGTCTTTGTTTCTCTATTAGAAGCGGGGGCGAGTCTTTGTTTCTCTATTAGAAGCGGGGGAGAGTCTTTGTTTCTCTATTAGAAGCTGGGGCGAGTCTTTGTTTCTCTATTAGAAGCGGGGGCGGGTCTTTGTTTCTCTATTAGAAGCGGGGGAGGGTCTTTGTTTCTCTATTAAAAGCAGGGGCGGGTCTTTGTTGCTCCAGAAGCGGGGACGGGCTTTGTTTCGCTATTAGAAGCGAGGGCGGGTCTTTGTTTCTCTATTAGAAGCAGGGGCGGGTCTTAGAAGCGGGGCAAGCTTTGTTTCTTTAGTAGAAGCGGGGCAAGCTTTGTTTCTTTAGTAGAAGCGGGGGCGGGTCTTTGTTTATTAGAAGCGGGGGCGGGTCTTTGTTAGAAGCGGGGGTGGGGCTTTGTTTCTCTACTAGAAGCGGGGCGGGTCTTTGTTTCTCTAGTAGAAGCGGGGGCGGGTCTTTGTTTCTCTATTAGAAGCGGGGGTGGGTCTGTTTCTTTAGAAGCGGGGGTGGGTCTTTGTTTCTCTATTAGAAGCGGGGGCGGGCTTTGTTTCTCTACTAGAAGCGGGGGCGGGTCTTTGTTTCTCTATTAGAATCAGGGGCGGGTCTTAGAAAAGCGGGGCGGGCTTTGTTTCTCTAGTAGAAGCGGGGGCGGGTCTTTGTTTCTCTAGTAGAAGCGGCGGCGGCTCTTTGTTTTGCTATTATAAGCGGGGGCGGGTCTTTGTTTTGCTATTATAAGCGGGGGCGGGTCTTTGTTTTGCTATTATAAGCGGGGGCGGGTCTTTGTTTCTCTAGTAGAAGCGGGGGCGGGTCTTAGAAGCGGGGCTGGTCTTTGTTTCTCTAGTAGAAGCGGGGGCTGGTCTTTGTTTCTCTATTAGAATCAGGGGCGGGTCTTAAAAGCGGGGGCGGGTCTTTGTTTCTCTATTAGAATCAGGGGCGGGTCTTAGAAGCGGGGCGGGCTTTGTTTCTCTAGTAGAAGCGGGGGCAGGTCTTTGTTTCTCTAGTAGAAGCGGGGCGGGTCTTTCTTTTGCTATAAGCGGGGGCGGGTCTTTGTTTCTCTAGTAGAAGCGGGGGCGGGTCTTAGAAGCGGGGCTGGTCTTTGTTTCTCTAGTAGAAACGGGGCGGGTCTTTGTTTCTCTAGTAGAAGCGGGGGCGGGTCTTTTTTTCTCTAATAGAAGCGGGGGCGGGTCTTTCTCCAGTTGAAGTGGAGGTGGGTCTTTGTGTCTGTAGTAGAAGAGGGGGAGGGGCATTATCGCTACAGGAAGTGGGGGCGGGGCTTTATTGCTACAGAAAGTGGAGGTGTTTGTTGCTACAGGAAGTGGGGGCGGGGCTTTATTGCTACAAGAAGTGGAGGTATGTCTTTGTCACTACAGGAAGTGGGGGCGGGGCTTTATTGCTATAGGAAGTGGAGGTGTGTCTTTGTCTCTACAGGAAGTGGAGGTGTGTCTTTATCGCTACAGGAAGTGGGGGAGGGGCTTTATTGCTATAGGAAGTGGAGGTGTGTCTTTGTCTCTACAGGAAATGGAGGTGTGTCTTTATCGCTACAGGAAGTGGAGGTGTCTATTGCTACAGGAAGTGGGGGTGGGGCTTTATCGCTACAGGAAGTGGAAGTGTGTCTATTGCTACAGGAAGTGGGGGCGGGGCTTTATCGCTACAGGAAGTGGGGGTGGGGTTTTATTGCTACAGGAAGTGGGGGCGGGGCTTTATCGCTACAGGAAGTGGAGGTGTGTCTTTGTCGCTACAGGAAGTGGGGGGTGTATTTATCACTACAGGAAGTGGGGGCGGGGCTTTGTCGCTGCTGATGCTTGTCTTAACTAGTAACAGGTGTGAGAGGTGCTCTCTTCAGGGTCGGTCCTTGCACAATGGAGGGAGCAGTGAATGCTGGGTATTGAGGGGAAGAAAGTTGCTGCACCTATAGTGCTGGCAGAATGCTGAGGCCGTGGACGCCATGTTACTGAGCGTTGGAATCAGCTCTTACCTTTATAGATTGGCTTTTGCTCTAGAAGCCATTTTTCCTTGTTGCGGGTGATGCGGTTTTCCTGCCGGTGTGATGTGATGGGTCAGTCGCAATTTACTTTCTACATTCAGTATAAGCGGTCAGTGACAGTGATTGATGAGCGCGGTCGGCTGCCACTGACGGTCACTTGGGGCTGCCCTGTCATGTAGCGCTCTCCACTGGGAGCCGCCAGTATTGCACCATGGTGAAGACATTACCCACAATATCAATAAGTCGTCTGCTCCATCCTCGGGGTCCGGCTGGATTATCACAGCACAGACGCTGCCGGAACAGCTCCGCTTCCAGTGTCCATCACCGGTATTCCCAGTATCCATCACCGGTATTCCCAGTATCCATCACCGGTATTCCCAGTATCCATCACCGGTATTCCCAGTATCCATCACCGGTATTCCCAGTATCCATCACCGGTATTCCCAGTATCCTTCACCGGTATTCCCAGTATCCATCACCGGTATTCCCAGTATCCATCACCGGTATTCCCAGTATCCATCACCGGTATTCCCAGTATCCATCACCGGTATTCCCAGTATCCATCACCGGTATTCCCAGTATCCATCACCGGTATTCCCAGTATCCATCACCGGTATTCCCAGTATCCTTCACCGGTATTCCCAGTATTCATCACCGGTATTCCCAGTATCCATCCATCACCAGTATTCCCAGTATCCATCCATCACCAGTATTCCCAGTATCCATCCATCACCAGTATTCTCAGTATCCTTCACCAGTATTCCCAGTATCCATCACCGGTATTCCCAGTATCCATCACCGGTATCCTTCACCAGTATTCCCAGTATCCTTCACCAGTATTCCCAGTATCCTTCACCAGTATTCCCAGTATCCTTCAGTATTCCCAGTATCCATCACCAGTATTCCCAGTATTCTTGACCAGTATTCCCAGTATCCATCAATCACCAGTATTCCCAGTATCCATCAATCACCAGTATTCCCAGTATCCATCCATCACCAGTATTCCCAGTATCCATCACCGGTATTCCCAGTATCCATCACCGGTATCCTTCACCAGTATTCCCAGTATCCATCACCAGTATTCCCAGTATCCATCACCAGTATTCCCAGAAGCCCCAGTATTCTTGACCAGTATTCCCAGTATCCATCCATCACCAGTATTTCCAGTATCCATCAATCACCAGTATTCCCAGTATCCATCACCGGTATTCCCAGTATCCATCACCGGTATTCCCAGTATCCATCACCGGTATTCCCAGTATCCATCACCAGTATCCATCACCGGTATTCCCAGTATCCATCACCGGTGTTCCCAGTATCCATCACCGGTATTCCCAGTATCCATCACCGGTATTCCCAGTATCCATCACCGGTATTCCCAGTATCCATCACCGGTATTCCCAGTATCCATCACCGGTATTCCCAGTATCCGGTATTCCCAGTATCCATCACCGGTATCCTTCACCAGTATTCCCAGTATCCTTCACCGGTATTCCCAGTATCCTTCACCGGTATTCCCAGTATCCATCACCGGTATTCCCAGTATCCATCACCGGTATTCCCAGTATCCATCACCGGTATTCCCAGTATCCATCACCGGTATTCCCAGTATCCATCACCGGTATTCCCAGTATCCATCACCGGTATTCCCAGTATCCATCACCGGTATTCCCAGTATCCATCACCGGTATTCCCAGTATTCTTGACCAGTATTCCCAGTATTCTTGACCAGTATTCCCAGTATCCATCACCGGTATTCCCAGTATCCATCACCGGTATTCCCAGTATCCGGTATTCCCAGTATCCATCACCGGTATCCTTCACCAGTATTCCCAGTATTCTTGACCAGTATTCCCAGTATTCTTGACCAGTATTCCCAGTATCCTTGACCAGTATTCCCAGTATCCTTGACCAGTATTCCCAGTATTCTTGACCAGTATTCCCAGTATTCTTGACCAGTATTCCCAGTATCCATCACCGGTATTCCCAGTATCCATCACCGGTATTCCCAGTATCCATCACCGGTATTCCCAGTATCCATCACCGGTATTCCCAGTATCCATCACCGGTATTCCCAGTATCCATCACCGGTATTCCCAGTATCCATCACCGGTATCCTTGACCAGTATTCCCAGTATCCTTGACCAGTATTCCCAGTATTCTTGACCAGTATTCCCAGTATTCTTGACCAGTATTCCCAGTATTCTTGACCAGTATTCCCAGTATCCATCACCGGTATTCCCAGTATCCATCACCGGTATTCCCAGTATCCGGTATTCCCAGTATCCATCACCGGTATCCTTCACCAGTATTCCCAGTATTCTTGACCAGTATTCCCAGTATTCTTGACCAGTATTCCCAGTATTCTTGACCAGTATTCCCAGTATTCTTGACCAGTATTCCCAGTATTCTTGACCGGTATTCCCAGTATCCATCACCAGTATCCATCACCAGTATCCATCACCAGTATCCATCACCAGTATCCATCACCAGTATCCATCACTGGTATTCCCAGTATCCATCACCAGTATTCCCAGCTTCGCTCCCTGATTTTTGCCGCTGTCGGCCAGAGGACTAAAGTAGGAAAAAGCTGCGGAGCCCCCACTGCCCGGGATAACGGGGGGCCGCGTGGTGACATCCTGATCAGACTCATGCTGCTTTCTGGCAGTTGTGGACCCCCCATCTTTTACTGTCCGAATAAAGGGTCTCGTAAGTGCCTGGATATATTCTCTGGCCATAGAACTTTATTGCCCCATCAACAGGTTTCCTATTTCTGCCGCCATATGGTGCACAGAAGTAACACCGCACCCATATATTACTGCACTGTTCCCACATGGAGCCAGAAACTGGCAAAGATGCCCATGTGCTGCCGTATAGAGCCTAAAGTGCCCACATAATGCCATCCTGACCATCTGCATGGAGTTCCCGGGTGACACCGCAGATGATGGGAGTTATCTTTCCTCAATCATGAAGTGACATGCTGTAATTTTGGATAAAATGTGACGCGTTCCGGAATCTCTTGTCATCACTGTTGTGGCCCTTAAAGGGGCGGCGACTCAGAATTAGACTGGGGTAATCCCCCCTCTGAGAGTCTTGTATCACACTGCCCTCTGGTGGTGAGCACAGGAATGACAATCATTCTGCGATGGTGGAAGTGGAATAACCCCCCAATACCTCGCTCACCCCCAACTCTGCCGACCAGCAAAGGAAGAGAATTTTTGGGATAAGGCGGAGTCATTTATTAGGAGCGTTACATTATCCCCGTTACATGGCGGTAGAGCCCCCCTCCCCCCGTACACTGATCACACGCTATTGTCTAATAGCTCAAGGCCATGTGATCTCTTCTGCTTCCTGAAACAAGTCTGTGCAGAGTGGAGAGGCAGTGTACTGTACAGCGGACAGCACCTCGCGATCCAACAACCGGAGCCTCTCAGACAAGACGAGGGGCTGTAGGCGACACCTAGGCGGTGATCACAGCTAGCGTCCGACCCTCTGTGTAATAGGGGCAGTCCCTGCTATGGACACTGAGCAGTGCATTCGTGGTGGTCGCCTCCCCGATGTCCGCCATACGCTTGGTAACACGTGTAAGTGCCATCAATTGTGGGGTAAGTCCAGTTATCCTCATACACCACAGTCCACAGCACCGCTGCGCCCCCGTCCTGGTTACGAGCCTTTTTGCTTGCAATCAATCCTGAAAAAAGAAAAAAAAAAAAGAGAATTACGAGTATTCATTGACCTAGTGATCTATACTGGTTACCAGTCACTCCAGTATAGGAAACAAGTCACTGGTGTGAGCTCCGACATGGCAAAACATGATACACCGCAGCCACCACTAGAGGGAGCCGGCTACTGCTAGAAATTACATCAGTATGTAGCAAAGAGCTCCCTCTAGTGGTGGCTGCAGGAAAATTGTGTGTATATATCATAGATCTATAGCTATAGATAGATATATATATCACACATATCTAGATTATATATATATACACACAAACACACAAAGATATATAGTGTGTAGGTAACACATGTTAGTGTTGATATATTACATAAAATCCCAATATGTAGCAAGTATTTGTGAAGTGTAAAGGAAATTTTATATATATAATCTATCTAATATATAAAGGTGTGTGTGTGTGTGCGTGTGTGTCCGTGTGTGTGTGCGTGTGTGTCCGTGTGTGTGTGTGTGTGTCCGTGTGTGTGTGTCCGTGTGTGTGTGTGTGTCCGTGTGTGTGTGTCCGTGTGTGTGTGTCCGTGTGTGTCCGTGTGTGTGTGTGTCCGTGTGTGTGTGTGTGTCCGTGTGTGTGTGTGTGTCCGTGTGTGTGTGTCCGTGTGTGTGTGTCCGTGTGTGTGTGTGTCCGTGTGTGTGTGTGTCCGTGTGTGTGTGTGTGTCCGTGTGTGTGTGTCCGTGTGTGTGTGTGTGTGTCCGTGTGTGTGTGTGTGTGTGTCCGTGTGTGTGTGTGTGTGTGTCCGTGTGTGTGTGTGTGTCCGTGTGTGTGTGTGTGTGTGTCCGTGTGTGTGTGTGTGTCCGTGTGTGTGTGTGTGTCCGTGTGTGTGTGTCCGTGTGTGTGTGTGTGTCCGTGTGTGTGTGTCCGTGTGTGTGTGTCCGTGTGTGTGTGTCCGTGTGTGTGTGTGTCCGTGTGTGTGTGTGTGTGTGTGTGTGTCCGTGTGTGTGTGTGTGTGTCCGTGTGTGTGTGTCCGTGTGTGTGTGTGTCCGTGTGTGTGTGTGTGTGTGTCCGTGTGTGTGTGTGTGTGTCCGTGTGTGTGTGTGTGTGTGTCCGTGTGTGTGTGTGTGTGTCCGTGTGTGTGTGTGTGTCCGTGTGTGTGTGTGTCCGTGTGTGTGTGTGTCCGTGTGTGTGTGTGTCCGTGTGTGTGTGTGTCCGTGTGTGTGTGTGTCCGCGTGTCCGTGTCCGCGTGTCCGTGTCCGCGTGTGCGTGTCCGCGTGTGCGTGTCCGCGTGTCCGCGTGTGCGTGTCCGCGTGTGCGTGTCCGCGTGTGCGTGTCCGTCCGTGTGCGTGTCCGTCCGTGTGCGTGTCCGTCCGTGTGCGTGTCCGTCCGTGTGTCCGTGTCCGTGTGTGTGTCCGTGTCCGTGTGTGTGTCCGTGTCCGTGTGTGTGTCCGTGTGTGTGTGTGTGTGTCCGTGTGTGTGTGTGTGCGTGTCCGTGTCCGCGTGTGCGTGTCCGCGTGTGCGTGTCCGCGTGTGCGTGTGCGTGTCCGCGTGTGCGTGTCCGCGTGTGCGTGTCCGCGTGTCCGCGTGTCCGCGTGTCCGCGTGTGCGTGTCCGTCCGTGTGCGTGTCCGTCCGTGTGTCCGTGTCCGTCCGTGTGTCCGTGTCCGTGTGTGTGTCCGTGTCCGTGTGTGTGTCCGTGTCCGTGTGTGTGTCCGTGTCCGTGTGTGTGTCCGTGTCCGTGTGTGTGTCCGTGTCCGTGTGTGTGTCCGTGTCCGTGTGTGTGTCCGTGTCCGTGTTTGTCCGTGTGTGTCCGTGTCCGTCCGTGTCCGTGTCAGTGTGTGTCTCCCCGGGATTGGCATCTGCACCATCGCAGCTACAGCTACAAAATTTTGCACACACACATGTCTGGACCCCGAGAGCGTCATAGACTATGTTTTGAGGGGAAATTTTTAACCCTGCACTTTACAGTTATTCGCCAAAAAAACCTGCCTCCATTAAAGCGAATGGAGCTGGGAGCCACAGTGCAGCCAGAACTTCAGAAGAATGCGCAGCCACGCCCTTATATGGAATGTTGGCGTGTCACAATGCAGCCAGGGAAAGAGGCAGAGACAGAGACCGACCGACAGGGAAAGAGACCGACCGACAGGGAAAGAGACCGACCGACAGGGAAAGAGACCGACCGACAGGGAAAGAGACCGACCGACAGGGAAAGAGACCGTTACTATCCTGGGCGTTAATACATTCTATTTTGTTAACAGCAGTTATTAACCCGGTCGAAGCTGGGGAGTACAGCTAATATATATATATATATATATATATATATATTATAATTAACATTGGGCTGTGCATTTCTATTCAGCCCCCCTGAATCCTGGGGGGACCAATCACCTCTAGAAGTCACTGATTCGTCCATTGTCGTAGCCGGGGTGTACTTTCTTCTCAGTATAGCTACAGCTGTTCTGTGAAGGCCTCAAAGGTTTGAAAATATTAAGGATCAAACAGTATCATGAAAGCCAAGGAGCACCCCGGACAGGTCAGGGATATAGAGGAGAAGAGGAAAGCAGGGTTAGGTTATAGAAAATAGCCCAAGCTCTGAACATGTCACGGAGCACTGATCAATGCAGCATCCAAAAAATGGAAGGATTACGGCACAACGGCAATCCTATAAGACATGGCCGCCACCGAAACTGAGACCTCAAGAAGGAGAGCGCTAATGAGAGGAATAGCAGAGAGGCCCCTGGTGACGGGAGGAGCCACAGCCACAGCGATCACAGCTCAGGAGGGAGAATCCATCCACAGGACGAATATTAGCCATATATTGCATTAATCTGCCCTGTGTGGACACAAGACAGACATTATTGAAAGCCTTAAAAAGTATGTAGAAGACACAGCGAGCAGTGGAAGAAGGGGCTCTGGCCTGATAAGGCCAAAGGAGAACTGTTTGGGATAAAATAACACTGCACATCACCCTGATAACACCCTCCCCACAGTCACACATGGTGGAGGCAGCATTCTGCTGTGAGGAGGCTTTTCTTCAGCAGGGGCAGGGGCTGGTCAGAGGTGATGGAAGATGGATGAAGCTAAATACAGGACAATCCTGGAGGAAACCCTGTTAGAGGCTGCAGCAGACCAGAGACCGAGGTGTAGGACCTTCCAGCAGGACAACGACCCTCAGCATCCTGCAGAGCTACAATGAAGGGATCAGATCAGAGCATGTTCCGGTGTGTGAGCGGCCGAGTCACCGTCCAGACCGAATCCCCCCAGAATCTGCGACAAGACGGGAAAATCCCCGATCACTGACGTCTCCATCCAACCTCACCGAGCGAGAGAAGAGGAAAGGTCACCTCTAGATGAGCAAAGCCCGAGAGACCCCAAACAATAGAGGAAGGTGGTCCTACAAAGTACTGACTCCGGGGGATGAGTACTAATGCAAAACAGAGAAAGGTGGTCCTACAAAGTGCTGACTCCAGGGCTGAGTACTAATGCAAGACAGAGAAAGGTGGTCCTACAAAGTGCTGACTCCGGGGCTGAATACTAATGCAAAACACATCAAGGTGGTCCTACAAAGTACTGACTCCGGGGGATGAATACTAATGCAAGACAGAGAAAGGTAGTCCTACAAAGTGCTGACTCCGGGGGATGAATACTAATGCAAGACAGAGAAAGGTGGTCCTACAAAGTGCTGACTCTGGGGGCTGAATACTAATCTAATGCACCTCATAATTTTCAGATTTTATATTTTGAAAATATTTGGGAAAACCAGGAATCCTTTTTTCTAGATTTCACAAACCCTTGTACTCGGTGTTGGTCTCACAATCAAAAACAAATATATATATTTGTTTGTAACGTGAACAGATGTGGAAATGTTTATGGGGTGTGAATACTTTCTCAAGGCGCTGTACGTGCATTGTATAGTGTCTGTATGACATAACACGGCGTCTCACCTGGATCTGTGCGGCCTCTGCCCGATCACAGGAGGAATGCAAGGAATGAGCCACTGATAACAGTACAAAGGTTCAGCCCCGCACCGCCCCCTGCTGCCCTCACCCTGCTATTACATAGGACTCCACTGATCCAGACGGGATGCGTTATGTTGTATAGACGCTATGAAGTGCATTGTGACCTCCTTTCTGGCTGCTGCAAAACTAGATCTTCAAGCAGACACTGAGACATGTAAACTGCCTGAGGGGATTGTAGTTTTGGAAGATTTCCTGGAAAATGCTCGAGTTCCCCATTAACTTCAGTACACAAGTTGTGTTCGACTGCGAGCATGGTAGTGCCCGCTCATCACTAGTTACCAGTACTGAGCCCCCGAGCATGGTAGTGCCCGCTCATCACTAGTTACCAGTACTGAGCACCTGAGCATGATAGTGCTCGCTCATCACTAGTTACCAGTACTGAGCACCTGAGCATGGTAGTGCTCGCTCATCACTAGTTACCAGTACTGAGCACCCGAGCATGGTAGTGCCCGCTCATCACTAGTTACCAGTACTGAGCACCTGAGCATGGTAGTGCCCGCTCATCACTAGTTACCAGTACTGAGCACCCGAGCATGGTAGTGCTCGCTCATCACTAGTTACCAGTACTGAGCACCCGAGCATGGTAGTGCCCGCTCATCACTAGTTACCAGTACTGAGCACCTGAGCATGGTAGTGCCCGCTCATCACTAGTTACCAGTACTGAGCACCCGAGCATGGTAGTGCTCGCTCATCACTAGTTACCAGTACTGAGCACCTGAGCATGGTAGTGCCCGCTCATCACTAGGTACCAGTACTGAGCACCCGAGCATGGTAGTGCCCGCTCATCACTAGTTACCAGTACTGAGCACCCGAGCATGGTAGTGCCCGCTCATCACTAGTTACCAGTACTGAGCACCCGAGCATGGTAGTGCCCGCTCATCACTAGTTACCAGTACTGAGCACCCGAGCATGGTAGTGCCCGCTCATCACTAGTTACCAGTACTGAGCCCCCGAGCATGGTAGTGCCAGCTCATCACTAGTTACCAGTACCGAGCACCCGAGCATGGTAGTGCCCGCTCATCACTAGTTACCAGTACTGAGCACCCGAGCATGGTAGTGCCCACTCATCACTAGTTACCAGTACTGAGCACCCGAGCATGGTAGTGCCCGCTCATCACTAGTTACCAGTACTGAGCACCCGAGCATGGTAGTGCCCACTCATCACTAGTTACCAGTACTGAGCACCCGAGCATGGTAGTGCCCACTCATCACTAGTTACCAGTACTGAGCACCCGAGCATGGTAGTGCCCACTCATCACTAGTTACCAGTACTGAGCACCCGAGCATGGTAGTGCCCGCTCATCACTAGTTACCAGTACTGAGCACCTGAGCATGGTAGTGCTCGCTCATCAATAGTTACCAGTACTGAGCACCTGAGCATGGTAGTGTCCACTCATCACTAGTTACCAGTACTGAGCACCCAAGCATGGTAGTGCCCGCTCATCACTAGTTACCAGTACTGAGCACCTGAGCATGGCAGTGTCCACTCATCACTAGTTACCAGTACTGAGCACCCCAGCATGGTAGTGCCCGCTCATCACTAGTTACCAGTACTGAGCACCTGAGCATGGTAGTGCCCGCTCATCGCTAGTTACCAGTACTGAGCCCCCGAGCATGGTAGTGCCCACTCATCACTAGTTACCAGTACTGAGCACCTGAGCATGGTAGTGCTCGCTCATCACTAGTTACCAGTACTGAGCACCTGAGCATGGTAGTGCCCGCTCATCACTAGTTACCAGTACTGAGCACCCGAGCATGGTAGTGCCCGCTCATCACTAGTTAAGAGTACTGAGCACCTGAGCATGGTAGTGCCCGCTCATCACTAGTTACCAGTACTGAGCACCCGAGCATGGTAGTGCCCACTCATCACTAGTTACCAGTACTGAGCACCTGAGCATGGTAGTGCCCACTCATCACTAGTTACCAGTACTGAGCACCTGAGCATGGTAGTGCTCGCTCATCACTAGTTACCAGTACAGAGCACCCGAGCATGGTAGTGCCCGCTCATCACTAGTTACCAGTACTGAGCACACGAGCATGGTAGTGCCAGCTCATCACTAGTTACCAGTACTGAGCACACGAGCATGGTAGTGCCCGCTCATCACTAGCTACCAGTACAGAGCACCCGAGCATGGTAGTGCCCGCTCATCACTAGTTACCAGTACTGAACACCCGAGCATGGTAGTGCCCGCTCATCACTAGTTACCAGTACTGAGCACACGAGCATGGTAGTGCCAGCTCATCACTAGTTACCAGTACTGAGCACCCGAGCATGGTAGTGCCCGCTCATCACTAGTTACCAGTACTGAGCCCCCGAGCATGGTAGTGCCCGCTCATCACTAGTTACCAGTACTGAGCACACGAGCATGGTAGTGCCAGCTCATCACTAGTTACCAGTACTGAGCACACGAGCATGGTAGTGCCCGCTCATCACTAGTTACCAGTACTGAGCACCCGAGCATGGTAGTGCCCACTCATCACTAGTTACCAGTACTGAGCACCTGAGCATGGTAGTGCCCGCTCATCACTAGTTACCAGTACTGAGCACCCGAGCATGGTAGTGCCTGCTCATCACTAGTTACCAGTACTGAGCACACGAGCATGGTAGTGCCCGCTCATCACTAGTTACCAGTACTGAGCACCCGAGCATGGTAGTGCCAGCTCATCACTAGTTACCCTCACTGAGCACCCGAGCATGGTAGTGCCCGCTCATCACTAGTTACCAGTACTGAGCACCTGAGCATGGTAGTGCCCGCTCATCACTAGTTACCAGTACTGAGCACCCGAGCATGGTAGTGCCCGCTCATCACTAGTTACCAGTACTGAGCACCCGAGCATGGTAGTGCACGGTCATCACTACTAGGAAGCAATGTGCCTAGGGGTCAATACTAGGATTGTAGATTCCTTGATAATTATGGCAGTGCCGCCATTCTTTACACTGCAGGTATAGCACAAATCTGATCATAATGATGGATGTGCAGAGATCATAGACGATGGTGGTGAGGATGCATCAATTTACATGAAAACCTGCAATAAGTGACCATATGGCCCTGTGTGAGGACCCGTACACTGCTGCGGGCAGCGACTGGGACCGTAGGTCACTATTTCATCCAAGTCGTCCCTGAGGAGAGAGACCCCGGGGGCTTCTCGTGCCGGTGATGCCTGTAAGTCGTGTTAGAGGAGGTTTGTGAGGATGTATACGGCTCTGATCTATAAGCCTTCTATATACTCAAAGGGACCACCTCCCCCCCCCCCCCCCTTCTCGGAGGCTTTCCTTTCCGAGCTCAATTTTCGGAGTCGTCCTCTTCATCCTCGCACACCGGATCTGTATACAGGAATGGATCCTGTCGGTGATGATCGGAGCTGTCAGACCCAGGCGCCCACCATACACCCCCCTCCTATAGGACGGCAGTGACGGGCACGATGGAGGTTACTGGTCTCGTTAGTCAGCGGGGTCAGGATTAATGAGCACAGACAAGGAATAAAAAGAAAAAGATTTTATTTTTTACAGTAGAACAATTAATGTTTAGTGCAAGGAGGAAACGATGACGGGACATGCAGAAGAAGCCGCAACACCGGGGTCCTGTTACATAGGGGGGCGCTCGTCACATCGTGTGCAGGGTTAATGAAGGGTGAGATGCAAACTAGAGAAAAACAGAATCATCCCCAACACGTGGCACCAGTCAGAGCCCCCCCCCACCATTATAACAACCCCGCGCCCCCCCATATCAAAAGTGCTATTAAATATTCAGTCATTCAAATAAAAAGCTGCCTCATAAAGGGTTAACCCCGCAGGCACCGAGACCCCCTGACTACAGGAGCCAGACCCCCGGGGCCTGTGGTGCATAGAGGTGGCACACGGACACCGAGCCGCTTCCGGTCCTCAGACTAAGACTGAGCTGCAGTACCAGGCCCAGCCTGTGCATACGGGGGGCGCTGGTTTCCTTTCCGGATCATTTATCCATCCTCCCGCATCAGGATTTGTGCACTTTAATTAAATAAATCTTCCTTCCTCATAAAAAAATATCTATTTACAAGTGATAGCGGGAATTTTTGAGTGATTTGTACAGGGTCCCATATACCATCAATAGGGGGGCAAGACTCGCTCCATACGTAAAAAGCTGCACCCCCCCCCCCCCAAATATGGAGCGGGGATGGCGGCCATAGCTTATCACCACCTTTAAGGGAACCTATTCCTATCGTCTTCCAAAAACAGCGCCACCCTGCTTCAGAGGTCAGGTCTGGTATTACAGGTAAGCTGCATTTACTGCGATGGAGCGGAGCTGAAAATCCAAAACACTCGCTCAATGGCTGCCCTGTTTTTGGGAGACAGTGGCCATGTTTATGTACTGTTTACGGTGGATGTCGTCGCAGAAACGCCCCCGAGGTGCAGCGTGCGAGGGATTCACAATGCTGCGCACACTGTCCGTCCCGGGGGGCCGTGTCCTGCACACATATACGACTTAGTGGGGGAAACATGGACTGGAGACGGATGTATTTACATGGCGTCGTACCTCGGAGGCGTCTGAGGTATACGGTAGTGTTCACACTGTATACGGGGGCGGCTGTGGTGAGGGCACGTCACAATGTCCTGTGCCCGGGTTAGTGCTCACAGCAGCGTGTTAATACCAGCGGGGGGGGGGGGATCAGAAGTAATAAAGATGAATACTGTGATCTCTCTCCGCAGGGAGGCGGCTGCGCAGCCCCCCCCCAGAGCGAGCGGGCCGCGCAGCCCCCCCCCAGAGCGAGCGGCCGCGCAGCCCCCCCCAGAGCGAGCGGCCGCGCAGCCCCCCCCAGAGCGAGCGGCCGCGCAGCCCCCCCCCAGAGCGAGCGGCCGCGCAGCCCCCCCCAGAGCGAGCGGCCGCGTAGCCCCCCCCAGAGCGAGCGGCCGCGTAGCCCGCTCCCCTCCACCTCAGCGGTCCCTTCAGTTGGTGAGCACTGACTTTGGCATGAAGGGCTCCTTGTGTGATGGCGTCTGGCCGCCGCCGCTGATGGACAGGACGGGCTCCGGCGTCCGCGGGAGGCTGTACAGGTACACAGCACCTATGACCAGTCCAGCGCCCAGAGCAAAGGGCAGGTCCACGTGGAATCCAAAGAGGTGGACAGAAACGGCGGTGGACACCACGATGGACAGCGAGGTGGCAAAGCCTTTCAGGATGTTGTCGGCGTATTTCACCACCACGGCCACCAGGAGCCCGCCAAAGGCCTGGTTGAAGATGACGCACCACACCAGAGGCGTGTAGCCATAGAAGAAGCCACGTTCGGCCATGGCCACGCCGTCTTGCTGCCACATGGCCAGGAGTCCTAGCGCTGTGCCGAAGATGCCAAGCTGAACGTTGCGCAGCCAAACGGAGGCAGAGCTGCCCTTCAGGATGCGCTCAAAGTACACGCCCGCGAAGCCGGAGGACAGGCAGGACACCGCCACCGCGATCAGGCCCACGATGTAGTTCTGCCCGCTCACTGCCACGCTCTCCTTCCTGCCCGACTGCTCAGACTGCACGATGGCCACTCCGATGAAGAGGATGACGAGCGAGCCCCACTGCAGGCGAGACAGGCCCTTCCTCAGGAGCAGCACCGAGAACAGGGCCGTGGTCAGGATCTTCAGCTGATACGTGACCTGAAACATAAGAACAGAAGTGTGACTGCAGGAAACCGGGGCTGCC
Source organism: Anomaloglossus baeobatrachus (assembly GCF_048569485.1). Lineage (NCBI taxonomy): Eukaryota > Metazoa > Chordata > Amphibia > Anura > Aromobatidae > Anomaloglossus > Anomaloglossus baeobatrachus. The sequence continues at coordinate 222,438,463 of NC_134361.1, forward strand.
AGGAGGAGCAGAAGAGTGACTGCAGGAGGACAGGGGAGATGACTATAGGAGAAGAGGGGGCTGCCAGGAGGAGCAGAAGAGTGACTATAGGAGAAGAGGGGAGATGACAGGAGGAGCAGAAGAATGACTATAGGAGAAGAGGGGGCTGCCAGGAGGAGCATAAGAGTGACTGCAGGAGGACAGGGAAGATGACAGGAGGAGCAGAAGAGTGACTGCAGGAGGACAAGGGGCTGACAGGAGGAGCAGAAGAGTGACTGCAGGAGAAGAGGGGGCTGCCAGGAGGAGCAGAAGAGTGACTATAGGAGAAGAGGGGGCTGCCAGGAGGAGCAGAAGAGTGACTGCAGGAGGACAAGGGGCTGACAGGAGGAGCAGAAGAGTGACTGCAGAAGAGGGGGCTGCCAGGAGGAGCAGAAGAGTGACTATAGGAGAAGAGGGGGCTGCCAGGAGGAGCAGAAGAGTGACTGCAGGAGGACAAGGGGCTGACAGGAGGAGCAGAAGAGTGACTGCAGGAGGACAAGGGGCTGACAGGAGGAGCAGAAGAGTGACTGCAGGAGGACAAGGGGCTGACAGGAGAAGAGGGGGCTGCCAGGAGGAGCAGAAGAGTGACTGCAGAAGAGGGGGCTGCCAGGAGGAGCAGAAGAGTGACTATAGGAGAAGAGGGGGCTGCCAGGAGGAGCAGAAGAGTGACTGCAGGAGGACAAGGGGCTGACAGGAGGAGCAGAAGAGTGACTATAGGAGAAGAGGGGGCTGCCAGGAGGAGCAGAAGAGTGACTATAGGAGAAGAGGGGGCTGCCAGGAGGAGCAGAAGAGTGACTGCAGGAGGACAAGGGGCTGACAGGAGGAGCAGAAGAGTGACTGCAGAAGAAGAGGGGAGATGACAGGAGGAGCAGAAGAGTGACTGCAGGAGAACAGGGGGCTGCCAGGAAGAGCAGAAGAGTGACTGCAGGAGAACAGGGGGATGACAGGAGGAGCAGAAGAGTGACTGCAGGAGGACAAGGGGCTGACAGGAGGAGCAGAAGAGTGACTGCAGGAGGACAGGGAAGATGACAGGAGGAGCAGAAGAGTGACTGCAGGAGGACAAGGGGCTGACAGGAGGAGCAGAAGAGTGACTGCAGGAGGACAAGGGGCTGACAGGAGGAGCAGAAGAGTGACTGCAGGAGGACAAGGGGCTGACAGGAGGAGCAGAAGAGTGACTGCAGGAGGACAAGGGGCTGACAGGAGAAGAGGGGGCTGCCAGGAGGAGCAGAAGAGTGACTATAGGAGAAGAGGGGGCTGCCAGGAGGAGCAGAAGAGTGACTGCAGGAGGACAAGGGGCTGCCAGGAGGAGCAGAAGAGTGACTATAGGAGAAGAGGGGGCTGCCAGGAGGAGCAGAAGAGTGACTGCAGGAGGACAAGGGGCTGACAGGAGGAGCAGAAGAGTGACTGCAGAAGAAGAGGGGAGATGACAGGAGGAGCAGAAGAGTGACTGCAGGAGAACAGGGGGCTGCCAAGAAGAGCAGAAGAGTGACTGCAGGAGAACAGGGGGCTGCCAGGAAGAGCAGAAGAGTGACTGCAGGAGGACAGGGGGATGACAGGAGGAGCAGAAGAGTGACTGCAGGAGGACAGGGGAGATGACAGGAGGAGCAGAAGAGTGCAGGATGACAAGGGGCTGACAGGAGGAGCAGAAGAGTGACTGCAGGAGGACAAGGGGCTGACAGGAGGAGCAGAAGAGTGACTACAGGAGAACAGGGGAGGAGCAGAAGAGTGACTGCAGGAGAAGAGGGGGCTGCCAGGAGGAGCAGAAGAGTGACTATAGGAGAAGCAGAAGAGTGACTGCAGGAGAAGAGGGGGCTGACAGGAGGAGCAGAAGAGTGACTGCAGGAGAAGAGGGGGCTGACAGGAGGAGCAGAAGAGTGACTGCAGGAGGACAAGGGGCTGACAGGAGGAGCAGAAGAGTTACTGCAGAAGAGGGGGCTGCCAGGAGGAGCAGAAGAGTGACTGCAGGAGAACAGAGGAGGAGCAGAAGAGTGACTGCAGGAGGACAGGGGGCTGCCAGGAGGAGCAGAAGAGTGACTGCAGGAGGACAGGGAAGATGACAGGAGGAGCAGAAGAGTGACTGCAGGAGAACAGAGGAGATGACTGCAAGAGAACAGGGGAGATGACAGGAGGAGCAGAAGAGTGACTATAGGAGAAGAGGGGGCTGCCAGGAGGAGCAGAAGAGTGACTATAGGAGAAGAGGGGAGATGACAGGAGGAGCAGAAGAGTGACTGCAGAAGAAGAGGGGAGATGACAGGAGGAGCAGAAGAGTGACTGCAGGAGAACAGGGGGCTGCCAGGAAGAGCAGAAGAGTGACTGCAGGAGGACAGGGGAGATGACAGGAGGAGCAGAAGAGTGACTATAGAAGAAGAGGGGGCTGCCAGGAGGAGCATTAGAGTGACTGCAGGAGGACAAGGGGCTGACAGGAGAAGCAGAAGAGTGACTGCAGGAGAACAGAGGAGATGACTGCAAGAGAACAGGGGAGATGACAGGAGGAGCAGAAGAGTGACTATAGGAGAAGAGGGGGCTGCCAGGAGGAGCAGAAGAGTGACTATAGGAGAAGAGGGGGCTGCCAGAAGGAGCAGAAGAGTGACTGCAGGAGGACAAGGGGCTGACAGGAGGAGCAGAAGAGTGACTATAGGAGAAGAGGGGGCTGCCAGGAGGAGCAGAAGAGTGACTATAGGAGAAGAGGGGGCTGCCAGGAGGAGCAGAAGAGTGACTGCAGGAGGACAAGGGGCTGACAGGAGGAGCAGAAGAGTGACTGCAGAAGAAGAGGGGAGATGACAGGAGGAGCAGAAGAGTGACTGCAGGAGAACAGGGGGCTGCCAGGAAGAGCAGAAGAGTGACTGCAGGAGGACAGGGGGCTGCCAGGAGGAGCAGAAGAGTGACTGCAGGAGGACAAGGGGCTGACAGGAGGAGCAGAAGAGTGACTATAGGAGAAGAGGGGGCTGCCAGGAGGAGCAGAAGAGTGACTATAGGAGAAGAGGGGGCTGCCAGGAGGAGCAGAAGAGTGACTGCAGGAGGACAAGGGGCTGACAGGAGGAGCAGAAGAGTGACTGCAGAAGAAGAGGGGAGATGACAGGAGGAGCAGAAGAGTGACTGCAGGAGAACAGGGGGCTGCCAGGAAGAGCAGAAGAGTGACTGCAGGAGGACAGGGGGCTGCCAGGAGGACAGGGGAGATAACTATAGGAGAAGAGGGGGCTGCCAGGAGGAGCATTAGAGTGACTGCAGGAGGACAGGGGGCTGCCAGGAGGAGCAGAAGAGTGACTGCAGGAGGAGAAGAGGGGGCTGCCAGGAGGAGCAGAAGAGTGACTATAGGAGAAGCAGAAGAGTGACTGCAGGAGAACAGGGGGCTGCCAGGAAGAGCAGAAGAGTGACTATAGGAGAAGCAGAAGAGTGACTGCAGGAGAACAGGGGGCTGCCAGGAAGAGCAGAAGAGTGACTGCAGGAGGACAGGGGGCTGCCAGGAGGACAGGGGAGATAACTATAGGAGAAGAGGGGGCTGCCAGGAGGAGCATTAGAGTGACTGCAGGAGGACAGGGGGCTGCCAGGAGGAGCAGAAGAGTGACTGCAGGAGGACAGGGAAGATGACAGGAGGAGCAGAAGAGTGACTGCAGGAGGACAAGGGGCTGACAGGAGAAGCAGAAGAGTGACTGCAGGAGAACAGAGGAGATGACTGCAAGAGAACAGGGGAGATGACAGGAGGAGCAGAAGAGTGACTATAGGAGAAGAGGGGGCTGCCAGAAGGAGCAGAAGAGTGACTGCAGGAGGACAAGGGGTTGACAGGAGGAGCAGAAGAGTGACTATAGGAGAAGAGGGGGCTGCCAGGAGGAGCAGAAGAGTGACTATAGGAGAAGAGGGGGCTGCCAGGAGGAGCAGAAGAGTGACTGCAGGAGGACAAGGGGCTGACAGGAGGAGCAGAAGAGTGACTGCAGGATGACAGGGGAGATGACAGGAGGAGCAGAAGAGTGACTACAGGAGGACAGGGGAGATGACAGGAGGAGCAGAAGAGTGACTATAAAAGAAAAGGGGGCTGCCAGGAGGAGCAGAAGAGTGACTATAGGAGAAGAGGGGGATGACAGGAGGAGCAGAAGAGTGACTGCAGGAGGACAGGGGAGATGACAGGAGGAGCAGAAGAGTGACTATAGAAGAAGAGGGGGCTGCCAGGAGGAGCAGAAGAGTGACTGCAGGAGGACAAGGGGCTGACAGGAGGAGCAGAAGAGTGACTACAGGAGAACAGGGGAGGAGCAGAAGAGTGACTATAGGAGAAGAGGGGGCTGCCAGGAGGAGCAGAAGAGTGACTGCAGGAGAAGAGGGGGCTGCCAGGAGGAGCAGAAGAGTGACTATAGGAGAAGAGGGGGCTGACAGGAGGAGCAGAAGAGTGACTGCAGGAGAAGAGGGGGCTGACAGGAGGAGCAGAAGAGTGACTGCAGGAGAAGAGGGGGCTGACAGGAGGAGCAGAAGAGTGACTGCAGGAGGACAAGGGGCTGACAGGAGGAGCAGAAGAGGGGGCTGCCAGGAGGAGCAGAAGAGTGACTGCAGGAGGACGGGAGATGATAGGAGGAGCAGAAGAGTGACTGCAGGAGGACAAGGGGCTGACAGGAGGAGCAGAAGAGTGACTGCAGGAGGACAAGGGGCTGACAGGAGGAGCAGAAGAGTGACTGCAGGAGAAGAGGGGAGATGACAGGAGGAGCAGAAGAGTGACTGCAGGAGAACAGGGGGCTGCCAGGAAGAGCAGAAGAGTGACTGCAGGAGGACAGGGGGCTGCCAGGAGGAGCAGAAGAGTGACTGCAGGAGGACAGGGGGCTGACAGGAGAAGCAGAAGAGTGACTGCAGGAGGACAGGGGATATGATAGGAGGAGCAGAAGAGTGACTGCAGAAGAGGGGGCTGCCAGGAGGAGCAGAAGAGTGACTGCAGAAGAGGAGGCTACCAGGAGGAGCAGAAGAGTGACTGCAGGAGGACGGGAGATGATAGGAGGAGCAGAAGAATAACTGCAGGAGGACAAGGGGCTGACAGGAGGAGCAGAAGAGGGGGCTGCCAGGAGGAGCAGAAGAGTGACTGCAGGAGGACAGGGAAGATGACAGGAGGAGCAGAAGAGTGACTGCAGGAGAACAGAGGAGATGACAGGAGGAGCAGAAGAGTGACTGCAGGAGGACAGGGGGCTGACAGGAGGAGCAGAAGAGTGACTGCAGGAGGACAGGGGATATGATAGGAGGAGCAGAAGAGTGACTGCAGAAGAGGGGGCTGCCAGGAGGAGCAGAAGAGTGACTGCAGAAGAGGAGGCTACCAGGAGGAGCAGAAGAGTGACTGCAGAAGAGGAGGCTACCAGGAGGAGCAGAAGAGTGACTGCAGGAGGACGGGAGATGATAGGAGGAGCAGAAGAATAACTGCAGGAGGACAAGGGGCTGACAGGAGGAGCAGAAGAGGGGGCTGCCAGGAGGAGCAGAAGAGTGACTGCAGGAGGACAGGGAAGATGACAGGAGGAGCAGAAGAGTGACTGCAGGAGAACAGAGGAGATGACAGGAGGAGCAGAAGAGTGACTGCAGGAGAACAGAGGAGATGACAGGAGGAGCAGAAGAGTGACTGCAGGAGAACAGAGGAGATTTCTGCTCCTCCTGTCAGCCCCCTGTTCTCCTGCAGTCACTCTTCTGCTCCTCCTGTCGAGTGACTGCAGGAGAACAGGGGGCTGACAGGAGGAGCAGAAGAGTGACTGCAGGAGGACAGGGGGCTGACAGGAGGAGCAGAAGAGTGACTGCAGGAGGACAGGGGAGCCCCCTCTACACTTACGGCTGGTTTCACACTACGTTTATTTAACATCCGTTGAAAACGTTTTTTTTAGCGGAAAAGCGGATCCAGTGCAAATGCGTTTTCATTTCAATGCATTTGCAATGGACTCGCGTTAACATCCGTTCACCTGCGTTTGCCTGCGTTATAGTGAGGATCCAGCGACTTGCAGTTTTTTAACATCTTTCAAAAACGCTACTTGTAGCGTTTTTGAGCTGCGTCCAAATACCGCAAATTGCTGGATCCTGACTATACTGCATGCAAACGCATGTGAACACTGGCGTGCTGATAGACAAGATCCTGCTTGCTCTACTGAGCATGCCCAGAACCAGTCTCGCGTGATCTGTCTCTCTCCCCCTCCCTCCCTCTCTCTCCCACCTGAGAGCTGCGGACACTCGTAACCAAGGTAAATATCGGGTATCCAAGGCCGATGTTTACCTTGGTTACCAGCGTCTGCAGCTGTCAGAAGCCTCCTCCCAGTCTAGTTCCCCTCACTCCCGATCACATGACTCCAATGCCCGCCCCTAAACATCCAGTGACAGGATCCTGCAAAATAACAGATGCGTTTGCAGCAAAAAAACGTTCCTGACGCATGTTAAATAAACGTAGTGTGAAACCAGCCTACCTCCGCCATCACCTGGGACACATGCCTTTAATAAAGCTCAGGCCAGAGTGCTGCTGGGTGTTTTTCTTACTGGTAGAGGGATAATTTTACCCCGGGTCCCTCCCCCGGTCACATATTCACCCTCCGGCATTTTCACCTTTCTTCGTCATTACTCCGATCCCGCAGTGACATCTTATTACTGATTCTGATTGGCCGGAAGTCACAAGTTACATCACAAACTCCCACTAAAAGTCTATGAGGGCCAGAACGAGGCTCCCATAGACTTGTAAAGAAAATGTCGAAAAGCGAGTACAAGACCGGGGACGGGGGACCTCGATTAGAATATATTCAGCTCCTCTCCATCTGCGCAGTGTCGGTGCGCACCGCAGATGTGACACAGATATACACACAGGCAAAAGGGTGGGGGCCAAACCCAAAAGGCACAGGTTTCGGGCTCGGCGGCTCTGACCTGGGACCGGCGGGGGTTTAGGATTCTGACGTCAGATTTAATCTCAAGACAATTACCTATTTTTATCATTTCCATCTCCTGAGACGTAAGGAGGTGTTACGCCACAGGGGCATTGTCCCAGGCTTATGGGCGCACCCTCCTGCACCTGCCGAAATCCAGCCGCCCTACAAAGGAACCCGCCCGTCACACAAGGGATAGAGAAGCCGGGCAGGAGGAAAGAAGGGGTATTTTATTCATAGAGATCCCTGGTGTTTGTAGTCAAGAGTCCAGTGGGCGGTCCTACTAGTGATTGACAGCTGGATCTGCATCCACATCCATACAGAGGACTGTCAATCACTGACTAGGACCGCCCACTGGACTCCAGGGACGTCGCTGAATAAAAGGCAGGTTTTACAGAAACTTTTCCCACAAAAATGTCTGAATCTGATGTCAACATCCGGTCACAGCCGCCATCGTCATCCCGACATATTAATACCGCAGGTGCGAGGGGAGGGGCCGGGGTCTTACCTGGAAGGTGGCGGCCGGGAGGTTGGAGATGGCCACATACTGCAGGTTGTTCTGTAAGGTGTAGATGAGGGAGGGCACCGCAAGCTTCAGGGTGTCCATGTACTGGATGATGATGGCGTCGTACAGATACACCGCCAGCTCCTTCACATTACCTGCAGAAACACAGCACACCGCCTCAGTCACAGTCTGACCGCTGCGAGGCCCCCTGCAACCGCTGCGAGGCCCCCTGCAACCGCTGCGAGGCCCCCCGCAACCGCTGCGAGGCCCCCCGCAACCGCTGCGAGGCCCCCCGCAACCGCTGCGAGGCCCCCCGCAACCGCTGCGAGGCCCCCCGCAACCGCTGCGAGGCCCCCCGCAACCGCTGCGAGGCCCCCCGCAACCGCTGCGAGGCCCCCCGCAACCGCTGCGAGGCCCCCCGCAACCGCTGCGAGGCCCCCCGCAACCGCTGCGAGGCCCCCCGCAACCGCTGCGAGGCCCCCCCGCAACCGCTGCGAGGCCCCCCGCAACCGCTGCGAGGCCCCCCGCAACCGCTGCGAGGCCCCCTGCAACCGCTGCGAGGCCCCCTGCAACCGCTGCGAGGCCCCCTGCAACCGCTGCGAGGCCCCCCGCAACCGCTGCGAGGCCCCCTGCAACCGCTGTGAGGCCCCCCGCAACCGCTGCGAGGCCCCCCACAGTGCAGCAAAGCCCCTACAGGGCGAGGAAATCCCCACAACTATGGCCGCAGCTCTACAGGGCGAGGGTCTCCGCACAACTATGGCCGCAGCTCTGCAGGGTCAGCGCCATCACGGGGACATCGTGACTTCCGGGAATGTACAGGACTTGTCAGGACTGACCCTATGGTAAGGCCAAAGAAAACACCCGCACAGCCGGTCAGCTTCCTCCGCTGCGATCTGCCAGCCTCCCCCCTCCTCCGCTGTACCCAGCCAGCCTCCCCCTCTCCTCCGCTGTACCCAGCCAGCCTCCCCGTCTCCTCCAGTGTACCCAGCCAGCCAGCCTCCCCGTCTCCTCCAGTGTACCCAGCCAGCCTCCCCCTCTCCCCCGCTGTACCCAGTCAGCCTCCCCCTCTCCTCCTCTGTACCCAGCCAGCCTCCCCCTCTCCCCCGCTGTACCCAGTCAGCCTCCCCCTCTCCTCCGCTGTACCCAGCCAGCCTCCCCCTCTCCTCCGCTGTACCCAGTCAGCCTCCCCCTCTCCCCCGCTGTACCCAGTCAGCCTCCCCCTCTCCCCCGCTGTACCCAGCCAGCCTCCCCCTCTCCCCCGCTGTACCCAGCCAGCCTCCCCCTCTCCCCCGCTGTACCCAGCCAGCCTCCCCCTCTCCTCCGCTGTACCCAGTCAGCCTCCCCCTCTCCTCCTCTGTACCCAGCCAGCCTCCCCCTCTCCTCCTCTGTACCCAGCCAGCCTCCCCCTCTCCTCCTCTGTACCCAGCCAGCCTCCCCCTCTCCTCCTCTGTACCCAGTCAGCCTCCCCTCTCCTCCTCTGTACCCAGCCAGCCTCCCCCTCTCCTCCGCTGTACCCAGTCAGCCTCCCCCTCTCCTCCTCTGTACCCAGCCAGCCTCCCCCTCTCCCCCTCTCCCCCGCCAGCCTCCCTCTCCCCCGCTGTACCCAGCCAGCCTCCCCCTCTGTACCCAACCAGCCTCCCCTGCTGCCGTCTTACGAGTCCTGTATAAATAAAGCCTGGTTTTATTTGGTGTCCGTCCCTTTTTTTTATTTCAGGATCTCTGCTTGTTGTCAGTATTGTTCACGTTTATTTGCAAAGTTCCAGATCTCGTCCCATTGTTCTCTCGGGTCACGGCTCCGATATCCTGGAGTAATTTGATTTGCGCTGCCCTGATCCGGTCTTTTCTTCCCGGCGCCACAAAGTGACAGGGACTATTGTACGTGGCAGAGACGCCGGGATGTCGGGCGAAGAAGAGAGGACGGCAGCACAAGCAGCACACCGCCCGCACTGCTCCCGGATCAGGACGATATTTCCGCAGCAAGCAGAAATCTTATAAGAACAGCAGAAGACACAAGACCTTCCTGTAAAGACTGGGAGACCCCCGCAGAGACCCCCCATTAATGATATCTGGAGGGGGCTGGATCCTTTTGTTCTCCCTGGAGATAAGATCCCACCCGGGAATTGTCTGAAGATCAGACTTATCTGAGTGGATTTGTATCTGGAGGACACAAGACAATGGCTCCGGATAAAGGAGACAGAGGACAGAGGAACATGCAGAGATCCCGCCATGATAAGGGGGGGGGGCAGAGTCATCCTGAGGCTCCTGCTGCAGAGATCCCGCCATGATAGGGGGGGGGGCAGAGTCATCCTGAGGCTCCTGCTGCAGAGATCCCGCCATGATAGGGGGGGGCAGAGTCATCCTGAGGCTCCTGCTGCAGAGATCCCGCCATGATAGGGGGGGGGGGGCAGAGTCATCCTGAGGCTCCTGCTGCAGAGATCCCGCCATGATAGGGGGGGGCAGAGTCATCCTGCGGCTCCTGCTGCAGAGATCCCGCCATGATAGGGGGGGGCAGAGTCATCCTGAGGCTCCTGCTGCAGAGATCCCGCCATGATAGGGGGGGGCAGAGTCATCCTGAAGCTCCTGCTGCAGAGATCCCGCCATCATAGGGGGGGGGGCAGAGTCATCCTGAGGCTCCTGCTGCAGAGATCCCGCCATGATAGGGGGGGGGCAGAGTCATCCTGAGGCTCCTGCTGCAGAGATCCCGCCATGATAGGGGGGGTCAGAGTCATCCTGAGGCTCCTGCTGCAGAGATCCCTCCATGATAGGGGGGGGCAGAGTCATCCTGAGGCTCCTGCTGCAGAGATCCCGCCATGATAAGGGGGGGCAGAGTCATCCTGAGGCTCCTGCTGCAGAGATCCCGCCATGATAAGGGGGGGGGGGGGGGGGAAGAGTCATCCTGCGGCTCCTGCATGTCTCTGCCTAATCCCCAGCACAGAGTCCTCCATCTGCAGAGCAGAGTCTCACCCCACAGCAATGACATCTCTATTCTGCGCCCATCGGGGCTTTTCTTGTGTCCATGGGTAGAGTCTGGTCTGACGCCGCTGGACAAGGGATATTTCTCTGCAGATCTGATCTCATGCAATCTGATCTCCGCTCATGTGCGAGCGGCACTTTCCCATGTCCCCCAGACAACACCTCCTGTCACACCCCACTCACAGATCGCCCAGCATTTTTATTTCTATACTACAGGGCAGGGTGTTGATAGGTTGCAGGAAGGGTTGTCAGGGGGACACAGCTTTGGAACGGATAGGTTGCAGGAAGGGTTGTCAGGGGGACACAGCTTTGGAACGGATAGGTTGCAGGAAGGGTTGTCAGGGGGACACAGCTTTGGAACGGATAGGTTGCAGGAAGGGTTGTCAGGGGGACACAGCTTTGGAACGGATAGGTTGCAGGAAGGGGTGTCAGGGGAACACGGCTTTGGAACTGAGGTTGCAGGAAGGGTTGTCAGGGGGACATGGCTTTGGAACTGAGGTTGCAGGAAGGGTTGTCAGGGGGACACGGCTTTGGAACTGAGGTTGCAGGAAGGGTTGTCAGGGGGACACGGCTTTGGAACTGATAGGTTGCAGGAAAGATTGTCAGGGGAACACGGCTTTGGAACCAGCACGTACCTCTCTTCTGGGCCAGCATGAGCAGCAGGCAGGTGATGCCCTTGAGGATCTCGGCCATGACCACCGCGGTGGTGGAGAAGAAGTGGTCGCCGGGCAGGGTGCGGGCATAGCGAATGCTGAGGATGAGGGAGGCGTTCTGCACAACCAGCACGGCCAGGCTCAGATACTTCAGACGACGATTCACCCCTGCGAGAGAAAGGAAGAAGTTACATTTATACAGCCCGACCGCGGCTGCACTGGTTCTACTGGTCCGGAGCGAGCGCTGCGCAGTGCATGCACCCGGGTATAGAGAAGACTCAAGGACGAGGCCTGCGCAGCGCATGCACCCGGGTATAGAGAAGACTCCGACCTCTGCCCTACAAAGAGGACAGACCGCACCGTGACCCCTACCACTACCCCGACTAACGCAGAACTACAACTCCCAGCATGCACCCGGGTATAGAGAAGACTCCGACCTCTGCCCCACAGAGGACAGACCGCGCCGTGACCCCTACCACTACCCCGACTAACGCAGAACTACAACTCCCAGCATGCACCCGGGTATAGAGAAGACTCCGACCTCTGCCCCACAAAGAGGACAGACCGCGCCGTGACCCCTACCACTACCCCGACTAACGCAGAACTACAACTCCCAGCATGCACCCGGGTATAGAGAAGACTCCGACCTCTGCCCCACAAAGAGGACAGACCGCGCCGTGACCCCTACCACTACCCCGACTAACGCAGAACTACAACTCCCAGCATGCACCCGGGTATAGAGAAGACTCCGACCTCTGCCCCACAAAGAGGACAGACCGCGCCGTGACCCCTACCACTACCCCGACTAACGCAGAACTACAACTCCCAGCATGCACCCGGGTATAGAGAAGACTCCGACCTCTGCCCCACAAAGAGGGCAGACCGCGCCGTGACCCCTACCACTACCCCGACTAACGCAGAACTACAACTCCCAGCATGCACCCGGATATAGAGAAGACTCCGACCTCTGCCCCACAAAGAGGACAGACCGCGCCGTGACCCTCAACAAACCCCACCACCACCCCAACTAACGCAAAACTACAACTCCCAGCATGCATCACAGCCGGGTATAGAGAAGACACAAGGACGAGGGCTGCGCAGTGCATACACCCGGGTATAGAGAAGACTCCGACCTCTGCCCTACAAGAAGGACAGACCGCACCGTGACCCCCTACCCCGACTAATGCAGAACTACAACTCCCAGCATGCATCACAGCCAGGTATAGAGAAGACTCCGACCTCTGCCCTACAAGAAGGACAGACCGCGCCGTGACCCCTACCCCGACTAATGCAGAACTACAACTCCCAGCATGCATCACAGCCAGGTATAGAGAAGACTCCGACCTCTGCCCTACAAAGAGGACAGACCGCGCCGTGACCCCTACCCCGACTAACGCAGAACTACAACTCCCAGCATGCACCCGGGTATAGAGAAGACTCCGACCTCTGCCCTACAACAAGGACAGACCGCGCCGTGACCCCTACCACTACCCCGACTAACGCAGAACTACAACTCCCAGCATGCACCCGGGTATAGAGAATACTCCGACCTCTGCCCTACAACAAGGACAGACCGCGCCGTGACCCCAACAAACCCCACCACTACCCCAACTAACGCAGAACTACAACTCCCAGCATGCACCCGGGTATAGAGACAGCACAAGGGCGAAGACTCCGACCTCTGCCCTACAAAGAGGACAGACCGCGCCGTGACCCCCAACAAACCCCACCACTACCCCGACTAACACAGAACTACAACTCCCAGCATGCATCACAGCCGGGTATAGAGACAGCACAAGGGCGAAGACTCCGACCTCTGCCCTAGAAGAAGGACAGACCGCGCCGTGACCCCCAACAAACCCTACCACTACCCCAACTAACGCAAAACTACAACTCCCAGCATGCATCACACCCGGGTATAGAGAAGACACAAGGGAGAAGAATCCGACCTCTGCCCTACAAAGAGGACAGACCGCACCGTGACCCCCAACAAACCCCACCACTACCCCAAAACTACAACTCCCAGCATGCACTGCACCGTACTCACAGATGACACACTCCATGGTCTGCTGCGGTGACCTGCGACCTCCAGTGACTCCACAACTCCCAGCGAGCCCCAATATAACCCCTGATGGGAGGGCTCATTACAGGGGAGGGGGCTAGATAATGACCGGGTGTGGTCTCACCATACACGGGAGGGGGCTAGATAATGACCGGGGGTGGTCTCAGCGTAGGACACACAGGGTTAATACACAACCAGTTATCAGCACACAATATAAAACCGCCCCCTAGATTCCATTGTTCTGTGGTCCAAACACCCGGCGCCGAAGTGTCTCCGCTCCGCACCCCTCCTCCACGTCCCTAAGTGTCCCCCGCTCTCCACATCCCCGCTCTGCGTCCCTCCCTCCTAGGTGTCCCCTTCTTCGTGTTACCGCTATTTCGCGTCCCCACTCCGCGCCCCCCCTCCCCAGTGTCCCCGCTCCGCGCCCCCCCCTCCCCAGTGTCCCCGCTCCGCGCCCCCCCCTCCCCAGTGTCCCCGCTCCGCGCCCCCCCCTCCCCAGTGTCCCCGCTCCGCGCCCCCCCCCTCCCCAGTGTCCCCGCTCCGCGCTCCCCTCCCCAGTGTCCCCGTTCCGCGCCCTCGCCTCAGTGTCCTGTGGGGGTCCCGGCCCCTCCAGTATGACAAGTGCTCCGCACAGAACACACGCAGCTTTCATTCAGTGGAGGGGCCGCGCTCCGCTCCACATCTGCGCCCTACACCCCCCTTCCCCCCCAAAAAAAGAGGCACAAAATGGTATAAAACTGCAGCAGAGAAGACAAGACTGACCCCGAGCCTCAGTCACCGGGGCACAGACCATATTCCACACATGGTGCAGGCTATTGCTCCCTGGTATCAGCCCTCCTGCAGGTCCTCATATTTCCCAGGTGACCACTGCTCTCCACAGGGGGACAGACACATGAAGCCCCCGATATCAACATCCCCCATAAACACTGGGGGTCCCTCAGCCTCTCCCGCCATTCCGCACTGCGCCCCCAGAGGAGACCCCCCCGCACCTGTCAGGGGCCATCACAGTACAAATAAAACTACAACCCCCAGCATCCCCCATACAGGAGACAGCCTGAGACCCCAGCACTACAAGTCCCAGCATCCCCCATACAGGAGACAGCCTGAGACCCCAGCACTACAACCCCCAGCATCCCCCATACAGGAGACAGCCTGAGACCCCAGCACTACAACCCCCAGCATCCCCCATACAGGAGACAGCCTGAGACCCCAGCACTACAACCCCCAGCATCCCCCATACAGGAGACAGCCTGAGACCCCAGCACTACAACCCCCAGCATCCCCCATACAGGAGACAGCCTGAGACCCCAGCACTACAAGTCCCAGCATCCCCCATACAGGAGACAGCCTGAGACCCCAGCACTACAAGTCCCAGCATCCCCCATACAGCAGACAGCCTGAGACCCCAGCACTACAAGTCCCAGCATCCCCCATACAGGAGACAGCCTGAGACCTCAGCACTACAAGTCCCAGCATCCCCCATACAGGAGACAGTCTGAGACCCCAGCACTACAAGTCCCAGCATCCCCCATACAGGAGACAGCCTGAGACCCCAGCACTACAAGTCCCAGCATCCCCCATACAGGAGACAGCCTGAGACCCCAGAACTACAAGTCCCAGCATCCCCCATACAGGAGACAGCCTGAGACCTCAGCACTACAAGCCCCAGCATCCCCCATACAGGAGACAGCCTGAGACCCCAGCACTACAAGTCCCAGCATCCCCTATACAGGAGACAGCCTGAGACCCCAGCACTACAACCCCCAGCATCCCCCATACAGGAGACAGCCTGAGACCCCAGCACTACAAGTCCCAGCATCCCCCATACAGGAGACAGCCTGAGACCCCAGCACTACAACCCCCAGCATGCCCCATACAGGAGACAGCCTGAGACCCCAGCACTACAACCCCCAGCATGCCCCATACAGGAGACAGCCTGAGACCCCAGCACTACAAGTCCCAGCATCCCCCATACAGGAGACAGCCTGAGACCTCAGCACTACAAGTCCCAGCATCCCCCATACAGGAGACAGCCTGAGACCTCAGCACTACAAGTCCCAGCATCCCCCATACAGGAGACAGCCTGAGACCCCAGCACTACAACCCCCAGCATCCCCCATACAGGAGACAGCCTGAGACCCCAGCACTACAACCCCCAGCATGCCCCATACAGGAGACAGCCTGAGACCCCAGCACTACAAGCCCCAGCATCCCCCATACAGGAGACAGCCTGAGACCCCAGCACTACAAGCCCCAGCATCCCCCATACAGGAGACAGCCTGAGACCCCAGCACTACAACCCCCAGCATCCCCCATACAGGAGACAGCCTGAGACCCCAGCACTACAACCCCCAGCATCCCCCATAGAGGAGACAGCCTGAGACCCCAGCACTACAAGTCCCAGCATCCCCCATACAGGAGACAGCCTGAGACCCCAGCACTACAAGTCCCAGCATCCCCCATACAGGAGACAGCCTGAGACCCCAGCACTACAAGTCCCAGCGTCCCCCATACAGGAGACAGCCTGAGACCCCAGCACTACAAGTCCCAGCATCCCCCATACAGGAGACAGCCTGAGACCTCAGCACTACAAGTCCCAGCATCCCCCATACAGGAGACAGCCTGAGACCTCAGCACTACAAGTCCCAGCATCCCCCATACAGGAGACAGCCTGAGACCCCAGCACTACAAGTCCCAGCGTCCCCCATACAGGAGACAGCCTGAGACCCCAGCACTACAAGTCCCAGCGTCCCCCATACAGGAGACAGCCTGAGACCCCAGCACTACAAGTCCCAGCATCCCCCATACAGGAGACAGCCTGAGACCCCAGCACTACAAGTCCCAGCGTCCCCCATACAGGAGACAGCCTGAGACCCCAGCACTACAAGTCCCAGCATCCCCCATACAGGAGACAGCCTGAGACCCCAGCACTACAAGTCCCAGCGTCCCCCATACAGGAGACAGCCTGAGACCCCAGCACTACAAGTCCCAGCGTCCCCCATACAGGAGACAGCCTGAGACCCCAGCACTACAAGTCCCAGCATCCCCCATACAGGAGACAGCCTGAGACCTCAGCACTACAAGTCCCAGCATCCCCCATACAGGAGACAGCCTGAGACCCCAGAACTACAAGTCCCAGCGTCCCCCATACAGGAGACAGCCTGAGACCCCAGCACTACAAGTCCCAGCATCCCCCATACAGGAGACAGCCTGAGACCCCAGCACTACAAGTCCCAGCGTCCCCTATACAGGAGACAGCCTGAGACCCCAGCACTACAAGTCCCAGCATCCCCCATACAGGAGACAGCCTGAGACCCCAGAACTACAAGTCCCAGCATGCCCCATACAGGAGACAGCCTGAGACCCCAGCACTACAACCCCCAGCATCCCCCATACAGGAGACAGCCTGAGACCCCAGCACTACAACCCCCAGCATGCCCCATACAGGAGACAGCCTGAGACCCCAGCACTACAAGTCCCAGCAAACCCTATACAGGAGACAGCCTGAGACCCCAGAACTACAAGTCCCAGCATCCCCCATACAGGAGACAGCCTGAGACCCCAGCACTACAAGTCCCAGCATCCCCCATACAGGAGACAGCCTGAGACCCCAGCACTACAAGTCCCAGCGTCCCCCATACAGGAGACAGCCTGAGACCCCAGCACTACAAGTCCCAGCGTCCCCCATACAGGAGACAGCCTGAGACCCCAGCACTACAAGTCCCAGCATCCCCCATACAGGAGACAGCCTGAGACCTCAGCACTACAAGTCCCAGCATCCCCCATACAGGAGACAGCCTGAGACCCCAGAACTACAAGTCCCAGCGTCCCCCATACAGGAGACAGCCTGAGACCCCAGCACTACAAGTCCCAGCATCCCCCATACAGGAGACAGCCTGAGACCCCAGCACTACAAGTCCCAGCGTCCCCCATACAGGAGACAGCCTGAGACCCCAGCACTACAAGTCCCAGCATCCCCCATACAGGAGACAGCCTGAGACCCCAGCACTACAAGTCCCAGCATGCCCCATACAGGAGACAGCCTGAGACCCCAGCACTACAAGTCCCAGCATCCCCCATACAGGAGACAGCCTGAGACCCCAGCACTACAAGTCCCAGCATCCCCCATACAGGAGACAGCCTGAGACCCCAGCACTACAAGTCCCAGCGTCCCCCATACAGGAGACAGCCTGAGACCCCAGCACTACAAGTCCCAGCATCCCCCATACAGGAGACAGCCTGAGACCTCAGCACTACAAGTCCCAGCATGCCCCATACAGGAGACAGCCTGAGACCCCAGCACTACAAGTCCCAGCATCCCCCATACAGGAGACAGCCTGAGACCCCAGCACTACAAGTCCCAGCATCCCCCATACAGGAGACAGCCTGAGACCCCAGCACTACAAGTCCCAGCGTCCCCCATACAGGAGACAGCCTGAGACCCCAGCACTACAAGTCCCAGCATCCCCCATACAGGAGACAGCCTGAGACCCCAGCACTACAAGTCCCAGCATGCCCCATACAGGAGACAGCCTGAGACCCCAGCACTACAAGTCCCAGCATCCCCCATACAGGAGACAGCCTGAGACCCCAGCACTACAAGTCCCAGCATCCCCCATACAGGAGACAGCCTGAGACCTCAGCACTACAAGTCCCAGCATCCCCCATACAGGAGACAGCCTGAGACCTCAGCACTACAAGTCCCAGCATCCCCCATACAGGAGACAGCCTGAGACCCCAGCACTACAAGTCCCAGCATCCCCCATACAGGAGACAGCCTGAGACCCCAGCACTACAAGTCCCAGCATCCCCCATACAGGAGACAGCCTGAGACCCCAGCACTACAAGTCCCAGCATCCCCCATACAGGAGACAGCCTGAGACCCCAGCACTACAACCCCCAGCATGCCCCATACAGGAGACAGCCTGAGACCCCAGAACTACAAGTCCCAGCAAACCCTATACAGGAGACAGCCTGAGACCTCAGCACTACAACCCCCAGCATGCCCCATACAGGAGACAGCCTGAGACCCCAGCACTACAAGTCCCAGCATCCCCCATACAGGAGACAGCCTGAGACCCCAGCACTACAAGTCCCAGCATCCCCCATACAGGAGACAGCCTGAGACCCCAGCACTACAAGTCCCAGCATCCCCCATACAGGAGACAGCCTGAGACCCCAGCACTACAAGTCCCAGCATCCCCCATACAGGAGACAGCCTGAGACCCCAGCACTACAAGTCCCAGCATCCCCCATACAGGAGACAGCCTGAGACCCCAGCACTACAAGTCCCAGCATGCCCCATACAGGAGACAGCCTGAGACCCCAGCACTACAACCCCCAGCATGCCCCATACAGGAGACAGCCTGAGACCCCAGCACTACAAGTCCCAGCATCCCCTATACAGGAGACAGCCTGAGACCCCAGCACTACAAGTCCCAGCATCCCCCATACAGGAGACAGCCTGAGACCCCAGCACTACAAGTCCCAGCATCCCCCCATACAGGAGACAGCCTGAGACCCCAGCACTACAAGTCCCAGCATCCCCCATACAGGAGACAGCCTGAGACCCCAGCACTACAAGTCCCAGCATCCCCCATACAGGAGACAGCCTGAGACCCCAGCACTACAAGTCCCAGCATCCCCCATACAGGAGACAGCCTGAGACCCCAGCACTACAAGTCCCAGCATCCCCCATACAGGAGACAGCCTGAGACCCCAGCACTACAAGTCCCAGCATCCCCCATACAGGAGACAGCCTGAGACCCCAGCACTACAAGTCCCAGCATCCCCCATACAGGAGACAGCCTGAGACCCCAGCACTACAAGTCCCAGCATCCCCCATACAGGAGACAGCCTGAGACCCCAGCACTACAAGTCCCAGCATCCCCCATTCAGGAGACAGCCTGAGACCCCAGCACTACAAGTCCCAGCATCCCCCATACAGGAGACAGCCTGAGACCCCAGCACTACAAGTCCCAGCATCCCCCATACAGGAGACAGCCTGAGACCCCAGCACTACAAGTCCCAGCATCCCCCATTCAGGAGACAGCCTGAGACCCCAGCACTACAAGTCCCAGCATCCCCCATACAGGAGACAGCCTGAGACCTCAGCACTACAAGTCCCAGCATCCCCCATACAGGAGACAGCCTGAGACCCCAGCACTACAAGTCCCAGCATCCCCCATACAGGAGACAGCCTGAGACCCCAGCACTACAACCCCCAGCATCCCCCATACAGGAGACAGCCTGAGACCCCAGCACTACAAGTCCCAGCGTCCCCTCTCAGTGCAGAGGCTTGCAGGGCATGCTGGGAGCTGTAGTCCAAACATAGCAGGAAAAAGAAAAAATGTTCTGTGCAGTGTACAGGGCGAGTGTCAGTGCACTACAGGTCCCAGCGCGCCCCCTGCTGTGCGCGGACACTCACGGTCTCCCGCGCTCCTCCCGGGCGGGCTCCCCGGCTCCCTCAGCTCTGACTGCAGCTGCTTCATGTCCCTCTCCTCGTCCCCAGCACCGGCCGCCACCGCCATGTCACCCGGCTCAGCCGCACTTCCGGGTCCGCCACTCCACGGCAGCAGCCGCCAGCTCACTTCCGAGCCAACGTCACCAACCACAGAGGGGGGGAACCCAGGTGACTGGGAACGATCTGTCCACGCAACTGTTTCCCGGTTACGTCACGACACTGCGTCAGCACGTTCACTGGAAGGCGTGACAGTGAACGTGTCGCCTGTAGAGATTGGGCGCCATTTTGTGGGTTTCTAGCTCTCTATCAGACTACACTAGGTGTGAATGATGGCGTCTCCCCTCACGCGTTACTGTCACCTCTTCTTCATATTTGCAGATCATTGCTCCCAACGTGACTTTGTATTTTTTTCTGGACAGTTTTTTAAAAAAAATCACAGACAATATTCATTACAGACACATTGGAAAATCACAATAAATCATTGATTATAAGAGATCGTCTGCAGCCCGTAATCCTGATAAGACATCAGCTGCAGTCAGTGCCCCCACACACAGTATAATGGCCGCCCCCACAGTGCCCTCACAATGGCCGCCCCCCCCCCCAGTGCCCCCCACACACAGTATAATGGCCACCCCCACAGTGCCCTCACAATGGCCGCCCCCCCCAGTGCCCCCTCCACACAGTATAATGCTCGTCCCCACATTGGCCCCCCACAGTATAATGGCCGCCCCCACAGTGCCCTCACAATGGCCGCCCCCCCCAGTGCCCCCTCCACACAGTATAATGCTCGTCCCCACATTGGCCCCCCACACACAGTATAATGGCCGCCCCCACAGTGCCCTCACAATGGCCGCCCCCCCCCCAGTGCCCCCCACACACAGTATAATGCTTGTCCCCACATTGGCCCCCCACACACAGTATAATGGCTGCCCCCACAATGCCCCCCCACACAGTATAATGCCTGCCCTCGCAGTCTCCCCCACAATATAATGCCTACCCCCACAGTGCCCCCCACACACAGTATAATGCCTGCTCCCACAGTGCTCCCACACACAGTATAATGCCTGCTCCCACAGTGCCCGCCACAAATAGTATAATGATCGCCCAGACAGTGCCCCTGCACACAGAGTATAATGGCCACCCCCACAATGACCCTGCACACACACAGTATAATGCCTGCCCTCACAGTGCCCCCCACATAGTATAATGCCTATACCCATAGTGCCCTGTAAACACAGTATAATGGCCACCCCCACAGTGCCCCCCACACACAGTATAATGCCTGCTCCTACAGTGCTCCCACACACAGTATAATGGCCACCCCCACATCCAGTATAATGGCTGGTCCCACAGTGCCCTCACACACAGTATAATGCCTGCTCCTACCGTGCCCCCACACACAGTATAATGGCCACCCCCACAAGGCCCCCCACAACCAGTATAATGCTTGTCCCCACATTGGCCCCCCACACACAGTATAATGGCTGCCCCCACAATGCCCCCCCACACAGTATAATGCCTGCCCTCGCAGTCTCCCCCACAATATAATGCCTACCCCCACAGTGCCCCCCACACACAGTATAATGCCTGCTCCCACAGTGCTCCCACACACAGTATAATGCCTACCCCCACAGTGCCCCCCACACACAGTATAATGCCTGCTCCCACAGTGCTCCCACACACAGTATAATGCCTGCTCCCACAGTGCTCCCACACACAGTATAATGCCTGCTCCCACAGTGCCCGCCACAAATAGTATAATGATCGCCCAGACAGTGCCCCTGCACACAGAGTATAATGGCCACCCCCACAATGACCCTGCACACACACAGTATATTGCCTGCCCTCACAGTGCCCCCCACATAGTATAATGCCTATACCCATAGTGCCCTGTAAACACAGAATAATGGCCACCCCCACAGTGCCCCCCACACACAGTATAATGCCTGCTCCTACCGTGCCCCCACACACAGTATAATGGCCACCCCCACAGTGCCCCCCACACACAGTATAATGCCTGCTCCTACCGTGCCCCCACACACAGTATAATGCCTGCTCCTACAGTGCCCCCCACACACAGTATAATGCCTGCTCCTACAGTGCTCCCACACACAGTATAATGGCCACCCCCACATCCAGTATAATGGCTGGCCCCACAGTGCCCTCACACACAGTATAATGCCTGCTCCTACCGTGCCCCCCACACACAGTATAATGCCTGGTCCCACCACAGTGCCCCCCACACACACAATGTTCGCCCATACACACTTTAATATGGCCTCCCCCACACAGTGTACAATACCCACCCCCCAGTGCCCTCACTCCATTCCCACTATGAGTGGGCAGATCTATCCTCCGTGCGGTGTTGCGGTGACATTTTTAGTTGCTTCGATTACTCCCACGGCAAGAACAAATAGGGGCAATTTGTAATGTTTATGTATTTTAGTTGTGGAAAAAGGAGTGATATCAAATTTTACATATTTATATTTTTCATGATTTTTTTTTCTCCAATTTGAATTTGTCTCCAAGGGGTCTTGAACCTGTGATCACTTGTACAATACATTGTTTCATGGGTGAACAAACATGGCAGAGACCTGGCCTATTTCCAACCTCTTAACTGCTGCCATCACAATTGACAGATGCACCTGAAGAGTTAAACTGCGGTGATCTGAGCTAGCCTGGGTTCTGGCTGTATAACACAGCCGGCACCTGTGGGCGGCTCAGCTCCCTCCGTATATGAAGGAGTGCATCTGTCATACTGTGGATGTCACCAGTGGATTTGGAATCTATGGCAATAATTTGTAAGGTTTCAGCTTTTATGCATGGACTGAATTTACAGTTGGCAGTGTAATTCCATCATATTCCACTAGACGGCGATAGCAGTTTATGGAAAGCACTAATTCTGCTTCTGTTCTTTGTATAGACAATCGCTTACCCGGCAATCGCATCTGTTTATTGTTTACATGTGGGGTATTTTAATGAGGGCAAACAATTGAGCACGGATCCATGATATAACAAGACGATTGATGATCGTTGAGCGTTATCAATCATTGATCGGTCGATCGTTCGGCAGCACATAAAATTGTGCTTCATAGGTTGACTTTAATATCGAAATAAAGGATGATCTTGCCGTATAAATCATCATCATCCGTCTGATCGATCGATTATTGATTGTGAAATGGGCTCTAGCGCCTCCGGAGGTCAATTAAGGAATTGCGCAAAGTAAAGGAAGTGGGGGATGAATCTCCAGACTGGAAACTGCGGGGCCAGTTTATGATGGCCTCCGCCCCCGGCCGTGACAGACGGGCGCTGCCCTTATTTATCTATATTCTGACATTGTTTGTGATGCTCGTGTCCCATCCTGGAAAATACACGGAAGCAGATCTGGGGCAGTCAAACATCGATTTCCTCGCTTCATGTGTCACCTGTGTCTCTGACGTCCGCCATTGTTTACCCGGCTGCTCCTGGTTATCAGACACCGAGCCCCTCCCGAATGGGGACGTTAACCATTTCTGGTTGTCGTATTGGGGCGTGTTTACTTTTGTGGAATGAGTTCACTTTACTATAAAATTCACGCAAAAAATTCCAAATGAGGCGAAATGAGAAAAACAATAAATAGAGCGATTCCGCCATTACACCGTCCATTATTCCGCAATAATCACCCGGTGACTCGATCCTCCGGGTCACAGCGATGACGGCGACACCAAACGCGTCTTGTTTATCTTTGTATTTTAGTACTGAAGTAAAAAAATCGTGATTAGTGACGCCATTGGCTGACACAACTTTTTACTCTTCCGTCAATGGAGCGAAGTGAGGACTTGTTCTTTTCTTTGGGCAGCAAAATGCAGTGTTAGTGGCAGCATTCTGGGGGACATACGAAATTTTGATGACTTTTTAATTACATTTTTGGGGGAGGCGCAGAGATAAAAAAAAATAAAAAAATGGGGCACTTTAAGTTTTTAGGGGACTTGTGATCACTTTCAATATATTATACTTATTACGTATATTAATCCATATATATATATACACACACACTAGCTGTAGTACCTGGCATTGCCCGGGATAGTAACGAAGTCTCTGTCTGTCTGTCTCTGTCTGTCTCTGTCTGTCTGTCTCTGTCTGTCTTTCTCCGTCTGTCTCTCTCCGTCTCTCTCCTTGTATGCCTCTCTCTTTTTCTCTTTGTCTCGCTCTCTCTAACCATCTTTCTGTCTGTCTCTGTTTCTCTCTCTATCCATCTCTCTCTATCCGTCTCTGCTTCTCTTTGTCTTTCGCTGTCTCTGTTTCTCTCTATCCGACTGTCTCTCTCTCTCTCTCTCTCTCTCTGTTTGTCTCTCTCTATCCATCTCACCACCGATATCTTATTACCTCACACATAAGCTTCTTATACTAAGAATGTCCCCGGTTGCCTATAGCAACCAATCACAGCTGCTATTAATGACCTGTAGCTCCCAGCTCCATTGACTTTAATGTGAGTAGGTTTTTTTTGCAAATAACTGTAAAGTATGGGGTTAAATTTTCCCCTCAAACCATAGTCTATGACGTTCCCTGAGTCACATGAGGCATCTGTGCAAAACTTTGTGATTGTAACTGTGACGGTGCGGATTCGTTTAGCAGACACACACACACACACACACACACATATACACACACACACACACACATACATACACACACACACACATACACACATATACACACAGATATACATACACACACATACATATATATATATATACACACACACACACACACACATATATACACACACACACACACATACACATATACACATATACATACACCATTTACTTACACACACATACATACATGCACATATACATACATACATACACACATATACAAACACACACATATACATACATATATACATACACACATATACATACACACACATACAGACATACACATATATACACATATACATACATACATACATACACACACATATACACACACATACAGACATACACATATACACACACATACAGACATACACATATACACACACATACATGCATACACACACATATATACACTAAGCTTTATATTATATTTTATTTTATATATATATATATATATATATATATATATACACATAGATAATATATAATATATTGAAAGCGATCACACACGCGCACACATACATATATATATATATATATATATGTATATAATGCTTTGGTATGTCAGAATATAGCAGAAATCGCAGTGTCCTCTGGAGCTCGGCCTGTGACTAGGCTTAACGGAAGCACCAAGATGGCGGTGACAGGAGGCTTCCGCAGGCCCACGGCTTCATTATTCCCTCACATGAAACCATGTAGACACATCGTGTAGAAAACGTATATCAGCCATTTATTAAATAACATCAATACATTATATAAAAAAATAACAACACCCAAATCTCAGACTGGAAAGTATATGGACGCTTCATTTAATACACAAGTATTTACTCTTTCAACAAAAGATGCAATGAGCCCCTCACAGGGTGACAAAATGGCAGAAAACTGGAGGACGCCCCTCTGAGGTGTTGCCCTTAGCAACCATAAGCTGCCAGTTCTTTCTGTAAAATGAAAGAAGCAATTTAATTGGTTGCTATGGATGGCTGCCTTATCTTAATGTATAGCAACCAATCAGATTCCAGGTCTAATTTCTGTAACCCAGATTGGGAAATGAAACAGTCGATCTGATTGGTTGCTATGGTCAATTCCTCCATTTTGTGCCTGCTGTAGTGAAGAGCCAAGAATGTATCTTTTATCTTATATAGACAACGTTGGGAATATTCTGTAAAAACGAATTAACCAATATTGTCATTCCTATGAATGGAAAGAATGAAAAAAATAATATTATGCCGATTTTCTGTCTGAGTGCCGCATTCCTTTAAGACTCATTTTGAGGAATACCTAAAACAGGCGTAATATATATTTTTTAAGTGACAATATTAATAAATATATGCGCCATGACTGGCCTTGACTGTGACCCACAAGCGCCATGACCGGCCTCGAATGTGACCCGCAAGCACAATGACCGGCCTAGACTGTGGCACGCGAGCGCCATGACGGGCCTAGACTGTGACCCGCAAGCACAATGACCGGCCTAGACTGTGACCCGCAAGCACAATGACCGGCCTAGAATGTGGCACGCGAGCGCCATGACGGGCCTAGACTGTGGCACGGGAGCACCATGACGGGCCTAGACTGTGGCATGCGAGCGCCATGACGGGCCTAGACTGTGGCACGCGAGCGCCATGACGGGCCTAGACTGTGGCACGCGAGCGCCATGACGGGCCTAGACTGTGGCATGCGAGCGCCATGACGGGCCTAGACTGTGATGCGCGAGCACCATTTTGTCTCCATTAATATGGTCCAAGTTCCTATTTAATAGCACGAAGCTCTTCTCAGGTTATTACTGAGGATCTGCCGCCTCCCGGGAAGGTTGTCTTGTAGAACCGGCCATCTTAATGAATTATTTCTCCTGTTTGCGCAATCTCTGAGTCATGGCAGGGTGCAGCCGGCAGCACCGCACTGGCACCGCTTACGGGACATCTTGTAAATGTCACAATAGTTTGTCTAATTAAGTTTATTGTCCTTCGGAGCTGATGTTCCTCTCCTAGGCCGGAATATCGGAGGTAGCCATTTTGTGCTTCACCAGTGTACAGTGCCCCCTGGTGGCCAGGGATGTCTCGGCCTCCATTTACGGCGTTACGTGCGCTCCTCTTTTATCCAGGGATGCTGAAGAATCTGTTCTAGAGATGGACGCTCCAAGGGGCGGGTAGATAGACACCGGCGGATTAAATTTTCACATTCTGGAAAGGCACATATGAAGATATAATGGGTATATGGCGACTTTAGCGTGGAAAGTGAAGCAAGCTGCGTAGACAGTGCAACAAAGTGATGGAGGACCCGCACCCCACCCATCCATAGCCATTTCTCCCATCCCTTTACACAGGCACGCTCCCTCAAGATGAGCGTACATGTGTTCTCAACAAGGATGACCCACTTAAAGGTGCCAACATGGTGGCATATTTACCACTCTCGTCAACGAAGTGATGGAGGACCCGCTCCCCACCCATCCATAGCCATTTCTCCCATCCCTTTACACATGCACGCTCACTCAAGATGAGCGTACATGTGTTCTAAACAAGGATGACCCACTTAAAGGCGACATATTTACTACTCTGGTCTCTTACCTTGAGAAACTTTGGTTTTGAAGACAACTTGAGCCTGTAGGATTTCTTGATCTCTCTCGAACGGAATATCCCCACACACCATGTCGTAGAGCAGGATACCCAGAGACCACACGGTAGCGGGCACCGCTTTGTACCTCCGAAATGCCACCCATTCTGGCGGGCTGTACACTCTAGTTCCTGTAGGGCAGAACATATGGGGTTAATTTTGTATACAGTCCGATCCCTATATACAGGTCTAGTAACTGTCTATGGTAGTTTGTTACAATGTATCAGCGCATGAGAGGCATCACTCACCATCGAAGTTACTATAGGTGGAATTGTGGAGTAAGGCGCCGGAGCCAAAATCAATGAGTTTGACCGTCCCCGTCTGGGTGTTGAGCAGAAGGTTTTCGTCTTTGAGGTCTCGGTGGGTGACCCCCTGGGCGTGACAGTGCACAACGGCGTCCACCACCTGACAGAACAGACTGCGGGCGACGTCTTCTTCCAGGGGACCGTGCTCGGTAATGACGTCAAACAGGTCCCGGCAGTGCTCCGGCATCTCCATCACCAGCATGAAGCCATCGGAGGTCTCAAACCAGTCCAGGAGCTCAACGATGCCGTGGTGGCCCTTCACCTTCAACAGTAGATACACTTCCATGGGCACCCGAGAGAAATTGCCCTAAAAGCGAGAAAAAATAAAATTAGCAAATTACAGTAAACAATTTTTTGGTGTCTAGGGGGCAGCATAGAGCAGATAAAGTATCACATGCAGCTAATGTAGCTTTACTGAACAGGGAGCGGCACCGGTGCCGGAGAACGTGTATCGCTTACCAGCTGAGCCCAATCCGTCACTCGACTCTTCTTGATATGCTTCACGGCCACCTGGGGGAGCAAGAGATTAAGTCAGTCTCTCCATACAATAAGAGAGGGGTGCAGATCCTACAGGCGAGGGGTGCAGATCCTACAGGCAGGGAGGTGCAGATTCTACAGATGCAGATCATACAGGCGAGGGGTGCAGATCCTACAGGTGAGGGGTGCAGATCATACAGGCGAGGGGTGCAGATCATACAGGCGAGAGGTGCAGATCATACAGGCGAGGGGTGCAGATCCTACAGGCGAGGGGTGCAGATCCTACAGGTGAGGGGTGCAGATCATACAGGCGAGGGGTGCAGATCATACAGGCGAGAGGTGCAGATCATACAGGCGAGGGGTGCAGATCCTACAGGCGAGGGGTGCAGATCCTACAGGCGAGGGGTGCAGATCATACAGGCGAGGGGTGCAGATCATACAGGCGAGGGGTGCAGATCATACAGGCGAGGGGTGCAGATCATACAGGCGAGAGGTGCAGATCATACAGGCGAGGGGTGCAGATCATACAGGCGAGGGGTGCAGATCCTACAGGCGAGGGGTGCAGATCCTACAGGCGAGGGGTGCAGATCCTACAGGCGAGGGGTGCAGATCATACAGGCGAGGGGTGCAGATCCTACAGGCGAGGGGTGCAGATCCTACAGGCGAGGGGTGCAGATCATACAGGCGAGGGGTGCAGATCATACAGGCGAGGGGTGCAGATCCTACAGGCGAGGGGTGCAGATCATACAGGCGAGGGGTGCAGATCCTACAGGCGAGGGGTGCAGATCCTACAGGCGAGGGGTGCAGATCATACAGGCGAGGGGTGCAGATCCTACAGGCGAGGGGTGCAGATCCTACAGGCTGGGGGGTGCAGATCATACAGGCGAGGGGTGCAGATCCTACAGGCGAGGGGTGCAGATCCTACAGGCGAGGGGTGCAGATCCTACAGGCGAGGGGTGCAGATCATACAGGCGAGGGGTGCAGATCCTACAGGCGAGGGGTGCAGATCATACAGGCGAGGGGTGCAGATCCTACAGGCGAGGGGTGCAGATCCTACAGGCGAGGGGTGCAGATCCTACAGGCGAGGGGTGCAGATCATACAGGCGAGGGGTGCAGATCCTACAGGCGAGGGGTGCAGATCATACAGGCGAGGGGTGCAGATCCTACAGGCGAGGGGTGCAGATCCTACAGGCGAGGGGTGCAGATCCTACAGGCGAGGGGTGCAGATAATACAAGAAGGGGGTGCAGATCCTACAGGCGAGGGGTGCAGATCCTACAGACAGGGAGGTGCAGATCCTAGAGGCAGGGAGGTGCAGATTCTACAGATGCAGATCATACAGGCGAGGGGTGCAGATCCTGCAGGCGAGGGGTGCAGATCATACAGGCGAGGGGTGCAGATCCTACAGGCGAGGGGTGCAGATCATACAGGCGAGGGGTGCAGATCATACAGGCGAGAGGTGCAGATCCTACAGGCGAGGGGTGCAGGTCCTACAGGCGAGGGGTGCAGATCCTACAGGCGAGGGGTGCAGATAATACAAGAAGGGGGTGCAGATCCTACAAACGAAGGGTGCAGATCCTACAAATGAGGGGTGCAGATCCTACAGGCGAGGGGTGCAGATCCTACAGGCGAGGGGTGCAGATCCTACAGGCGAGGGGTGCAGATCCTACAGGCAAGGGGTGCAGATCCTACAGGCGAGGGGTGCAGATCCTACAGGCGAGGGGTGCAGATAATACCAGAAGGGGGTGCAGATCCTACAAACGAAGGGTGCAGATCCTACAAATGAGGGGTGCAGATCCTACAGGCGAGGGGTGCAGATCCTACAGGCGAGGGGTGCAGATCCTACAGGCGAGGGGTGCAGATCCTACAGGCGAGGGGTGCAGATAATACCAGAAGGGGGTGCAGATCCTACAAACGAAGGGTGCAGATCCTACAGGCGAGGGGTGCAGATCCTACAGGCGAGGGGTGCAGATAATACCAGAAGGGGGTGCAGATCCTACAAACGAAGGGTGCAGATCCTACAGGCGAGGGGTGCAGATCCTACAGGCGAGGGGTGCAGATCCTACAGGCGAGGGGTGCAGATCCTACAAGCAGGGGGGGTTCAGATCGTACAGGCGGGAGTGCAGATACTACAAGATACTACTATAGACCCTATAAGCAAGGGGTGCAGATTATACAAGCAAGGGGTGCAGAGCGTACAAGGAAGGGGTGCAGATACTACAAGGAAGGGGTGCAGATACTACAGACAGGCAGTGCAGATCCTACAAGCAAGAGGTGCAGATCCTACAAGCAAGGGGCGCAGAGCTTACAAGGAAGGGGTGCAGATACTACAAGGAAGGGGTGCAGATACTACAGACGGGGGTGCAGATCCTACAAGCAAGGGGCGCAGAGCTTACAAGGAAGGGGTGCAGATACTACAGACAGGCAGTGCAGATACTACAGACGGGGGTGCAGATCCTACAAGGAAGGGGTGCAGATCCTACAAGGAAGGGGTGCAGATCCTACAAGGAAGGGGTGCAGATCCTACAGACAGGGGCGTGCAGATCCTACAAGCAGGGTCCTGCCACACTCACCTGCGTGTGGTCTGCCAGTCTCCATGCCCCGTACACCGTCCCGAATCCGCCGTGTCCCAGCTCAGCACCCAGCTGGTACAACTTCTCAAAACATGCCCTGTCCTTTCCTGTAAAAGACAACATATTAACATTAAAGGGGCGCTCACAACCGGAGGCTAAGACCCCCCACTTTAAACATGATAAACATCCCCAGTGCTTCTGGTAATTCTTTATTTCCATCTCTTGGGAGACTACAAGTCTCAGCACGCCGGGAGCTGTAGTTTCTCAGCAGAGAACGATACGAGGACGAGGTCCATTTCAACACATCCTATAAAAGATTTTCTGTTTCTTGCCCCAGATATACACGACACGGCCCTTTACTGACAAGCTGGCACATGTGTGTGACTACAACCCTGCCACACTCCCACGCACCACAACCGAAACTGCATGGGGACGGCTCACAGCAGCACAGAGGAATAGCAGCGACCTACATACACTCAGAGGGACTGCGGTGAATGCATGATCCTCCGAGTGTAGGAGAACTACACATCCCTGCTCATCCTTGGAGGTTCTCGTCTAGAAGATGCTGGGACTTGTAGTTCAGGTCAGCAGTGATAGAATGGAGAAGTTGTAGTCCAGTACTGGAATTGTTTTCTTACCTGACTTGGAGGCCAAGGAGTCAATGATGGGGGTTATCATCCTGAAAAGCGATGGAGGGAACAGAGGGTGAAACTGCACTTTCACCTGTTCCTGCGCTGTCACCTGCCCCCTGCGCTGTCACCTGCCCCCTGCGCTGTCACCTGCCCCCTGCGCTTTCTCCTGTTCCTGCGGTCACCTGCCCCCTGCGCTGTCACCTGCCCCCTGTCCTGCGCTGTCACCTGCCCCCTGCGCTGTCACCTGCCCCCTGTCCTGTGCGGTCACCTGCCCCCTGCGCTGTCACCTGCCCCCTGCGCTGTCACCTGCCCCCTGTCCTGTGCGGTCACCTGCCTCCTGCACTGTCACCTGCCCCCTGTCCTGTGCGGTCACCTGCCTCCTGCACTGTCACCTGCCCCCTGTGCTGTCACCTCCCCCCTGCGCTGTCACCTGCCCCCTGTCCTGTGCGGTCACCTGCCTCCTGCACTGTCACCTGCCCCCTGTCCTGTGCGGTCACCTGCCTACTGCACTGTCACCTGCCCCCTGTGCTGTCACCTGCTCGCTGCGCTGTCACCTGCCCCCTGTCCTGTGCTGTCACCTGCCCCCTGTCCTGCGCTGTCACCTGCCCCCTGCACTGTCACTTGCCCCCTGCGCTGCCACCTGCCCCCTGCGCTGTCACCTGCCCCCTGCGCTGTCACCTGCTCTGACACACTGTAACAAGTGAATGAAGAACACTGTCAGTTGAGGTTCCAAATACTTGCAAGGAGGGGCGTGGTCAACAGAAGTAGCCACCAATCAGAGATCAGTGTTAGGATATTATTCAAATACAATAATTACAAGGACCAATAGGGTGTGAGCTGAGCGAGCGGGAGAGTCAGAGCATCAAAATAAAGAGTGTTTACTAGGAATTGTAAACCGCGGATGTGAGCGAGCGCCATGTGCACAACCCTATATATACAATACAAACATATACACGAGCGCACAGGAAGGTCTGAGCGCCAAAAGCCACTCTGCCGCATACGCTGATAGCAAGGATCTATTCCTATATATGATATAGAGTCATTCCACACAGAGGGATCTATTCCTATATATTATATAGTCATTCCACACAGAGGGATCTATTCCTATATATTATATAGTCATTCCACACAGAGGGATCTATTCCTATATATTATATAGAGTCGTTACACACAGAGGGATCTATTCCTATATATTATATAGAGTCGTTACACACAGAGGGATCTATTCCTATATATTATATAGAGTCATTCCACACAGAGGGATCTATTCCTATATATTATATAGAGTCAATCCACACAGAGGGATCTATTCCTATATATTATATAGTCATTCCACACAGAGGGATCTATTCCTATATATTATATAGAGTCATTCCACACAGAGGGATCTATTCCTATATATTATATAGTCATTCCACACAGAGGGATCTATTCCTATATATTATATAGAGTCATTCCACACAGAGGGATCTATTCCTATATATTATATAGAGTCATTACACACAGAGGGATCTATTTCTATACATTATATAGAGTCATTCCACACAGAGGGATCTATTCCTATATATTATATAGAGTCATTCCACACAGAGGGATCTATTGCTATATATTATATAGAGTCGTTACACACAGAGGGATCTATTCCTATATATTATATAGAGTCATTCCACACAGAGGGATCTATTGCTATATATTATATAGAGTCGTTACACACAGAGGGATCTATTCCTATATATTATATAGAGTCATTCCACACAGAGGGATCTATTTCTATATATTATATAGAGTCATTCCACACAGAGGGATCTATTGCTATATATTATATAGAGTCGTTACACACAGAGGGATCTATTCCTATATATTATATAGAGTCATTACACACAGAGGGATCTATTCCTATTATTATATTGAGTCATTACACACAGACGGACCTATTCCTATATATTATATAGAGTCATTACACACAGAGGGATCTCTTCCTATATATTATAGAGTCATTACACACAGAGGGATCTGTCACAAACCACCGGGGGGGTCACTCAGAAATCCCCCGCGCTGGCTACCAGTACGTCACAATCGGGGGGTAACAAGTGGGGGTCACCCCTCCTCTATACCTCCCGACCGACAGACAGAGCACGTGACGCGCTCTCTAGCGCCCCTCTTATAGTCAGGCCAATTATGGAATTGCCCGACAATAAGCAAGGAGGCCGCTATACTACTTATGCCGATTATTGAAGGGTCCCCGGTGAGAGTAAGGTATATATTCCCCCGACCTCCGCGGGCGGAATATATAAAATCTCCCCGAATCTCACTGGCCTCCCCACAATAATCCTTGGCACAATTCGCTGCCACCAACCGATTTACGGTAACTATTAGCCGAACACACAGACGTGGGATTCAAGATCGAGATAACAGAACAGCCCAAGATTAATTATATAATTTAATCAGCCTAAAGCACACTAGAAACTACAATATATACAATAGGGAATCTACAGAATATACATATGTCAGAGTACAGTTACAGATAAAGCATGGTTTACAAACAGGTATGCAATTCAATCAGTTACCTTGTGCGTCTGGCCACAGGGGGGCGCTGTAGACCAGGTTTCCAGGAACTCCCACAGATGTTTCCTACACGTGACCCCCAGCGAAAGAACACTGGAAAATGGCCGAAGTAGGGTTATCAACCTGGGCAAATCCAGGTCCCCTCCTACCTTCGTGACCTCAGAGGGAGCACTGCTCCACCCCTGGCTGGAGTTATGGACAAAATCCACAACATGGAATATGGCCATAACTTGGCCTGGGAGCGTCGTAGGCGGACGCCAATGCTCTCATTGTGACAGTTATGAATTTAGCTACAGAACGAGGGGACTCATGACCTGTCTGCCAGTTCCCCCTTGGCTGATATCACGCCTGGGGCATTTCCCAATGTCCTGCTCCCATAAAAAGGGTGTGCCGGCATCGTCCGCATGCGGAGACACCATTTTTATGGTTGCCATATTTATCGGAAATATGGCTTGCGAGATATGAACCATTTTTTACTGGAGTCGTTCTGTCTAGCTAGTTCCATAGCCTTGCTAATGAGATACAACTCTTGTTACAGGGTGACGGCAGGGAGTCATCCTGTGTCCATTGTTCCCACACCACCTCATCTCCATATCACAGTAGATGGCCATGGGATTTGTTGCTAAACCAGTTGTGTGAAGGAAAGGGGGGGTGACACCAGGAGAGGGCTTCCTGACATACTTGAATATCATGATTTATCGTCATATCTCCGGATTTACCTCACACCTCCCCCCTTTTGAGGGCGCTAGGGGGCAGCACACTCCGGTGTTCCCCCGTGCGCCCGTCCGCGACCTCTCCTTGTCGGGACAGCCCGTCTGCGTTACCGTGGTCACGGCCCCTTTTGTGTCGAATGGTGAAGTTGTATTGCTGGAGCGCAAGGCTCCATCGCAACAATCGCCCATTCGTCCCAGAGACGGTGTGCAAC
Source organism: Anomaloglossus baeobatrachus (assembly GCF_048569485.1). NCBI lineage: Eukaryota > Metazoa > Chordata > Amphibia > Anura > Aromobatidae > Anomaloglossus > Anomaloglossus baeobatrachus. The sequence continues at coordinate 222,472,719 of NC_134361.1, forward strand.
CAGCTGAGGGGATTGTGGTCCGTCTCCACGATGAAGTGGCGCCCGTATAGATAGGGTTGCAGACGCTGCAGGGCCCACACTATGGCCAGGCACTCCTTCTCCATCGTGGAATAGGCAACTTCCCTTGGTAACAGCTTCCTGCTCAGGTACAAGACTGGGTGCTCTTGGCTCGCAGAGTCCACCTGGCTGAGCACCGCACCGAGGCCGAAGTCACTGGCGTCGGTCTGTACTACAAACGGCCGCGTGAAGTCGGCTGCCTGTAGCACGGGCGGGCTGGACAGGGCGTCCTTTAGGGCCCGGAAGGCTGTCTCGCAGTCCATTGTCCAATCGACTGCAGAGGGCAGCTTCTTCTTGGTGAGGTCCGTCAAGGGCTTTGCCAGGCTACTATAGCATGGAACAAACCTCCTATAGTACCCAGCGGTCCCCAAGAAGGACATCACCTGCTTCTTGGTCCTGGGGGTGGGCCAGGATGCGATGGCTTCCACTTTCTCAGGCTCGGGCTTCAGTGTTCTCCCACCTACCCGGTGACCGAGGTACTGGACCTCGCTCATGGCCAGCTGACACTTTCCCGGCTTGATGGTCAAACCTGCCCGGTGGATCCGCCTGAGCACCTGTGCTAGATGCTCTAGGTGGTCCTCCCAGGTGGGACTGAAGACGGCAATGTCATCCAGGTACGCGGCCGCGTACCCTTCAAGTCCCTTGAGCAGGGTGTTGACCATCCGCTGGAAAGTGGCAGGGGCATTCCTCATCCCGAATGGCATCACCGTGGACTCGTACAGTCCAAATGGGGTAATAAAGGCAGAGCGTTCCCTGGCCTTGCGAGTCAGGGGGATCTGCCAATATCCCCGGCTCAGATCCATGATGGTCAGGTACTGAGCCCCGGCCAACTGATCGAGCAGGTCATCGATGCGTGGCATTGGGTACGCATCGGCGACCGTGACCGCATTGAGCCCCCTGTAGTCCACGCAGAACCGAGTGGTTCGGTCCTTCTTAGGGACGAGGACTACAGGCGAGGCCCAAGCGCTGTTGGATGCCTGGATCACCCCCAGCTTCAGCATCTCGTCAATCTCCTGGCGCATGTGTTGCTGCACCTCCAGGGAGACCCGATATGCTGAACGCCGGATCGGGGGATGATCCCCAGTGTCCACGTGATGGACAGCCAAGTCAGTCCTTCCGGGCTGGTTGGTAAACAACCCCCGGAAGGGGAGGAGGGTGGCCCACAGCTGGGACCGTTGGTCTTCCAAGAGCTGGTGGCCAACCTCCACATCCTCAATGGATCCGCCTGCCCTAACCTGGGCTAGCATATCCAAGAGGGTTTCCGCTTCTCCCTCCTCGGGCAGGTTGCACACGGGGAGCGCACATGCCTCCCGCTCATGATGTGCCTTCATCATGTTCACATGGAAGGGCTTCCGCCTTCCACGGGCAGGGTCCAGGGTGACCAGGTACGTTACAGGGTTGAGCTGCTGGTACACGAGGTATGGGCCTTCCCAGGCTGCCTGAAGCTTGTCCTGTGGTACGGGGACCAGTACCCACACCTTTTGACCCACTTGGTAGGTCCTCTCACAAGCGTTCTGGTCGTACCAACGCTTCTGATCGGCCTGGGCTTGAGCCATATTGTCGTGTACCAGTTGCGTCAAGGCCTGCATTTTGTCCCGGAAGCGCATGACATACTCGATAACCGACACTCCAGGGGTGGCCAAATCCCCTTCCCAAGCCTCTTTCACCAGAGCCAGGGGGCCCCGCACACGTCGCCCGTACAGGAGCTCAAACGGTGAGAATCCTGTTGAGGCCTGTGGAACCTCCCGGTAAGCAAATAACAGGTGTGGGAGATACCGCTCCCAGTCACGCCCATGGGAGTCGACCAACATCTTAAGCATCTGCTTTAAGGTGCCATTGAACCGCTCGCACAGGCCATTAGTCTGTGGATGGTACGGGCTGGCCACCAGATGTCGCACCTGGACTTGCTTACAGAGGGCCTCCATCAGCTGGGACATGAATTGGGTCCCCCGGTCAGTGAGCATTTCCTGGGGAAAACCCACTCGGGAGAAAATCTCCAGCAATGCGGTGGCCACCTTGTCAGCCCGAATGGACGACAAGGCCACTGCTTCTGGGTACCGGGTGGCATAGTCCACTACCGTCAGTATGAAGCGTTTCCCGGAGCTGCTGGGGATGGCCAGCGGGCCGACCAGATCCACAGCCACCCTCCTGAAAGGCTCCTCGATGATTGGCAGAGATACTAGCGGGGCTTTGGGGCGTGGCCCCGCCTTCCCCACTCTCTGACAGGTTTCACACGAACGGCAGTAGGCAGCCACATCGGCCCCCATTTTTGGCCAGTAGAAATGCTGGTTTAACCTGGCCTTGGTCTTAGCGATCCCTAGGTGTCCGGCCATCGGAATCTCATGTGCGATCCGCAACAACTCCGTCCGGAACGGATAGGGTACCACCAACTGTCGGTCCCTGGGCCACGCCTCCGGTGAACCCTGCTGGACCGTGGCCCGGTACAGCCGTCCTTGGTCCCAGACCACTCGCTCCGGGTCCGAGTCCGAGGGAGGCTGTGCCGCCTGCTCCTTAAGAGCTTTCAGGCTGTCGTCAGCCTCTAACGCTGCCTGAAACCCCTGACTAGATGTGGCCAGAATCGACGAGACTGTCACATCTTCAGTCAGTACCCCGGGACCTGTGTCCTGGCCTCCACCTGACTCGGCTGCCACTTGGTCAGAAGGGGAAGAGCTATCGGACCTCCGGGAGGCCCCTTGGCTTCCAGCACTCCCACTGCGGGTGACAGCGGCCACAGCCGCTGCGACCGTGGGTCGTGCCTGCTCCTCCTCCGTTCCTGACCAAGTCGCCGGTTCAGGCAGACCTACCTGGCTTCCTGACACCCCGGTTGTGGGGGAACCATGCACCGAGATCTTACCTGGGAGCACTTCCGCTCCTGGACCGGCCCCAATCTCACCTGCCTGTTCCCCTCCTGCAGCAACAGAACCCCGCTGTGAAATCTCTGGGGACCCCACATTTGCTGTGGTAGCCCCCACCCCACACACTGGTCCTCCCCCTGCAGCACCCTGCTCTCTGCTTATCCCTTCAGAGGGCAACAGATCCCAGCTCACAGGCTGATTACTTGTAGAGGCATTGTCACACCTTTCTCTGACCCCCTCCCCTGTCACAGCTGCAGCTGAGTGTGTGTCTATGGTGTCTATGCAAGCAGAAATATCAGAGTTCACTCCCTCCTCCCTTACATCATTCATAGATAACACATTAACATTGTCCGGAGGCATGTCAGTACTGGCTGAAGGTTCAGCCCTTGGTTGGGGCCCAAACTGGGAGGTTATCTGCCCCAAATCTGTCCCAAGTAGCACGTTTGCAGGGATCCGATCAGTTACCCCCACCTCCCTCACCCCTCGCCCTGCGCCCCAGTCCACATAAATGTCAGCAACAGGCAGCGCCGGGTCAGTGCCTCCAATCCCGGAGACAGCGAGGGTTTTTCCAGGGATCAAGTCTTGGGGGGACACCATCTCAGGCCGCACCAGAGTCACCTCCGAGGCGCTGTCTCGTAGTCCTATGGTCACAGACCGGCCGACGGTGACAGGTTGGAAGCTGTCCAGGGACCTACCACCACCCCCACCCACACAATACACCTTGGGCGGCCCTTGGGACGGGGACGGAGCCGGGGCCTTGGGACGCTGAGGGCACATGGCCTTGAAGTGTCCAGGTAGGTTGCACTGGTGGCACCGTCTTGGTTCCGCCACGGGCCTGGAGAGGGGAGTTGAGGGGGACACCCCCTGCAGTCTAGGGGCAGGTGGGGCAGTCGCAGAATTCATCTTACCCCCTCTCCAGGTGCTGCTGGTGGCTGCTCTCCTGGCCTCAGGAGCACGATTGTTGGTGTAGTCATCGGCCAGGGCAGCTGTAGCCGTGGACCCCTTTGGCTTCTGGTCTCGGATGAACTGGCGAAGATCCTCAGGGCAGTTCCACAAGAGTTGCTCCGTGATGAACAAGTCCAGGATCTCCGGTCCGGTGGAAAGCTGCAGGCCTTGGGTCCAGTGGTCGGCAGCTCGGGCAAGTGCCCGCCGGTGGTCAGCCCAGGAGTCCTTTGGTCCCTTCTGTAGGCTCCGGAACTTCTTGCGGTAGGACTCCGGGGTGAGGTTGTACTGTTGGATCAGGGCCCGCTTGATGGTGTCGTAGCCCTGATCTGCCTCAGCAGGCAAGTCCCCAAGGATATCCAGGGCCTTACCCCTTAAACGGGGGGTCAGGTATTTGGCCCACTGGTCCTTGTTCAGATGGTGCTGCAAGCAAGTCCGTTCAAAAGCAGTCAAGAAAGAGTCCAAGTCTCCATCCTTCTCCAGCACTGGGAAGTCCTCAACACGGACCTTTGGAAGTTTGGTGTCTTGAAGGTCACGTGTGGCTGATGAGGGCCGGAGCTGAGCTAGCTGCAGCTGGTAGTCACGGTCTGCCTGGCGCTCTTCACGCGCTGCCTGCCGCTCCGCAGCCTCAGCCTCACGCGCTGCTTGCCGCTCTGCCCTGCGCTCTGCCAGGAGTCCCTTGTAGCCCTCCTGGTCTCCAGCCTGGAGAAGGGCCATAGCCATTTGAAGAAGGCTATCCGAGCCTCCCAGGCTCGGTGGAATGGCACGTGGTGATCTGCGGCCCGCTGCGGAGCCTGGTGATTCACTGTCCATTGCAGAGCGGAGGGCTGGCATCTGGCTCGTTGAGGACCCTTGGGTGAGCTGCTCCTCATCTTGTCCATAATTGCCAGCTTGTGCGCTGTCCTCTGCAGAACGGTTTTCTGGCGTCGAGCTCCTGGAGGACTCGTGGGCAACCTCCTCATTGCTGTCCACAGCACCGTCCTCCCTCTCTTCGGCTCCTGCCTTAGCATTGGCCAGTTGCATAGCTCTGCTCCTGGTGCCATCAGCCATTCTTGCAGACTTTTGGTCACTGACACAGAACTGACACCTGATGCCTCCACACACCTTACAGTATCTGCACTCTGACACTCTAGTGTTGAGCTAGTCTGAAGACCCCAGCAGCCACAGCTGCTGCAGGCAGTCTTTAGTGTCTGGGAGTATGGGTCTCACACTCACACACACTATTATCTCGATCCCACCGCTATGCCACCAATATGTCACAAACCACCGGGGGGGTCACTCAGAAATCCCCCGCGCTGGCTACCAGTACGTCACAATCGGGGGGTAACAAGTGGGGGTCACCCCTCCTTTATACCTCCCGACCGACAGACAGAGCACGTGACGCGCTCTCTAGCGCCCCTCTTATAGTCAGGCCAATTATGGAATTGCCCGACAATAAGCAAGGAGGCCGCTATACTACTTATGCCGATTATTGAAGGGTCCCCGGTGAGAGTAAAGTATATATTCCCCCGACCTCCGCGGGCGGAATATATAAAATCTCCCCGAATCTCACTGGCCTCCCCACAATAATCCTTGGCACAATTCGCTGCCACCAACCGATTTACGGTAACTATTAGCCGAACACACAGACGTGGGATTCAAGATCGAGATAACAGAACAGCCCAAGATTAATTATATAATTTAATCAGCCTAAAGCACACTAGAACTACAATATATACAATAGGGAATCTACAGAATATACATATGTCAGAGTACAGTTACAATCAAGCATGGGTTACAAACAGGCATACACAGTTCCAGCAGTTACCTTGTGCGTCTGGCCACAGGGGGGCGCTGTAGACCAGGTTTCCAGGAACTCCCACAGATGTTTCCTACACGTGACCCCCAGCGAAAGAACACTGGAAAATGGCCGAAGTAGGGTTATCAACCTGGGCAAATCCAGGTCCCCTCCTACCTTAGTGACCTCACAGGGAGCACTGCTCCACCCCTGGCTTGAGTTATGGACAATCCACAACATGGAATATGGGCCATAACTTGGCCTGGGAGCGTCGTAGGCGGACGCCAATGCTCTCATTGTGACAGTTATGAATTTAGCTACAGAACGAGGGGACTCATGACCTGTCTGCCAGTTCCCCCTTGGCTGATATCACGCCTGGGGCATTTCCCAATGTCCTGCTCCCATAAAAAGGGTGTGCCGGCATCGTCCGCATGCGGCGACACCATTTTTATGGTTGCCATATTTATCGGAAATATGGCTTGCGAGATATGAACCATTTTTTACTGGAGTCGTTCTGTCTAGCTAGTTCCATAGCCTTGCTAATGAGATACAACTCTTGTTACAGGGTGACGGCAGGGAGTCATCCTGTGTCCATTGTTCCCACACCACCTCATCTCCATATCACAGTAGATGGCCATGGGATTTGTTGCTAAACCAGTTGTGTGAAGGAAAGGGGGGGTGACACCAGGAGAGGGCTTCCTGACATACTTGAATATCATGATTTATCGTCATATCTCCGGATTTACCTCACAGGATCTATTCCTATATATTATATAGAGTCATTGCACACAGAGGGATCTATTCCTATATATTATATAGAGTCATTACACACAGACGGATCTATTCCTATATATTATATAGAGTCATTACACACAGAGGGATCTATTTCTATATATTATAGAGTCATTACACACAGAGGGATCTATTTCTATATATTATAGAGTAATTACACACAGAGGGATCTCTTCCTATATATTATATAGTCATTACACACAGAGGGATCTATTCCTATATATTATATAGAGTCATTGCACACAGAGGGATCTATTCCTATATATTATATAGAGTCATTACACACAGAGGGATCTATTTCTATATATTATAGAGTCATTACACACAGAGGGATCTATTTCTATATATTATAGAGTAATTACACACAGAGGGATCTCTTCCTATATATTATATAGTCATTACACACAGAGGGATCTATTCCTATATATTATATAGCGTCATTGCACACAGAGGGATCTATTCCTATATATTATTTATTGTCATTACACACAGAGGGATCTATTCCTATATATTATATAGAGTCATTACACACAGAGGGATCTATTTCTATATATTATAGAGTCATTACACACAGAGGGATCTATTTCTATATATTATAGAGTAATTACACACAGAGGGATCTCTTCCTATATATTATATAGTCATTACACACAGAGGGATCTATTCCTATATATTATATAGCGTCATTGCACACAGAGGGATCTATTCCTATATATTATTTATTGTCATTACACACAGAGGGATCTATTCCTATATATTATATAGAGTCATTACACACAGAGGGATCTATTCCTATATATTATATAGAGTCATTACACACAGAGGGATCTATTCCTATATACTATATAGGGTCATTACACACACAGAGGGATCTATTCCTATATATTATATAGAGTCATTACACACAGAGGGATCTATTCCTATATATTATATAGAGTCATTACACACAGAGGGATCTATTCCTATATATTATATAGAGTCATTACACACAGAGGGATCTATTCCTATATATTATATAGAGTCATTACACACAGAGGGATCTATTCCTATATATTATATAGAGTCATTACACACAGAGGGATCTATTCCTATATATTATATAGAGTCATTACACACAGAGGGATCTATTTCACGTGTTTCTTTCTGTTAATGTTGATGATTATTGGTTACAGCCAATGAAACCCAAAAGTCATTATCTCAGAAAATTAGAATATTATATAAGATCAACTGAAAAATGATTTTACACCCAGAAATGTCGGCGCCTCCTGAAAAGTCTGTACAGTAAATGCCTCAATACTTGGTCGCGGCTCCTTTTGCATGAATTACTGCATCAGTGCGGCAATGTGGCATGGAGGTGATCAGGCTGTGGCACTGCTGAGGTGTTGTGGAAGCCGATGTTGCTTTGATAACCGCCTTCAGCTCGTCTGCATTGTTGTCTCTGGTGTCTCTCATAGGTTCTCTATGGGGTTTAGGTCAGGTGAGTTTGCTGCCAATCAAGCACAGTGATACTGTGGTTAGTAAACCAGGTAGTGGTGCTTTTGGCAGTGTGGACAGGGGCCAAGCCCTGCTGGAAAATGACATTTCCATCTCCATAAAGCTTGTCGGCAGAGGGAAGCCTGAAGTGCTGTACAATGTCCTGGTAGACGGCTGCGCGGACTTTGATCTTTATAAGGCCCGTTTCACACGTCAGTGAAAAACACTGACGTTTTTCACTGGCGTGTAAAACACGCACATGTTCCTCCGTGTGCCGTGATTCACGGCACACGTGGGTTGTCTAAGTGCAATCCGGGCTCCGTTCTCCGTGGCCCGTGATTGCACTTAGAGATTAACTCACCTGTGCCCGTTCCCGCTCTCCATGGTGCTGATCGCTCCCGCGGCGCAGCATCCGGCCGGCGCTGACCCCCGCAGCAGCTGCTTCCGGGTCGGCTGTGTCGTGCATCATGAATATGAGTGACAGTAATCAGCCGGGTTAGAAGCAGCAGGCTGCACGGGCTGCAGAGAGCGCGGCTGAAGCCGGGTGAGTAAAAATGTTTTTTATTTTAGAAGTACGTTTTTTTCTGGCACGTGTTTTACGGATGACACCACTGCGTGGTCCGTGGAACATCAGTGATGCCAGAAAAAAATGGACATGTCTCCGTGCAGCAATCACGCACACGCGGGTACGCTGCACGGAGACACGTGCAGTGATAAATCACTGACGTGTGAGCAGACCCATTCATTATAATGGCTCTGCGTATGTCAGGGATTCTGGTACGTTTACAAAAAAGCACAAACGTCCCAGAATCACTGACGTGTGAAAGGGCCTTACACACAGTGGAGCTTCACCAGCAGAGGACTTGGCCCCAAACCATCACTGATTGTGGAGACTTCACACCAGACCTCAGCAGCTTGGATTGTGGCCTCCTCTTCCTCCAGACTCTGGGACCGCGATTTCCACATGAAATGCACAATTTACCTTCATCTGAAGACAGCACCTTGGACCCTGAGAACAGTCCAGGTCTTTTTCTCCTTGGCCCAGGTAAGACGCTTCTAGCATTGTCTATTGGTCATGAGCGTCCTGACACAAGGAATGTGACACTTGTAGCCCATGTCCTGGACACGTCTGTGTGTGGTGGCTCTTGACTCCAGCAGCGTCCACTCCTTGTGAATCTCCCCCAAATGTTTAAATGGCCTTTTCTTAACAATCCTATCAAGGCTGCGGTTATCCCTGGTGCTTGTGCACCTTTTTCTACCACACTTTTTCCTTCCACTCAACTCTCCATTAATATGCTTGGATACAGCACTCTGAACAGCTAAGCTTCTTTAGCAATGACCTTTTGTGGCTTACCCTCCTTGTAGAGTGTGTCAATGACTGCCTTCTGGACATCTGTCAAGTCAGCAGTCTTCCCCATGATTGTGTAGCCTACTGAACCAGACTAAGGGACCATTTTAAACACTTAGGAAGCCTTTGCAGGTGTTTTGTGATAATTGTTCTAATTTTCTGAGATAATGACTTTTGGGTTTTCATTGGCTGTAAGCCATAATCATCAACATTAACAGAAATAAACACTGGAAATAGATCCCTCTGTGTGTAATGACTCTATAATATATAGGAATAGATCCCTCTGTGTGTAATGACTCTATATAATATATAGGAATAGATCCCTCTGTGTGTAATGACTCTATATAATATATAGGAATAGATCCCTTTGTGTGTAATGACTCTATAATATATAGAAATAGATCCCTCTGTGTGCAATGACTCTATAATATATAGGAATAGATCCCTCTGTGTGTAATGACGCTACATAATATATAGGAATAGATCCCTCTGTGTGTAATGACTCTATATAATATATAGGAATAGATCCCTCTGTGTGTAATGACTCTATAATATATAGAAATAGATCCCTCTGTGTGCAATGACTCTATAATATATAGGAATAGATCCCTCTATGTGTAATGACTCTATATAATATATAGGAATAGATCCCTCTGTGTGTAATGACTCTATATAATATATAGCAATAGATCCCTCTGTGTGTAATGACTATATAATATATAGCAATAGATCCCTCTGTGTGTAATGACTCTATATAATATATAGGAATAGATCCCTCTGTGTGTAATGTCTCTATATAATATATAGGAATAGATCCCTCTGTGTGTAATGACTCTATATAATATATAGGAATAGATCCCTCTGTGTGTAATGGCTGTATATCATATACAGGAATAGATCCCTGTGTGTTCTAACGACTCTATACCATATATAGAAATAGATCCCTCTGTGTGTAATGACTCTATATAATATATAGAAATAGATCCCTGTGTGTAATGACTCTATATAGTATACAGAACTAGATCCTTCTGTGTATGACGACTCTATATAATATACAGAAATAGATCCTTCTGTGTATGACGACTCTATATAATATATAGAAATAGATCCTTCTGTGTATGACGACTCTATATAATATATAGAAATAGATCCTTCTGTGTATGACGACTCTATATAATATATAGAAATAGATCCTTCTGTGTATGACGACTCTATATAATATATAGAAATAGATCCTTCTGTGTATGACGACTCTATATATGCGTTTCCCCGTATTGAATTACTGAAATAAAGTTTTTGATGACATTCTAATTTATGGAGATGCACTTGTATGTGTGTATATATATATATATATTTTTTTTTTCTATTAGACACGCTGTTACTTCACTGATGACATTTCCTGTATTCTTATGAAGCCTAAAAATATTTCCTTGTGATAATAATCTGCCACTTTCTGTACAGATTTGAGAGAATATTTTTTTTTTCTTTAATTTCTCAGAGTAAGAAGCGGCAGGAATCAGTAGACGAGTGTTTCTAGAAGCGCGGGTTTCGTGTCACCACCGAGCGGCTCTTGGACCGATGCGAGATGTGAAACTCTCCGTTTGAGTCAGTGAAACGTGGCAGGTGTCACATCAGACCTGACACCCGTCCCCAGCATGGCTCCCGCATGGGCACAACTGCTGAGGGACCCCATCTAGTAAAATATCTGGACCCCTCAGACTTTTCCCATCCCCCCCCCATGTGGGTGATTTAAAGGGGTTAATACTATCGTTTCGTAAAACAACATTCCAGCAATATAACTGTTAATGTATATTTTGTACCATGGAGGGAAGGAAAGTCGGCATTTCACAGCTCTATAAACTACAATGGAGAAGGCAGCATGAAAGCGTGGCCTCCGGTCAACCTAAGGCAGGGTTAATGACAGCTCACCGCTGCCACTAAGCCCTAGATTAGTAATCGGGGACCCCCTCCCCATGAACCACCACTTTTCTGTTTGCAGGAATCCCAAACATGGAACATCAAACTATCAAATATTTATCACATGCTGTTGATATACCATAAATGTCTCAAATCTAAATATCCCTTTAACTAGGACTTGTCACAAACAGGTTATATTTTATCTAGTGTAAACGCCGCCATCCTCCTGAATCCGGCGATGTTTTTCTTTTGTTCCTACGCCTCTCTGTTCCTGAGATATGGCTTCCTTTTCCCAGCGTAAAAATCTTGGCTTGTTAGCCAAGTGGGTGTGGTTCATAAAAGAAACGCCCACAGAAAATTTGAAGACACGACCACTTGGCTAAAAAGGATACGATTTCTATACAGGGAAGAAGGAGCCGTATCTCGGGAACGCAGCGGCGTAGAGAGAAAAAACAAACAACGCCGGATTCAGGAGAACAGCGGCTTTTACACCAGGATGAAAAAAACAAAACAAAAAACAATCCATATTAATGGCACGTCCTCTAAGATTTATTGTAAATATTTTATCGAACAGTGGTTGTGCCACTATTGTATAGAGCAGGAGGAGCTGAACAGATTGATATATGACTTTGTGGGAAAAGAGTCAACATTACGTGTAATCTATTTAGATCGTTCTATATTTAAGAGTCCAGTGGGCGGTCTTACTTTTATCCCCGCCCACTGGACTCTTATGCACAGATCTAAATGTACAAGTTATACTGAGTCTTTTACCACAAATATATATATCGATCTGTTCGTCTCCTCGAGCTCTATGCTATGGTGCCCACAGGTGGACCCCTGGCGCCCCCCAGTGACCTTATACCTACAAGTTCTGCAGATGGCAGGTTTTACATGTGCAGCTCATATTAGTCCGTGCTATACATATACTTCCAATTAGCAGCATGTTCTATATTTGCCCGTACTGGAAGCGAGGTGGAAGGAAGCTGCACCACTTCCACATTACAAAGAATTACTTATGAATACATGCCATATTTGCCACAGCTGCAATAAGGGGGGGTCCAAATTCGGGGGCACTTTTTTCTCTTTAAATCAATGTATTTTGGGCTATATATAACGTTTGTAATTGGTTTTCATTACAAATGTTGCACTGTTTGGCTTCTATAGCCTCGACACTGCACTATGACCAGAATGAGCTAACTGGGGATCAGTCAGTGAGCTCACAGATTATTTTTTTTTGTGTTTTTTTAAAGGTAATTGTGCAGCGAAACAAAGTCTATAAAAGCAACTGAAAAATCCAAACCTGACGGGAATCTTAGCTGCAGGTCACACACGTCTCAGCTCTCGTGGACTTCCATGCAAGTTCATGCGTCACTCCAGCTCTGTGTACACAGGTGTAAATAAATACGGAAACCTCAGAGCTGACAGTCGGATGCATGAGCAGCCGCTCGCTTATGTCATGCTCAATGGATCACCGGCGCGCGCGGCTGCTCACATCACCATGGCAGATTAGATTAAGGTCGGCCAGATCCCTGGATTTAGGCAGGACGGGGCGACCATCTACCGTGTATGGGGGTCTCCAAATATGTAGAGGTCAAGGGAAGCAAAATGCTGGTGTCTGGCTGCGGAGTAGATGTCACAGCTGAAAGTAGCGAGCCAACGGTGACATTATTAATAACTGCAGTCACATTAAAGAGAATGTGTCATCAGACAATGACCGGGGAGGAGGTGAGCTGTGACATCACCTCTTGTGAATCCTGTGTTATCCACTGTATACAGTCATTGTACAGGAGGTGGAGGAGGTGAGCTGTGACATCACCTATTGTAAATGGTGGATGCTCTTATCTGTTCTATATAGATGTGTTTCAGTTATTGTACAGGAGGGTGAGGGGGTGAGCTATGACATCACCTATTGTGAATCCTGTGTTATCCACGGTATACATTGTACAGGAGGTGGAGGAGGTGAGCTGTGACATCACCTATTGTGAATCCTGTGTTATCCACTGTATACAGTCATTGTACAGGAGGTGGAGGAGGTGAGCTGTGACATCACCTATTGTAAATGGTGGATGCTCTTATCTGTTCTATATAGATGTGTTTCAGTTATTGTACAGGAGGGTGAGGGGGGTGAGCTGTGACATCACCTATTGTGAATCCTGTGTTATCCACTGTATACAGTCATTGTACAGGAGGTGGAGGAGGTGAGCTGTGACATCACCTATTGTGAATCCTGTGTTATCCACTGTATACAGTCATTGTACAGGAGGTGGAGGAGGTGAGCTGTGACATCACCTATTGTGAATCCTGTGTTATCCACTGTATACAGTCATTGTACAGGAGATGGAGAAGGAGAGCTGTGACATCACCTATTGTGAATGGTGGATGCTCTTATCTGTTCTATATAGATGTGTTTCAGTTATTGTACAGGAGGGTGAGGGGGTGAGCTATGACATCACCTATTGTGAATCCTGTGTTATCCACGGTAGACATTGTACAGGAGGTGGAGGAGGTGAGCTGTGACATCACCTATTGTGAATCCTGTGTTATCCACTGTATACAGTCATTGTACAGGAGGTGGAGAAGGAGAGCTGTGACATCACCTATTGTGAATGGTGGATGCTCTTATCTGTTCTATATAGATGTGTTTCAGTTATTGTACAGGAGGGTGAGGGGGTGAGCTGTAACATCACCTATTGTGAACCCTGTGTTATCCACTGTATACAGTTATTGTACAGGAGGTGGAGAAGGAGAGCTGTGACATCACCTATTGTGAATGGTGGATGCTCTTATCTGTTCTATATAGATGTTTCAGTTATTGAACAGGAGGAGGTGAGCTGTGACATCACCTATTGTGAATGGTGGATCCAGGGTTATCTACTGTATATAGACGATTCATCGGTCACTTAGGAGGGAGAGGAGGTGAGCTGTCATGTGACATGACCTATCCTGTGTTATCTACTGTATTTAGAGGTTATCAGTCATTATTGCGGAGGTGAGCTATGACATCACCTATTGTGGATCCTGTGTTATCTACTGTATATTGTCATTGTACAGGAGGTGGAGGAGGTGAGCTGTGACATCACCTATTGTGGATAGTGGATCCTGTGTCATCTACCTTATCTAGAAGTGTTATCAGTTATTGTAGAGAAGGGGAGGATGTGAGCTGTGACATCACCTATTGTGAACGGTGGATTCTGTGTTATCTACTGTATATAGAGGTGTCATCAGTCATTGTACAGGAGGAGGAGGTGAGCTGTGACATCACCTATCCTGTGTCATCTATTGTATATAGAGGTTATCAGTCATTATTGCGGAGGTGAGCTATGAATTGTGGATCCTGTGTTATCTACTGTATACTGTCATTGTACAGGAGGGAGAGAAGGAGAGCTGTGACATCACCTATTGTGAATGGTGAATCCTGTGTTATGTATTGTATATAGAGGTATTATCAGTCATTGTACAGGAGGAGGAGGGGAGCTGTGACATCGCCTATTGTGAATGGTGAATCCTGTGTTATGTATTGTATATAGAGGTATTATCAGTCATTGTACAGGAGGAGGAGGGGAGCTGTGACATCGCCTATTGTGAATGGTGAATCCTGTGTTATGTATTGTATATAGAGGTATTATCAGTCATTGTACAGGAGGAGGGGAGCTGTGACATCGCCTATTGTGAATGGTGAATCCTGTGTTATGTATTGTATATAGAGGTATTATCAGTCATTGTACAGGAGGAGGAGGGGAGCTGTGACATCGCCTATTGTGAATATTGGATCCGGTGTTATCTACTGTATCTCGACGATCAGTTAGGAGGGAGAGGAGGTGAGCCGGGAATGATGCATCCTGTGGCATCTAATGTATATACAGGGATCCAGTCATTGTACAGGAGGAGGAGGGGAGCTGTGACATGAACTGTCCTGTATTATCCACTGGATACAGAGGTGTTATCAGTCACTGTATAGGAGGGGGAGGAGGTGAGCTGTGACATCACCTATTGAGAATGGTGGATCCTGTATTATCTACTGCATATAGAGGGATTATCAATCTTTGTATAGGAGGGGAAGGAGGTGAGCTGTGACATCACCTATTGTGACTAGTGGATCCTGTGTTATCTACTGTATATAGAGGTGTTATGTCATTGTATAGGAGGAGGAGGTGAGCTGTGACACCTGCTATCTACTGTATATAGAGGTGTTATCAGTCATTGCACAGGAGGGGGAGAAGGAGAGCTGTGACATCACTTATGAATGGTGGATGCTCTTGTCTATTATATACAGATGTCTTTCAGTAATTGCACAGGAGGGGAGGATGTGAGCTGTGACATTACCTATTGTGAATGGTGAATCCTGTGTTATCTACTGTATATAGAGGTGTTATGTCATTGTATAGGAGGAGTAGGCGGTGAGCTGTGATACCTGTTGTCTACTGTATATAGAGGTGTTATCAGTCATTGTACAGGAGGGTGAGGAGGTGAGCTGTGACATCTATTGTGAATGGAGGATCCTGTGTTATCCACTGTATAGAGATGTTACCTGTCACTGTCCTGATACCTCTTGATACTGAGCCTGCTGAAAACTCTTCCTGAAAAGACAGCCCCAGTGGTCAGTGTGAAAATTGTGACAATACCATTTTGTTTTTAAATTAATATTATATGACAAAAAACAAACATTTCATTCAACAGGTCATTTTCTGATGCCACATTCCCTTTGAGCCTCTGAGGACGTGACGGGTGGTATCGGACGTCCGTGCAGTGATCAGGGACCTGCGGACCCCATTACTGGCCTCTGATTACCAGAATGAGCATTTCTAGTAAACCCCTCCCCCCCACAACAGAGGGTCTTCTGATAAGTCACATGGTCGGAGCCCCGGAACGGCGCGGTGTGACACCTCTGAAGACGCGGCCACAAGGGATATCTGCACACCACACGCCGAGAGGAGCGGGGTCACTCTTGTGGTGACAGGAGTATCAGAAAATGTCACAAGAAGGGGGGAGAGGACGTGTAATCGTCATCTGCCATTAACCTCTTCCTTCCCATATTGCCTTCACTATCCTTCATACCTGGGAGGGGACTGCAGGTGACGGCACAAACCAGCTACAAATATCTGTAATGGAAGGAGATAGAAATGACCTTCTGTTCTATGAGGAAAGGGGCTGCGCTATCATCATCACACTAGACGATAGTCGGCCATGTTTAGGAGGGGGTGGAATGGGACTGCAGATGACGGCACAAGTGAGATACAAATATCTGTTGGAAGAAGACAGAAATGACCACCTGTTCTATGAGGAAAGGGCTGCGCCATCATCATCATCACACTAGATGATAGTTGACCCTGTTTAGTGGGGGGGTGGGAGAGGACTGCAGGTGACGGCAAAAATGAGCAACAAATATCTGTAATGGAAGAAGATAGAAGTGAGCGTCTGTTCTATGAGGCAAGGGCTGCGCTATCATCATCATCATCATCATCATCATCATCATCATCAATAGATGATAGTCGGCCATGTTTAGGAGGGGGTGGAAGGGGACTGCACAAATGAGCTACAACTATCTGTAATGGAAGACGACTAAATCAGCGTCTGTTCTAGAAGGCAAGGACTGCGCTATAATCATCACATTAGATGATAGTCGGCCATGTTTAGGAGGGGGTGGAAGGGGACTGCAGATGATGGCACAAATGAGCTACAAATATCTGTAATGAAGAAGATAGAAATGATCTTCTGTTCTATGAGGCAAGGGCTACGCCATCATCATCATCACACTAGATGATAGTCGGCCATGTTTAGGAGGGGGTGGAAGAGGACTGCAGATGACGGCACAAATGAGCTACAAATATCTGTAATGGAAGAAGATTGAAATGATCTTCTGTTCTATGAGGCAAGGGCTGCGCTATCATCATCATCACACTAGATGATAGTCGGCCATGTTTAGGAGGGGGTGGAAGAGGACTGCAGATGACGGCACAAATGAGCTACAAATATCTGTAATGGAAGAAGATTGAAATGATCTTCTGTTCTATGAGGCAAGGGCTACGCCATCATCATCATCACACTAGATGATAGTCGGCCATGTTTAGGAGGGGGTGGAAGAGGACTGCAGATGACGGCACAAATGAGCTACAAATATCTGTAATGGAAGAAGATTGAAATGATCTTCTGTTCTACGAGGCAAGGGCTGCGCTATCATCATCATCATCATCACACTAGACCAGAGGTTCCCGACTCCAGTCCTCAAGGCACACCAACAGTGCAGGTTTTCAGGATGATTTCAACCCCTGTGCAATACTAAGGCAAGCCTGAAAACCTGCACTGTTGGTGTGCCTTGAGGACTGGAGTTGGGACCCTCTGCACTAGACGATAGTCGGCCATGTTTAGGAGGGGGTGGAAGGGGACTGCAGATGACGGCACAAGTGAGATACAAATATCTGTAATGGAAGAAGATAGACATGAGCACCTGTTCTATGAGGAAAGGGCTGCGCCATCATCAACATCACGCTAGATGATAGTCGGCCATGTTTAGGAGGGGGTGGAAGGGGACTGCAGATGACGGCACAAATGAGCTACAAGTATCTGTAATGGAAAAAGATAGAAATGACCTTCTGTTCTATGAGGCAAGGGCTGCGCTATCATCATCACGCTAGATGATAGTTGGCCATGTTTAGGAAGGGGATGGAAGGGGACTGCAGAGGACGGCACAAATGACCTACAAATATCTGTAATGGAAGACGACTAAATCAGTGGGCAAGGGCTGCGCCATCATCATCACACTAGATGATAGTCGGCCATGTTTAGAAAGGGTTGGAAGAGGGACTGCAGATGACTGCACAAATGATCTACAAATATCTGTTGGAAAAAGACAGAAATGAGCATCTTTTGTAGGAGGCAAGGGCTGTGTCATCATCATCATCATCACACTAGATCAGTGTTTCCCAAACTCCAGTCCTCATGGCCCCCAACAAGTCATGTTTTCAGGATTTCCTTACTACTGAACAGGTGATGGAATCATTATCAAGGCATCACCTGTGCTATATTAAGGAAATCCTGAAACATGACCTGTTGGGGGTCGTGAGGACTGGAGTTTGGGAAACACTGCACTAGATGATAGTTGACAATATTTAGTGGGGGTGGGAGAGGACTGCAGGTGACGGCAAAAATGAGCTACAAGTATCTGTAATGGAAGAAGATAGAAATGATGTTCTGTTCTATGAGGCAAGGGCTGCGCTATCATCATCATCACAATAGATGATAGTCGGCCATGTTTAGTGGGGGTGGGAGAGGACTGCAGGTGAAGGCACAAATGAGCTACAAATATCTGTAATGGAAGAAGATAGAAATGATGTTCTGTTCTATGAGGCAAGGGCTGCGCTATCATCATCATCACAATAGATGATAGTCGGCCATGTTTAGTGGGGGTGGGAGAGGACTGCAGGTGAAGGCACAAATGAGCTACAAATATCTGTAATGGAAGAAGATAGAAATGATGTTCTGTTCTATGAGGCAAGGGCTGCGCTATCATCATCATCACAATAGATGATAGTCGGCCATGTTTAGTGGGGGTGGGAGAGGACTGCAGGTGACGGCAAAAATGAGCTACAAGTATCTGTAATGGAAGAAGACTAAATCAGTGTCTGTTCTATGAGGCAAGGGCTGCGCCATCATCATCACACTAGATGATAGTCGGCCATGTTTAGAGGTGGTGGGAGAGGGCTGCAGATGACGGCACAAGTGAGATACAAATATCTGTAATGGAAGAAGATAGAAATGAGCATCTGTTCTATGAGGCAAGGGCTGCGCTATCATCATCATCACACTAGATCATAGTCGGCCATGTTTAGGAAGGGGTGGAAGGGGACTGCAGATGACGGCACAAATGAGCTACAAATATCTGTTGGAAGAAGACAGAAATGAGAGTCTGTTCTACGAGGCAAAGGCTGTGCTATCATCATCATCATCATCATCACACTAGACCAGAGGTTCCCGACTCCAGTCCTCAAGGCACACCAACAGTGCAGGTTTTCAGGATGATTTCAACCCCTGTGCAATACTAAGGCAAGCCTGAAAACCTGCACTGTTGGTGTGCCTTGAGGACTGGAGTTGGGACCCTCTGCACTAGACGATAGTCGGCCATGTTTAGGAGGGGGTGGAAGGGGACTGCAGATGACGGCACAAGTGAGATACAAATATCTGTTGGAAGAAGATAGACATGAGCACCTGTTCTATGAGGAAAGGGCTGCGCCATCATCAACATCACGCTAGATGATAGTCGGCCATGTTTAGGAGGGGGTGGAAGGGGACTGCAGATGACGGCACAAATGAGCTACAAGTATCTGTAATGGAAAAAGATAGAAATGACCTTCTGTTCTATGAGGCAAGGGCTGCGCTATCATCATCACGCTAGATGATAGTTGGCCATGTTTAGGAAGGGGGTGGAAGGGGACTGCAGAGGACGGCACAAATGACCTACAAATATCTGTAATGGAAGACGACTAAATCAGTGGGCAAGGGCTGCGCCATCATCATCACACTAGATGATAGTCGGCCATGTTTAGAAAGGGTTGGAAGAGGGACTGCAGATGACTGCACAAATGATCTACAAATATCTGTTGGAAAAAGACAGAAATGAGCATCTTTTGTAGGAGGCAAGGGCTGTGTCATCATCATCATCATCACACTAGATCAGTGTTTCCCAAACTCCAGTCCTCATGGCCCCCAACAAGTCATGTTTTCAGGATTTCCTTACTACTGAACAGGTGATGGAATCATTATCAAGGCATCACCTGTGCTATATTAAGGAAATCCTGAAACATGACCTGTTGGGGGTCGTGAGGACTGGAGTTTGGGAAACACTGCACTAGATGATAGTTGACAATATTTAGTGGGGGTGGGAGAGGACTGCAGGTGACGGCACAAATGAGCTACAAATATCTGTAATGGAAGAAGATAGAAATGATGTTCTGTTCTATGAGGCAAGGGCTGCGCTATCATCATCATCACAATAGATGATAGTCGGCCATGTTTAGTGGGGGTGGGAGAGGACTGCAGGTGACGGCAAAAATGAGCTACAAGTATCTGTAATGGAAGAAGACTAAATCAGTGTCTGTTCTATGAGGCAAGGGCTGCGCCATCATCATCACACTAGATGATAGTCGGCCATGTTTAGAGGTGGTGGGAGAGGGCTGCAGATGACGGCACAAGTGAGATACAAATATCTGTAATGGAAGAAGATAGAAATGAGCATCTGTTCTATGAGGCAAGGGCTGCGCTATCATCATCATCACACTAGATCATAGTCGGCCATGTTTAGGAAGGGGTGGAAGGGGACTGCAGATGACGGCACAAATGAGCTACAAATATCTGTTGGAAGAAGACAGAAATGAGAGTCTGTTCTACGAGGCAAAGGCTGTGCTATCATCATCATCATCATCACACAATGGAAGACGACTAAATCAGTGTCTGTCCTAGAAGGCAAGGGCTGCGCCATCATCATCACACTAGATGATAGTCGGCCATGTTTAGGAAGGTGTGGAAGGGGACTGCACAAAGGAGCTACAAATATCTGTTGTTAGAAGAAAGAAATGAGAGTCTGTTCTATGAGGCAAAGGCTGCATCATCATCATCATCACACTAGATAGATGATAGTCGGCCATGTTTGGAGGGGGTGGGAGAGGACTGCAGGTGATGGTACAAATCAGCTACAAATATCCGTAATGGAAGAAGATAGAAATGAGCGTCTGTTCTATGAGGAAAGGGCTGTGCAATCATCATCACACTAGATGATAGTCGGGTCGTGTTTAGAGAGGAAGGTCCCACCTAAGTGGTCATCTGCAGACACCATTTACATCTCATCTACAGCTTTTCGCAGCCTCCTGACATTGAGCACCATGAGATGAAGCTCACATCATCACTGTGTAACTTTAGTTACTGTTGTGGAACTACAGCGCCCAGAATGCCTGCAGAGATCTGGCCATGCTGGGAGTTATTATCAGGAGGCCGTGGGGCAGACTGTACAATACTAGAGACACTGGAAATTAAAGGGGGCTCCTATTTCCAGTAGGGTTAGACTCCTACTGATCATAATGGTGCTTAAAATTCATGACGGCCACTAGAGGGAGCTATAATCGCTTAGTGCAGACAGATCATACATTCAGCTCAATGACAAAACTGTCTGCAGCTAGCTCCCCCTAGTGGCAGCTGACAACTACAATTTGATCTTCGGTCGATGCAGAAGATTTGGACCTCCGACCCCCTCTATTAAATGTTAAAAACACAGAGGTAAAAGAGCAGGCGGCAGGCCCCCTTACAATCCAGGAGCAGGCGGCAGGCCCCCTTACAATCCAGGAGCAGGCGGCAGGCCCCCCTACAATCCAGGAGCAGGCGGCAGGCCCCCCTACAATCCAGGAGCAGGCGGCAGGCCCCCTTACAATCCAGGAGCAGGCGGCAGGCCCCCCAATCCAAGCCAAATACAGGCCCCCCATACCCAGGAGCAGGTAACAAGCCCCCACAACCAGGAGCCGATGACAGGCCCCGGTCCCAATTCATGAGCCAGCAACAGGCACTTTTCCCAATCCAGGAGCCGACGACAGAACCCCCCTAATCCAGGAGTCAAAACGTCCCCTTCCGAAATTCCCCAATCCAGGAGTGGGCAACAAGCCCCTTCCCCCATCCAGGAGCCAGCGAAAGGCCCCCCTCCAGTCCAGGAACCGAATACAGGCCCCCATATCCAGGAGCTGGCGACAGGCCCCTTTCCCCAATGAAGGAGCCGGCAAGAGCCCCGGTCAATCCAGGAGCCGACAGGCCCCCCTCCAATCCAGGAGCCGACGACAGGCCCCCCTCCAATCCAAGAGCAGACAACAGGCCCCCTCCAATCCAAGAGCAGACGACAGGCCCCCTTCCAATCCAAGAGCCGACGACAGCCCCCCCCCTCCAATCCAGGAGCCGACGACAGGCCCCCCCCCCCCCCAATCCAGGAGCCAACGACAGGCCCCCCCCCCCCAATCCAGGAGCCGACGACAGGCGCCCCCCTCCAATCCAAGAGCCGACGACAGGCCCCCCTCCAATCCAGGAGCCAACAGGCCCCCCCCAATCCAGGAGCCGACGACAGGCCCCCCCTCCAATCCAGGAGCAGACGACAGCCCCCCCCCCTCCAATCCAGGAGCAGACGACAGCCCCCCCCCCCCCTCCAATCCAGGAGCAGACGACAGCCCCCCCTCCAATCCAGGAGCCGACGACAGCCCCCATCCCTCCAATCCAGGAGCCGACGACAGCCCCCCCCCCCCTCCAATCCAGGAGCCGACGACAGGCCCCCCCCCTCCAATCCAGGAGAAGACGACAGGCCCCCCCCTCCAATCCAGGAGAAGACGACAGGCCCCCCTAATCCAGGAGAAGACGACAGGCCCCCCCCTCCAATCCAGGAGAAGATGACAGGCCCCCCTAATCCAGGAGCCAGCGACAGGCCCCCCCCTAATCCAGGAGCCAGCGACAGGCCCCCCCCTAATCCAGGAGCCAGCGACAGGCCCCCCCCTAATCCAGGAGCCAGCGACAGGCCCCCCCTAATCCAGGAGCCAGCGACAGGCCCCCCCCCTAATCCAGGAGCCAGCGAGACAGGCCCCCCCAATCCAGGAGCCAGCGAGACAGGCCCCCCCTAATCCAGGAGCCAGCGAGACAGGCCCCCCCTAATCCAGGAGCCAGCGAGACAGGCCCCCCCTAATCCAGGAGCCAGCGAGACAGGCCCCCCCTAATCCAGGAGCCAGCGAGACAGGCCCCCCCCTAATCCAGGAGCCAGCGACAGGCCCCCCCTAATCCAGGAGCCAGCGACAGGCCCCCCCCCCTAATCCAGGAGCCAGCAACAGGCCCCCCCTAATCCAGGAGCCAGCAACAGGCCCCCCCTAATCCAGGAGCCAGCGACAGGCCCCCCTAATCCAGGAGCCAGCGACAGGCCCCCCCCTAATCCAGGAGCCAGCGACAGGCCCCCCCTAATCCAGGAGCCAGCGAGACAGGCCCCCCCTAATTCAGGAGCCAGCGAGACAGGCCCCCCCCAATCCAGGAGCCAGCGAGACAGGCCCCCCCTAATCCAGGAGCCAGCGAGACAGGCCCCCCCTAATCCAGGAGCCAGCGAGACAGGCCCCCCCTAATCCAGGAGCCAGCGAGACAGGCCCCCCCTAATCCAGGAGCCAGCGAGACAGGCCCCCCCCTAATCCAGGAGCCAGCGACAGGCCCCCCCCTAATCCAGGAGCCAGCGACAGGCCCCCCCCCCTAATCCAGGAGCCAGCAACAGGCCCCCCCTAATCCAGGAGCCAGCAACAGGCCCCCCCTAATCCAGGAGCCAGCGACAGGCCCCCCTAATCCAGGAGCCAGCGACAGGCCCCCCCCTAATCCAGGAGCCAGCGACAGGCCCCCCCCTAATCCAGGAGCCAGCGAGACAGGCCCCCCCTAATTCAGGAGCCAGCGAGACAGGCCCCCCCTAATCCAGGAGCCAGCGACAGGCCCCCCCTAATCCAGGAAGAAAAATTAACAACATGACACGATTTGTTCTGTATAAGATTTTTTTCCCATTTTTTTTGTTTCTTTTTTAACGTTCTTAATAAGAAAAAGTTATTCCGGGTGATTGGACGTCCGCTCTTGATAAGATACAAACCAAAAAAAAATTATTTTTTTTCCAGGAAGATACAAAAGTGGAGCGCTCCCCCGGCTGAGTCCGTCCCTCCTCCGCGCGCCCCTCCAAAAACCTCTGTAACAAGGTGTCAACACAAGTCAGGGCGCCCCCTGCAGGCACCGGGCAGGCAGCAGCTCCAGCGTCCCCCGCCGCAGGCCACCAGAGCACAAAAAAAAAAAAAAAAGTCCTGGGGGTCCAGGGGTTATAAGTGGGGGGCATGGGGCTGTCACATGCAGCTATACACGTCCTCCGGAGGCTAGGAAAGGAACGCTTACAGAAAAGAGCATCATTCATGTGGAGATCACAACGTGAGCATGATAAAAACTCGGGGGGTCTCGGGAGTGAAAGGGAAGCCAAGCGGGATGGAGACGGGAGGGTCGGCCGAGCCCGGGCTGGATATCAGCTGTGGTCCGGGGAGGGCTCCCTGCGGAGGGCGCTCTTCTTCACCGTGTCTAGATATTCCTGCTGTGACACTGCTAAAACGGAGGCCAGGATCTCGTCGTCGTCCCAGTCGTTCAAACCTGGGAGAAGGAAGAGGAGGAGAAGGGTTACGAGGCGGGTCCCCCCCAAAAAACAAAGCCTGGGGAGACACTCGATGAGGTGGGCACACTCACCAAATGCTGTGGGAGACATGTGTTGCATGAGTGCTCTACACTCCAGGGCTGGGTACAAAGACACAAGGGGTGAGGTGGCGCGGTCGGCACCAGAACATGGCTGGTTGCTTGGGCCTAGGCGGAGAACAGACATGGTGAGAGCTCGTGTCTGACAACCAAACCCCCGTTTATAGACACCCTAAGGAGCGCGGGCGCGGTGCCGGACGCCATCTCCGTCACCCGGCACTCGCGGGAGCTCTAGGAGACCACTAGGGTGCCAACCGTCAGTGCCCACCCTACGGGGCTGCACCTCAAAGCATGCTGGGAGTTGTAGTTTGGCCACAATTTGCAGAAGACAATATAAGCAAAATATATATATACACACTAGCTGTACTCCCCGGCTTCACCCGGGCTAATAACTGCTGTTAACAAAATAGAATGTATTAACGCCCGGGATAGTAACTGTCTCCCCCTCTGTATATATCTCTCTGTGTGTCTGTCTCCCCCTCTGTATATATCTCTCTGTGTGTCTGTCTCCCCCTCTGTATATATCTCTCTGTGTGTCTGTCTCCCCCTCTGTATATATCTCTCTGTGTGTCTGTCTCCCCCTCTGTATATATCTCTCTGTGTGTCTGTCTCCCCCTCTGTATATATCTCTCTGTGTGTCTGTCTCCCCCTCTGTATATATCTCTCTGTGTGTCTGTCTCCCCCTCTGTATATATCTCTCTGTGTGTCTGTCTCCCCCTCTGTATATATCTCTGTGTGTCTGTCTCCCCCTCTGTATATATCTCTGTGTGTCTGTCTCCCCCTCTGTATATATCTCTGTGTGTCTGTCTCCCCCTCTGTATATATCTCTCTGTGTGTCTGCCTCTTTCCCTGTCTGTATCTCTCTGTGTGTCTGCCTCTTTCCCTGTCTGTGTCTGCCTCTTTCCCTGTCTGTGTCTGCCTCTTTCCCTGTCTGTGTCTGCCTCTTTCCCTGTCTGTGTCTGCCTCTTTCCCTGTCTGTGTCTGCCTCTTTCCCTGTCTGTGTCTGCCTCTTTCCCTGTCTGTGTCTGCCTCTTTCCCTGGCTGCACTGTGACACGCCAACATTCCATATAAGGGCGTGGCTGCGCATTCTTCTGAAGTTCTGGCTGCACTGTGGCTCCCAGCTCCATTCGCTTTAATGGAGGCAGGTTTTTTGGTGAATAACTGTAAATCGCGGGGTTAAAATTTCCCCTCAAAACATAGCCTATGACGCTCTCGGGGTCCAGAAGTGTGAGTGTGCAAAATTTTGTGGCTGTAGCTGCGACGGTGCAGATGCTAATCCCGGACACACACACAGACACACACAGCTTTATATATTAGATACATATGTTTGAGGGCTGGAAGTTACCTGGGGCGCAGGGAGAAGGGGCTTAGCTAAAACTAGGGTGGTCCCTGGGGAAGACGGTTTTGCGGTCTGCTCTCCGTGGACGTCGGGGTGTTCGGGGGAGCCTGCGGTGCTGCGCTGTCTCGGAGAACGGCTGCTCCATTCCTCGGGTCCGCTGGAGGCGGCGGCGGTGGCAGAGCTGCAGGTTGCGGTGGCCTTCCGTGGCTGGAAAGAGCAGGAGAGACGGTATAAGTAGGGAGGAGACAAAAGCGTTATCTGATGGGGGTCCAACTCCTGGCCCTGCTCGTCCCGTCATGGTATACCACACACGTGGCGGTGCCCGGTAGGTCAGCACCAGTCGCAGCCATACCTGGATGTGCGGCGTTCTTACGTGACCGCAGAGACGAGTTACCTGTCTGGCTTGCTTTTCTTGGTCCCGTAACCACTGCAGGTAGGATTCCCGTGCCACCTGCTCCTCGATTGCCTCGTTCGTGGCCTCCCAGTCCGTGGCACGCTTTTTGTCTTCTAACATCTGTTGCTCGATCCAGGATTCCTCCGAGGTCCGGATCGCGCTTTTCATCAGGGTCTGCTCTGCAAACTGAACACAAGATCCCCCGTGACTCTTACAGACACATACGTGCCCCTGGGGCCGTCTCCTAATTAGGACATAAGGCCGAGACCATAATGGCTGCGATCCAAGGAGGCTCATCATCATATGACACTAGCACAGGTACTACATGCCTACAGCCCCACAGACATCTTAGCTAGCGGCCGGCTGAATGGAGGGTTGACCAGAAGCCGTCTCGCCCATACACAGGGTATGCTATCAGTCGTCTCTCCCATATCTCCCATACACGGGGGCTGCCAGCTGCCGTGTCGCCCGTCTCTCCCATACACGGGGGCGGCCAGCAGCCGTCTCACCCATACATGGGGGCTTCCAGCTGCCGTGTCGCCCGTCTCTCCCATACATGGGGGCTGCCAGCTGCCGTCTCTCCTATACACGGGGGCTGCCAGCTGCTGTCTCACCTGTCTCTCCCATACATGGGGGCTGCCAGCTGCCGTGTCGCCCGTCTCTCCCATACATGGGGGCTGCCAGCTGCCGTGTCGCCCGTCTCACCCATACATGGGGGCTGCCAGCTACCATGTCGCCCGTCTCTCCCATACATGGGGGCTGCCAGCTGCCGTGTCGCCCGTCTCACCCATACATTGGGGCTGCCAGCTGCCGTCTCACCCGTCTCTCCCATACATTGGGGCTGCCAGCTGCCGTCTCACCCGTCTCTCCCATAGACTGGGGCTGCCAGCTGCCGTCTCTCCCATACATGGGGGCTTCCAGCTGCCGTGTCGCCCGTCTCTCCCATACATGGGGGCTGCCAGCTGCCGTGTCGCCCGTCTCACCCATACACGGGGGCTGCCAGCTGCAGTCTCTCCCATACATGGGGGCTGCCAGCTGCCGTGTCGCCCGTCTCTCCCATATATGGGGGCTGCCAGCTGCCGTCTCGCCCGTCTCTCCCATACATGGGGGCTGCCAGCTGCCGTGTCGCCCGTCTCTCCCATACATGGGGGCTGCCAGCTGCCGTGTCGCCCGTCTCTCCCATACATGGGGGGCTGCCAGCTGCCGTCTCGCCCGTCTCTCCCATACATGGGGGCTGCCAGCTGCGGTGTCGCCCGTCTCTCCCATGCATGGGGGCTGCCAGCTGCCGTGTCGCCCGTCTCTCCCATACATGAGGGCTGCCAGCTGCCGTGTCGCCCGTCTCTCCCATACATGGGGCTGCCAGCTGCCGTGTCGCCCGTCTCACCCATACATGGGGGCTGCCAGCTGCCGTGTCGCCCGTCTCACCCATACATGGGGATTGCCAGCTGCCGTGTCGCCCGTCTCACCCATACATGGGGATTGCCAGCTGCCGTGTCGCCCGTCTCACCCATAGATGGGGGCTGCCAGCTGCTATGTCACCCTTCTCTCCCATACATGGGGGCGGCCAGCTGCCGTCTCTCCCATATATGAGGGCTGCCAGCTGCCGTGTCACCCGTCTCTCCCATACATGGGGGGCTGCCAGCTGCCATGTCACCCATCTCTCCTATACATGGGGGCTGCCAGCTGCTGTCTCACCCGTCTCTCCCATACATTGGGGCTGCCAGCTGCCGTCTCGCCCATACATGGGGGCTGCCAGCTGCCGTGTCGCCCGTCTCTCCCATACATGGGGGCTGCCAGCTGCCGTGTCGCCCGTCTCACCCATACATGGGGGCTGCCAGCTGCCGTCTCACCCATACACAGGGGCTGCCAGCTGCCGTCTCTCCCATATATGGGGCTGCCAGCTGCCGTCTCTCCCATATATGGGGCTGCCAGCTGCCGTGTCGCCCGTCTCTCCCATACATGGGGGCTGCCAGCTGCCGTGTCGCCCGTCTCTCCCATACATGGGGGCTGCCAGCTGCCGTCTCACCCATACACGGGGGCTGCCAGCTGCCGTCTCTCCCATATATGGGGCTGCCAGCTGCCGTGTCGCCCGTCTTTCCCATACATGGGGGCTTCCAGCTGCCGTGTCGCCTGTCTCTCCCATACATGGGGGCTTCCAGCTGCCGTGTCGCCCGTCTCTCCCATACATGGGGGCTTCCATCTGCCGTGTCGCCCGTCTCTCCCATACACGGGGGCTTCCAGCTGCCGTGTCGCCCATCTCACCCATACATGGGGGCTGCCAGCTGCCGTGTCACCCGTCTCTCCCATACAGGGGGGTGCTCACTCTGATGATCGCTCCTTTGTTCTTTGGGCAGGAATCAGACTCGCTGAAGAGTCCGGATGCCCCCATATATCTGTGGGATCGGCTGGCGTTGTTCATGTACGGGGGTCTTACGTTTACCAAAAAGTTCTTGTTGCATCCGATAGCCCACACCCGCCGCACTAAGTGTTTCCGTACTACAACGCTTTCCGCCACGGGAGGTCCCCCATCCTCACTCACCCCGGGTTTGAACGATGGCAGTCCCAGGCCTACGCCTATCGTGGCCTTGTTGGGGTTGACCACGGAGTTGTAGTGGATGTTTCGATGGTAGCTCACTCGGATTGGCTCGTCTTCATTTTGCTGGATCCCGTGGAATGTATTGATGGGTTCTGGGACATGGAAACAATGGAGGGGAACGTTAAAAAAGGAAAGGGGAAGACGAGCACAAGTGATGATGAAGCGACTGCACGGCGACGACTCATGGCAGACGGAGGTCCCCATTTACCCGACGGCCGCCCAAAGAGCGGGCCACGGCCAGGGCCGCCACGGCCACGGTGAGCGTCGTACGTGACGGTCTCATATATGCCAGAAAATGCCTCCGGACATAAAGGGGCGAGCAGTGACCCCCTAGAAGATAAGCACGCGATGGCTCGGGGTTACCCACCTGTTTCGTACTGATACACTTCTACGGGCCGGTTGTACATCTCCGCCATGGCCTGCATTTCTATGTGATTGCCGTGACAATTGTTTTTCCGTTTTCGGTTGATGTAAGTGGTGAAGTCTTCCGTTACGTAGTTGGAAAAGTAATCTGCGTTCTTCATCTGTAACAAAACAAAAGTAAACAAACAAACATTCCCTGCAGACCCACGGGACCCCCAGATCCCCCCTTACCAGGTAATCCATACAGTGTTTCCGGACCACCTCGTGCATGTCCTGGTCGCCGTATACCTGGTCAGCTGCGGAGAAGAAGCAAAGAGATGTCATATGGCGGCACAGCGGCCTGCGCGGTGCATAATGCGAGCGATCAGGGTGTCATATGGCAGCACAGCGGCCTGCACGGTGCATAATGCGAGCGATCAGGGTGTTATATGGCGGCACAGCGGCCTGCGCGGTGCATAACGTGAGCGCTTGGGATGTCATATGGCGGCACAGCGGCCTGCGCGGTGCATAACGTGAGCGCTCGGGATGTTACATAGCGGCACAGTGGCCTGCGCGGTGCATAACGTGAGCGCTTGGGATGTCATATGGCGGCACAGCGGCCTGCGCGGTGCATAACATGAGCGCTCGGGATGTTATATAGCGGCACAAGCGGCCTACGCGGTGCATAACATGAGCGCTCGGGATGTTATATAGCGGCACAGCGGCCTGCACGGAACATAAAGTGAGCACTCAGGATGTCATATGGCGGCACAGCGGCCTGCGCGGTGTATAACATGAGCGCTTGGGATGTCATATGGCGGCACAGCAGCCTGCGCGGTACATAACGCGAACAATCGAGATGTCATATGGCGGCACAGCGGCCTGCGCGGTGCATAACGCAAGCGATCAGGGTGTCATATGGCGGCACAGCGGCCTGCGCGGTGCATAACGCGAGCGATCAGGGTGTCATATGGCGGCACAGCGGCCAGCGCGGTGCATAACGTGAGTGCTTGGGATGTCATATGGCGGCACAGCGGCCTGCGTGGTGCATAATATGAGCGCTCGGGATGTCATATGGCGGCACAGCGGCCTGCGCGGTGCATAACGCAAGCGATCAGGGTGTCATATGGCGGCACAGCGGCCTGCGCGGTGCATAACGCAAGCGATCAGGGTGTCATATGGCGGCACAGCGGCCTGCGCGGTGCATAACGTGAGCGATCAGGGTGTCATATGGCGGCACAGCGGCCTGCGCGGTACATAACGTGGCCCTTTAAGGAGCCGTACGTTCGGTTACACCCACTAAACTGCAAAATATAAAAATAAACACACAAAGCTTCCAGTAACTTTATAAATAAAGCGGTAAAAAGGAAAAAAATATATATATAAAAAGACAAAAAAAAATATCAAACAAACCGCAGATCTGCCGATAAGCCGCCTCGTAAAACCACGTTGCATGTAAACAATATGCGCTATGCTAATGAGCGCTATACATGGCAGGCCTTCCCGCTCGTCATGTGACCGGCTTTCTTAGAAGTTCGGGGGGGGGGGGGGGTTAGCGAGGGGGATGTTCTGGACCAATCGTCGTCTCCCCGCACGGAGGGAATCTAACACAGGAAACCGCAGCAGAAGTCGTGTTTACAGACGCTGCAAACAGGATCCAGAAAGCTGCAGAGCAAAGGATGGGAGCGGGGGGGGGGGGCAGAGCGCTCTGCGGGGCACAAAGGGGGGCGAGGGGCCCGGATGTAAACAGCCCCCCAAGTGCCCCCGGCTGGAAAAAAACGTGCGCATCACATGAACCCCAAAATATGTTAGGGCAAAACAAATACAAAAACAAAACAGATAAAAGCTGGTCCTACGTCTGCTGTCCCAAAACGCCCTGGATACATCCCTGACCGCGCTGCAGCAGCCGATCCCTACTGAAAGGTCCCGGACAGGCTCTAGAGAAACTTCTAGTGAAAGGTCCCGGACAGGCTCTAGAGGAGCTTCTAATGAAAGG
>NC_134361.1:222504010-222641510 GCF_048569485.1 Anomaloglossus baeobatrachus
AAAGGTCCCGGACAGGCTCTAGAGGAGCTTCTAATAAAAGGTCCCGGACAGGCTCTAGAGAAGCTTCTAATAAAAGGTCCCGGACAGGCTCTAGAGAAGCTTCTAATGAAAGGTCCCAGACAGGCTCTAGAGGAGCTTCTAATGAAAGGCTCTGGACAGGCTCTAGAGAAGCTTCTAATGAAAGGTCCCGGACAGGCTCTAGAGAAGCTTCTAGAGAAAGGTCCCAGACAGGCTCTAGAGGAGCTTCTAATAAAAGGTCCCGGACAGGCTCTAGAGAAGCTTCTAGAGAAAGGTCCCAGACAGGCTCTAGAGGAGCTTCTAATGAAAGGCTCTGGACAGGCTCTAGAGAAGCTTCTAATGAAAGGTCCCAGACAGGCTCTAGAGGAGCTTCTAATGAAAGGTCCCGGACAGGCTCTAGAGGAGCTTCTAATGAAAGGTCCCGGACAGGCTCTAGAGGAGCTTCTAATGAAAGGCTCTGGACAGGCTCTAGAGAAGCTTCTAATGAAAGGTCCCGGACAGGCTCTAGAGAAGCTTCTAATGAAAGGTCCCAGACAGGCTCTAGAGGAGCTTCTAATGAAAAGTCCCGGACAGGCTCTAGAGAAGCTTCTAATGAAAGGTCCCGGATAGGCTCTAGAGGAGCTTCTACTGAAAGGTCCCGGACAGGCTCTAGAGAAGCTTCTACTGAAAGGTCCCGGACAGGCTCTAGAGAAGCTTCTACTGAAAGGTCCCGGACAGGCTCTAGAGGAGCTTCTAATGAAAGGTCCCGGACAGGCTCTAGAGGAGCTTCTAGAGAAAGGTCCTGGACAGGCTCTAGAGAAGCTTCTAATAAAAGGTCCCGGACAGGCTCTAGAGAAGCTTCTAATGAAAGGTCCCGGACAGGCTCTAGAGGAGCTTCTAATGAAAGGTCCCGGACAGGCTCTAGAGAAGCTTCTAATGAAAGGTCCCGGACAGGCTCTAGAGGAGCTTCTAATGAAAGGTCCCAGACAGGCTCTAGAGAAGCTTCTAATAAAAGGTCCCGGACAGGCTCTAGAGAAGCTTCTAATAAAAGGTCCCGGACAGGCTCTAGAGAAGCTTCTAATGAAAGGTCCCGGACAGGCTCTAGAGGAGCTTCTAATGAAAGGTCCCGGACAGGCTCTAGAGGAGCTTCTAGAGAAAGGTCCCAGACAGGCTCTAGAGGAGCTTCTAATAAAAGGTCCCGGACAGGCTCTAGAGAAGCTTCTAATGAAAGGTCCCGGACAGGCTCTAGAGGAGCTTCTAATGAAAGGCTCTGGACAGGCTCTAGAGAAGCTTCTAATGAAAGGTCCCGGACAGGCTCTAGAGAAGCTTCTAGAGAAAGGTCCCAGACAGGCTCTAGAGGAGCTTCTAATAAAAGGTCCCGGACAGGCTCTAGAGAAGCTTCTAGAGAAAGGTCCCAGACAGGCTCTAGAGGAGCTTCTAATGAAAGGCTCTGGACAGGCTCTAGAGAAGCTTCTAATGAAAGGTCCCGGACAGGCTCTAGAGAAGCTTCTAATGAAAGGTCCCGGACAGGCTCTAGAGAAGCTTCTAATGAAAGGTCCCAGACAGGCTCTAGAGGAGCTTCTAATGAAAGGTCCCGGACAGGCTCTAGAGGAGCTTCTAATGAAAGGTCCCGGACAGGCTCTAGAGGAGCTTCTAATGAAAGGCTCTGGACAGGCTCTAGAGAAGCTTCTAATGAAAGGTCCCGGACAGGCTCTAGAGAAGCTTCTAATGAAAGGTCCCAGACAGGCTCTAGAGGAGCTTCTAATGAAAAGTCCCGGACAGGCTCTAGAGAAGCTTCTAATGAAAGGTCCCGGATAGGCTCTAGAGGAGCTTCTACTGAAAGGTCCCGGACAGGCTCTAGAGAAGCTTCTACTGAAAGGTCCCGGACAGGCTCTAGAGAAGCTTCTACTGAAAGGTCCCGGACAGGCTCTAGAGGAGCTTCTAATGAAAGGTCCTGGACAGGCTCTAGAGAAGCTTCTAGGGAAAGGTCCCGGACAGGCTCTAGAGAAGCTTCTACTGAAAGGTCCCGGACAGGCTCTAGAGAAGCTTCTACTGCAAAGGTCCCGGACAGGCTCTAGAGAAGCTTCTACTGAAAGGTCCCGGACAGGCTCTAGAGGAGCTTCTAATGAAAGGTCCTGGACAGGCTCTAGAGAAGCTTCTAGGGAAAGGTCCCGGACAGGCTCTAGAGAAGCTTCTACTGAAAGGTCCTGGACAGGGTTTAGAGGAGCTTCTAATGAAAGGTCCTGGACAGGCTCTAGAGGAGCTTCTAATGAAAGGTCCCGGACAGGCTCTAGAGAAGCTTCTAGGGAAAGGTCCTGGACAGGCTCTAGAGGAGCTTCTAATGAAAGGTCCCGGACAGGCTCTAGAGAAGCTTCTAGGGAAAGGTCCCGGACAGGCTCTAGAGAAGCTTCTAGGGAAAGGTCCCGGACAGGCTCTAGAGAAGCTTCTAATGAAAGGTCCCAGACAGGCTCTAGAGAAGCTTCTAATGAAAGGTCCTGGACAGGCTCTAGAGAAGCTTCTAATGAAAGGTACCGGACAGGCTCTAGAGGAGCTTCTAATGAAAGGTCCCAGACAGGCTCTAGAGAAGCTTCTAGGGAAAGGTCCCGGACAGGATCTAGAGAAGCTTCTAGGGAAAGGTCCCGGACAGGCTCTAGAGAAGCTTCTAATGAAAGGTCCCAGACAGGCTCTAGAGAAGCTTCTAATGAAAGGTCCCGGACAGGCTCTAGAGGAGCTTCTAATGAAAGGTCCCAGACAGGCTCTAGAGAAGCTTCTAATGAAAGGTCCCGGACAGGCTCTAGAGAAGCTTCTAATGAAAGGTCCCGGACAGGCTCTAGAGAAGCTTCTAATGAAAGGTCCCGGACAGGCTCTAGAGAAGCTTCTAATGAAAGGTCCCGGACAGGCTCTAGAGAAGCTTCTAGGGAAAGGTCCCGGACAGGCTCTAGAGAAGCTTCTAGGAAAGGTCCCGGACAGGCTCTAGAGAAGCTTCTAGGGAAAGGTCCCAGACAGGCTCTAGAGAAGCTTCTAATGAAAGGTCCCGGACAGGCTCTAGAGAAGCTTCTAATGAAAGGTACCGGACAGGCTCTAGAGGAGCTTCTAATGAAAGGTCCCAGACAGGCTCTAGAGAAGCTTCTAGGGAAAGGTCTCGGACAGGATCTAGAGAAGCTTCTAGGGAAAGGTCCCGGACAGGCTCTAGAGAAGCTTCTAATGAAAGGTCCCAGACAGGCTCTAGAGAAGCTTCTAATGAAAGGTCCCGGACAGGCTCTAGAGGAGCTTCTAATGAAAGGTCCCAGACAGGCTCTAGAGAAGCTTCTAGGGAAAGGTCCCGGACAGGATCTAGAGAAGCTTCTAGGGAAAGGTCCCGGACAGGCTCTAGAGAAGCTTCTAATGAAAGGTCCCAGACAGGCTCTAGAGAAGCTTCTAATGAAAGGTCCCGGACAGGCTCTAGAGAAGCTTCTAATGAAAGGGTCCCAGACAGGCTCTAGAGAAGCTTCTAATGAAAGGTCCCGGACAGGCTCTAGAGAAGCTTCTAATGAAAGGTCCCGGACAGGCTCTAGAGAAGCTTCTAATGAAAGGTCCCGGACAGGCTCTAGAGAAGCTTCTAATGAAAGGTCCCGGACAGGCTCTAGAGGAGCTTCTAATGAAAGGCTCTGGACAGGCTCTAGAGAAGCTTCTAATGAAAGGTCCCGGACAGGCTCTAGAGAAGCTTCTAATGAAAGGTCCCGGACAGGCTCTAGAGAAGCTTCTAATGAAAGGTCCCAGACAGGCTCTAGAGGAGCTTCTAATGAAAGGTCCCGGACAGGCTCTAGAGGAGCTTCTAATGAAAGGTCCCGGACAGGCTCTAGAGGAGCTTCTAATGAAAGGTCCCGGACAGGCTCTAGAGGAGCTTCTAATGAAAGGTCCCAGACAGGCTCTAGAGAAGCTTCTAGGGAAAGGTCCCGGACAGGCTCTAGAGAAGCTTCTAATGAAAGGTCCCGGACAGGCTCTAGAGGAGCTTCTAATGAAAGGTCCCTGGCAAATCCACACGTTCTTCTTTCTCATTCAGAAAAGGGCCATCTGCTGATCTCTTTACGCTTCGCTTGAGGAAACGCAGAAAAGGCCAGAATATCCCCTGCGTGCACCTGCAAGGGGGACTCACTGCAGACACACAGCACCCCCCCCCCCCCCCCCCCCCCCCCCCCCGGCTTCCTTGCTGCACGCTCTGCTGAGCGGGGACCACGGACACTCACTAAGGCTTACGTGACATTTCTTTCATCTAGATAAGCCTTAAGAAACAAGACCCTCGTCACTGGCAGCACAGACCCCGGGACATTCAGGGGGGCTAACCATCATGTCAGCAGATAAGGGGCTTCTTCTACCTCCAACAGCGTAGATGCCGCGGTCACTCTTGATCACAGCGTCTGTTCGGTTACACGGCTGGGATCAGAGTTCTTGGAGAGCAGGACCACCACGTGGGCGGCTGCCGAGCAGTGCGACTACGGGGTCATCCACGTAATCCACGGCTGGGAAGTAACGGCGTCACCTTGTATGTGGGTGGGAGATCAGACCACCGAGACCGAGGAGAAAACCCTCTCGAGGCTCGGCCTCGCTCCACCTCACCAGGTTCTCAGAATTAGCTTTCAACTTTAAAAGAAAGGTCACGAAAAACCCCGGGGATTCACAGAAAATATTTTCATTGAAACCGAAACCGCAGGGTGAACGCAGGGGAAACGTGAACGGAGGGGAAACGTGAACGGAGGGGAAACGTGAACGCAGGGGAAACGTGAACGGAGGGAAACGTGAACGCAGGGGAAACGTGAACGGAGGGGAAACGTGAACGGAGGGGAAACGTGAACGGAGGGGAAACGTGAACGGAGGGGAAACGTGAACGGAGGGGAAACGTGAACGGAGGGGAAACGTGAACGCAGGGGAAACGTGAACAGAGGGGAAACGTGAACAGAGGGGAAACGTGAACGCAGGGGAAACGTGAACGCAGGGGAAACGTTACTGGGTCTCGAAAAGCTGAATCCACTAATGTAACTCAAGCTCGAGAGGCGAGAAGCATCAGCTCCACTGTCCCCACCAACCCAGGCAGGGACAGGACTCCTCTCCTGCTGCCCCTGATTTGAAGGACACTCCTATTAGTCTACCTCTAAGTGCCAAAACATTCTGAAAACACACATTGCCGCCTCACTCTACCCTCCTCTGCCCCCGCCTCACTTTACCCCCTCATTATTCCCTTCTCTGCCCCCCGCCTCACTTTACCCCCTCATTATTCCCTTCTCTGCCCCCCCTCATTATTCCCTTCTCTGCCCCCCCGCCTCACTTTACCCCCTCATTATTCCCTTCTCTGCCCCCCCTCATTATTCCCTTCTCTGCCCCCCCGCCTCACTTTACCCCCTCATTATTCCCTTCTCTGCCCCCCCGCCTCACTTTACCCCCCTCATTATTCCCTTCTCTGCCCCCCCTCATTATTCCCTCCTCTGCCCCCGCCTCACTTTACCCCCTCAGTATTCCCTTCTCTGCCCCCCCTCATTTTACCCTTCTCTGCCCCCCCTCATTATTCCCTTCTCTGCTCCCCCCTCATTATTCCCTTCTCTGCCCCCCCTTATTCCCTTCTCTGCCCCCCCCCCTCATTCCCTTCTCTGCCCCCCCCCCCCTCATTCCCTTCTCTGCCCCCCCTCATTCCCTTCTCTGCCCCCCCCCCTCATTATTCCCTTCTCTGCCCCCCCCATTATTCCCTTCTCTGCCCCCCCTCATTATTCCCTTCTCTGCCCCCCCTCATTATTCCCTTCTCTGCCCCCCCTCATTATTCCTTCTCTGCCCCCCCCCTCATTATTCCCTTCTCTGCCCCCCTCATTATTCCCTTCTCTGCTCCCCCCTCATTATTCCCTTCTCTGCCCCCCCTCATTATTCCCTTCTCTGCCCCCCCCATTATTCCCTTCTCTGCCCCCCCCTCATTATTCCCTTCTCTGCCCCCCCCTCATTATTCCCTTCTCTGCCCCCCCTCATTATTCCCTTCTCTGCCCCCCCCATTATTCCCTTCTCTGCCCCCCCCCCATTATTCCCTTCTCTGCCCCCCCCCATTATTCCCTTCTCTGCCCCCCCCCATTATTCCCTTCTCTGCCCCCCCTCATTATTCCCTTCTCTGCCCCCCCCTCATTCCCTTCTCTGCTCCCCCCTCATTATTCCCTTCTCTGCCCCCCCTCATTATTCCTTCTCTGCCCCCCCCATTATTCCCTTCTCTGCCCCCCCCATTATTCCCTTCTCTGCCCCCCCCATTATTCCCTTCTCTGCCCCCCCTCATTATTCCCTTCTCTGCCCCCCCCCTCATTATTCCCTTCTCTGCCCCCCCTCATTCTCTTCTCTGCCCCCCCCTCATTATTCGCTTCTCTGCCCCCCCTCATTATTCCCTTCTCTGCTCCCCCCTCATTATTCCCTTCTCTGCCCCCCCCCCTCATTATTCCCTTCTCTGCCCCCCCCCTCATTATTCCCTTCTCTGCCCCCCCCTCATTATTCCCTTCTCTGCCCCCCCCTCATTATTCCCTTCTCTGCCCCCCCCTCATTATTCCCTTCTCTGCTCCCCCCTCATTATTCCCTTCTCTGCCCCCCCCTCATTATTCCCTTCTCTGCCCCCCTCTCATTATTCCCTTCTCTGCCCCCCTCATTATTCCCTTCTCTGCCCCCCCTCATTATTCCCTTCTCTGCTCCCCCCTCATTATTCCCTTCTCTGCCCCCCCTCATTATTCCCTTCTCTGCCCCCCCTCATTATTCCCTTCTCTGCCCCCCCTCATTATTCCCTTCTCTGCCCACCCTCATTATTCCCTTCTCTGCCCCCCCTCATTATTCCCTTCTCTGCCCCCCCTCATTATTCCCTTCTCTGCCCCCCCTCATTATTCCCTTCTCTGCCCCCCCTCATTATTCCCTTCTCTGCCCCCCCTCATTATTCCCTTCTCTGCCCCCCCCTCATTATTCCCTTCTCTGCCCCCCCTCATTATTCCCTTCTCTGCCCCCCCTCATTATTCCCTTCTCTGCCCCCCCCTCATTATTCCCTTCTCTGCCCCCCCCTCATTATTCCCTTCTCTGCCCCCCCTCATTATTCCCTTCTCAGCCCCCCCATTATTCCCCTTTCACCCCCTCACTATACACGTCACCTGGACATGTAAACTACAGTACATCATGGCGGCCAGGTTGTCACAGACAGGACCTGTAAAGTGCACAGTGATGGCGGCCGGTCTCTCGGGTCAGTGAGGAGCCGTCAGCACAGGAAGAGCAGGCAGCAGAGATCTCAGACTCTCGTCTCTTCTTGTAGATTTAACCCCCTGCCTGCCATGTCCGTGGCTCGCCGAGGTCGGATATGTGGCCACCGCTGCAGAGATCTGGGCTGTCAGGGATGATAAGATTTATCAAGGGCTGCAGTGACAGGGAGCGGCCGCCTGTGCCTCCGACAGCGGAGACCGATAGACCCGCTTCCTAGAAGACCATCAGTAATATCCTTCTCCCCCGAGCCCATCGGTAACATCCCTGCCCCCCCGATCTCATCGGTAACATCCCTGCCCCCCCAGATCCCATCGGCAACATCCCTGCCCCCCCGATCCCATCGGTAACATCCCTGCCCCCCCAGATCCCATCGGTAACATCCCTGCCCCCCCAGATCCCATCGGTAAAATCCCTGCCCCCCCAGATCCCATCGGTAACATCCCTGCCCCCCCAGATCCCATTGGTAACATCCCTGCCCCCCCAGATCCCATTGGTAACATCCCTGCCCCCCCAGATCCCATCGGTAACATCCCTGTCCCCCCAGATCCCATCGGTAACATCCCTGCCCCCCCCGATCCCATCGATAACATCCCTGCCCCCCCCCGATCTCATCGGTAACATCCCTGCCCCCCCCGATCCCATCGGTAACATCCCTGCCCCCCCCCGATCTCATCGGTAACATCCCTGCCCCCCCCGATCTCATCGGTAACATCCCTGCCCCCCCAGATCCCATCGGTAACATCCCTGCCCCCCCAGATCCCATCGGTAACATCCCTGCCCCCCCGATCCCATCGGTAACATCCCTCCCCCCAGAACCCATCGGTAACATCCCTCCTCCCCTGATCCCATCGGCAATATCCCCTTTCCCCATTGCTGGACACTGGCCCGGACCCCCGGGGTGGCAGTACGAGCCTCTGCTGTCGCTGTACCGAGGAGCTGGGGCGTCACGTTCACTTCCTGCCCCTTCTCTGGGCGATCACAGACTGATCACAGCGGCTGGAAATTATGACATGGGGGGAAAGCCCCCTCCTCCGGGTCAGAGGGAAATCAGCAACAACAGGAGGTGACGCCGGCGGTGACAGTCACCCGGGAAAATGTATGAAAAGCACCAGAGCAGGGGGGACCGCGAGCACATCTGTGACTGAGAGTATATGGGAAATTTACCAGCGATTCATCAGTGTAATGACTGCAGCCCCGGAGAGCGGAGAACGAGCCCCCTCTGCTGTGCACGGACCCCATAATCTGCCTGTACCACATACATGACCCACCACCACACATACATGACCCTACACCACACATACATGACCCTACACCACACATACAGGCGGGGGTCCACATATCACTGATCGCGCTTCTTCAGACCTCAGCAGCTCCGTAATTCTAGAGAGCGACATGGCGCCTGCCCCTGACCCCGGCAGCATCCCAGTCCCCCACCTCCCCCGACCCCAGCAACAAGTGCCCTCCCCCTGACCCCGGCAGCGACATCCCCCTCCCCCTGACCCCGGCAGCATCCCAGTCCTCCCCCCCCGCCCCCGGCAACAAGGGCCTTCCCCCTCCCCCCGGCAGTGACATCACCCCCCCCTCCCCCTGACCCCGGCAGTGACATCACCCCCCCCCTCCCCCTGACCCCGGCAGTGACATCACCCCCCCTCCCCCTGACCCCGGCAGTGACATCACCCCCCCTCCCCCTGACCCCGGCAGTGACATCACCCCCCCTCCCCCTGACCCCGGCAGTGACATCACCCCCCCCCTGACCCCGGCAGTGACATCACCACCCCCCCCTGACCCCGGCAGTGACATCACCCCCCCCCCCTGACCCCGGCAGTGACATC
Organism: Anomaloglossus baeobatrachus; assembly: GCF_048569485.1. NCBI lineage: Eukaryota > Metazoa > Chordata > Amphibia > Anura > Aromobatidae > Anomaloglossus > Anomaloglossus baeobatrachus. Next base: position 222,513,076 of record NC_134361.1, read on the forward strand.
ACCCCCCCCCCCCCCTGACCCCGGCAGTGACATCACCCCCCCCCCCCCCTGACCCCGGCAGTGACATCACCCCCCCCCCCGACCCCGGCAGTGACATCACCCCCCCCCCCTGACCCCGGCAGTGACATCACCCCCCCCCCCCTGACCCCGGCAGTGACATCACCCCCCCCCCCTGACCCCGGCAGTGACATCACCCCCCCCCCCTGACCCCGGCAGTGACATCACCCCCCCCCTGACCCCGGCAGTGACATCACCCCCCCCCCCCTGACCCCGGCAGTGACATCACCCCCCCCCCTGACCCCGGCAGTGACATCACCCCCCCCCCTGACCCCGGCAGTGACATCACCACCCCCCCTGACCCCGGCAGTGACATCACCACCCCCCCTGACCCCGGCAGTGACATCACCACCCCCCCTGACCCCGGCAGTGACATCACCACCCCCCCTGACCCCGGCAGTGACATCACCACCCCCCCTGACCCCGGCAGTGACATCACCACCCCCCCTGACCCCGGCAGTGACATCACCACCCCCCCTGACCCCGGCAGTGACATCACCCCCCCCCCTGACCCCGGCAGTGACATCACCCCCCCCCCTGACCCCGGCAGTGACATCACCCCCCCCCCCTGACCCCGGCAGTGACATCACCCCCCCCCCCTGACCCCGGCAGTGACATCACCCCCCCCCTGACCCCGGCAGTGACATCACCCCCCCCCCCTGACCCCGGCAGTGACATCACCACCCCCCCTGACCCCGGCAGTGACATCACCACCCCCCCTGACCCCGGCAGTGACATCACCACCCCCCCTGACCCCGGCAGTGACATCACCACCCCCCTGACCCCGGCAGTGACATCACCTCCCCACCCCCCTGAACCCGGCAGTGACATCACCCCCACCCCCCTGACCCCGGCAGTGACATCACCCCCCCCCACCCCGGCAGTGACATCACCCCCCCCACCCCCCCTGACCCCGGCAGTGACATCACCCCCACCCCCCTGACCCCGGCAGTGACATCACCCCCCCCACCCCGGCAGTGACATCACCCCCCCCCACCCCCCTGACCCCGGCAGTGACATCACCCCCCCCTGACCCCGGCAGTGACATCACCCCCCCACCCCCGGCAGTAACATCACCCCCCCACCACCCTGACCCCGGCAGTGACATCACCCCCCCCCCCCCCCCTGACCCCGGCAGTGACATCACCCTCCCCCTGAACCCAGCAGTGGCCCCACAGTCCCCCTGACCACAGCGGGAACATCGCCCTTCACCTGACCCAGACGGCAACATCCCAGTGCCCCTGACCCAGGCAGCATCCCAGTCCCCCCCCCACTGCAGCAACATCACAGCTCCGGCGGCGACAACACAGTTCCTCCCCCTGGCTCCAGCGGCAACAACACAGCCCCTCCCCCTGGCTCCAGCGGCAACAACACAGCCCCTCCCCCTGGCTCCAGCGGCAACAACACAGCCCCTCCCCCTGGCTCCAGCGGCAACAACACAGCTCCTCCCCCTGGCTCTGGCGGCATCACAGCTCCTCCCCCGACGCAACATTACAGTCCCTAACCCCGACAGCATCCCAGTACCTTCCTCTTATCCAGGCGGCATCACAGTCCTTGACCCCAACAGCACCCCAGTCCATCCCCTCCATCGACCCCGGTGGTGATATCGCAGTCCCTCCCCCTGGCTCCAGCGGCGATATCACGACCACCTTGCCTCCAGCAGTAAAATTGTGATTTCCCGATGACTCCGGTGGTGACAGCCGCTGGCCCAGCATTTTTCCATTCAGTCATGGACAAGAGTCTCACGTTTTTGACATCCTTAATTAAAGAGTAGCAGCACCGCTTAAGGCTATGTGCGCACTACAAAGTGCTTTTTTCTTAAAAAAAAAACGGACCCTCTGAAAGAATCCCGCACCCGCGTTTTTGCCACAAGTTGGTCCCCGCGGATTTTTACAATCATCTATGGAAAGAAAACGCAGGTACCTGCCGAAAAGAAGAAGTGACATGCTCATTAATTCCGCAGCGGAAAATCCGCGGGTGAAAAAAAACGCAATGTGCGCACAGCATTTTTTTTTTATACCCATAGGTTTTGTTGGGGAATGACTGCAGCAATGTTAGACAGATTTTCTGCAGCAAATCCGCGGTAAATCCACAGCGTGCGCACATAGCCACAGGATAAATACATGGAAAACTTATGGCTGAGGATCTCCGGTCACCAGGGCCTCACTATACAATGAACGAGGCAGCGGAGGACACACGTGACCTCCCCTCGCTCATGATGGTGCAGAAGGAGGAACTTGGGCACCTGTTTTTGTGACCAGTCGGGGCCCCCAGCGATCAGGCACTTTGTGTGGTGTGTGGTGGAGGGGACGGTGTGGACGGCGGCAGTGTGGTGGAGGGGACGGTGTGGACGGCGGCAGTGTGGTGGAGGGGACGGTGTGGACGGCGGCAGTGTGGTGGAGGGGACGGTGTGGACGGCGGCAGTGTGGTGGAGGGGACGGTGTGGACGGCGGCAGTGTGGTGGAGGGGACGGTGTGGACGGCGGCAGTGTGGTGGAGGGGACGGTGTGGACGGCGGCAGTGTGGCGGAGGGGACGGCGGCAGTGTGGCGGAGGGGACGGCGGCAGTGTGGCGGAGGGGACGGCGGCAGTGTGGCGGAGGGGACGGCGGCAGTGTGGCGGAGGGGACGGCGGCAGTGTGGCGGAGGGGACGGCGGCAGTGTGGCGGAGGGGACGGCGGCAGTGTGGCGGAGGGGACGGCGGCAGTGTGGCGGAGGGGACGGCGGCAGTGTGGCGGAGAGGACGGCGGCAGTGTGGCGGAGGGGACGGCGGCAGTGTGGCGGAGGGGACGGCGGCAGTGTGGTGGAGGGGATGGTGTGGACGGCGGCAGTGTGGTGGAGGGGACGCTGTGGATGGCGGCAGTGTGGTGGAGGGGACGTTGTGGATGGCGGCAGTGTGGTGGAGGGGACGTTGTGGATGGCGGCAGTGTGGTGGAGGGGACGTTGTGGATGGCGGCAGTGTGGTGGAGGGGACGGGGTGGACGGTGGCAGTGTGGCGGAAGGGACGGTGTGGAAGGCGGCAGTGTGGTGGAAGGGACGGCGGCAGTGTGGTGGAGGGGACGGCGGCAGTGTGGTGGAGGGGACGGCGGCAGTGTGGTGGAGGGGACGGCGTGGACGGCGGCAGTGTGGTGGAGGGGACGGCGTGGACAGCGGCAGTGTGGTGGAGGGGAAGGCGTGGACGGCGCCAGTGTGGTGGAGGGGACGGCGTGGACGGCGCCAGTGTGGTGGAGGGGAAGTGTGGACGGCGGCAGTGTGGTGGAGGGGATGGCGGCAGTGTGGTGGAGGGGACGGTGTGGACGGCGGCAGTGTGGTGGAGGGGACGGTGTGGACGGCGGCAGTGTGGTGGAGGGGACGGTGTGGACGGCGGCAGTGTGGTGGAGGGGACGGTGTGGACGGCGGCAGTGTGGTGGAGGGGACGGTGTGGACGGCGGCAGTGTGGTGGCTTTGGCCCCCCTTTGGCTGATTGGTGGGAGTCCAACCTTTAAAGAGCAGAGGACATTATGGTCAAATATCAGAAAACCACCAATAACGTCTATTGGCGGAGGTGCGATCGCAGGGACAACCATCAATTAGAGGCACGGGGGTCCCAAAGTCAACAATATTGTTTGACCCTGTTGTCCTGATGGGTGCCGGACCCCCACGGTGATGACGTTATCAGTGGTGGAGGCTTGTGTTTACGGACTCTCTAATCTGTGGTCACAGAGCCTGCGGCGTCTGATTAATCCCCATAGGAGGGAGCAGCTAGCGCCCCCCGCTGTACAGGAGCCTCCCCGCAGGCACCGCTGAGTCACGATTCCTGGATGTGGCTGCTGAGTCACTGGAAATGCAAATATCTCTCCGAGGCACCCGGTGACACTACAACTCCCAGCAGCGTCCTGAGGGTGTCGCTGCAGATCCCTCTGACACAGCAGAGCCGACCTCTATACCCCGAGTGCCCATTACTGGGAGCGGATCAGCAGCCGGCGGACAAAACGGTGGCCGCTTATCTCCGGACGGTAAGAAGATGCCGATACTCACCGACCGCCCGGAACAGGCAGGCGCCGTCCTCCTTCATCTGCTTGATGATAAACCCCTTCTTCTCCTGCAAAGCCTTCTCAAACCAGTTCTCCTGCTAAAGACAAAAAATATATATGAAATCGAAACGCTTTATACAAGCGGTAAAATCCTTAAAATCCCGTATATCCAGCGCCCTCTCTCGCACTGCTGCTTGCTGTCAGTGATTGGAAACAGTCAGCCTCGGACAGCAAGCAGAGATCCTACAAAAAACGGAGCCAAACTGTAACACAAAGTTCCATAGAACAATGAATGTGACAACACTGCCCCCCGGTGGTGAAGCCAGGCATCACCGCCTGCAAGGTTATATTCACTCCTTACACCTCCCGCAGAAGATCCACGAGGGCGAGTCCGGACCCACGACCCGGGGCCGATCACCCTCAGTAATAATCAGGGGGTGCCGAGATGTCGGGGGCGTCAAATGGGGGGCTCCAGTGTTTGCTCACACATCACTATATGGGATATTTCACGGAAGTTGCTATATATTATCCCGGATGGAGGCGCCCCCTGGCGGTCGGAGCGGCACACTTCAGTCTCGCCGTATAAACTGTGACCCCCGCACCTGGGTAACATGAGGGCATTTAAGAGGAAATGTTTTGGGGTTTTTTTATGGGGGGGGGTGATTAGACAATAACAGCCACAAAGTTGCAGTCGTCATTTTCAGAATTCTAAAAAGTACTGATCAATCTCGGCCCGGACTCGAGCGCCTCTCACTACTGCATCACTCCGGATCTGCCCTGGATGCACTGATCACGTCTGGGCTGCCCTGAAATCAGCTGCCATGGCGAACACCGCGCAGGGGTGATGCAAAAAAAAAAAGTGTCTTGCAAAAGTATTCACACCCTATGAACGGTTTCCCAAATTTTTCATGTTGCACCCACAAGTAAACGTATTTTATCGGGATGTTGCAAAAGTATTCACACCCTGTGAACTTTTCCACGTTACACCCACAAACAAATGTATTTTTGTGATCTATTGCAGGGTGTCTTGCAAAAGTATTCCCACCCTGTGAACGTTTCTGCATTTTTCACGTTGCACCCACAAAAAATGTATTTTATTGGGATGTTGCAAAGTGTATTGCAAAAGTATTCCCAGCCTGTGAACTTTTCCGCATTTTTCACGTTACGCCCACAAACAAATGTATTTTATTGGGATTTTGTGTGATCTGTTGCAAAAAAAAAAAAAAAGTGCCTTGCAAAAAAGTATTCACACCCCATGAACTTTTTCCAAAATTTTTCCACATTGCACCCACAAACAAATGTATTTTATTGGGATGTTGCAAAGTGTATTGCAAAAGTATTCCCAGCCTGTGAACTTTTCCACATTTTTCACGTTACGCCCACAAACATAAATGTATTTTGTGTGATCTGTTGCAGTGTGTCTTGCAAAAGGATTCACACCCTGTGAACTTTTCTGCATTTTTCACATTACGCCCACAAACATAAATGTATTTTGTGTGGTCTGTTGCAGAGTGCTTTGCAAAAGGATTCACACCCTGTGAACTTTTCACATTGTGCCCACAAACATAAATGTACGGTATTTTATTGGGATTTTACGTAATCTATTGCAAAGTGTCTTGCAAAAGTATTCACACCCTGTGAACTTTTCCACGTTGCGCCCACAAACTTAAAATGTATTTTATTGGGATTTTATGTGATATACCATCACTAAGTAACCAGTATTTGTGAAGAATGAAGGAAATGATTCCTGTATCCTAAGGCCGTGTGCGCACGTTCAGCATTAGGCCGTGTGCGCACGTTCAGCATTAGGCCGTGTGCGCACGTTCAGCATTAGGCCGTGTGCGCACGTTCAGCATTAGGCCGTGTGCGCACGTTCAGCATTAGGCCGTGTGCGCACGTTCAGCATTAGGCCGTGTGCGCACGTTCAGCATTAGGCCGTGTGCGCACGTTCAGCATTAGGCCGTGTGCGCACGTTCAGCATTAGGCCGTGTGCGCACGTTCAGCATTAGGCCGTGTGCGCACGTTCAGCATTAGGCCGTGTGCGCACGTTCAGCATTAGGCCGTGTGCGCACGTTCAGCATTAGGCCGTGTGCGCACGTTCAGCATTAGGCCGTGTGCGCACGTTCAGCATTAGGCCGTGTGCGCACGTTCAGCATTAGGCCGTGTGCGCACGTTCAGCATTAGGCCGTGTGCGCACGTTCAGCATTAGGCCGTGTGCGCACGTTCAGCATTAGGCCGTGTGCGCACGTTCAGCATTAGGCCGTGTGCGCACGTTCAGCATTAGGCCGTGTGCGCACGTTCAGCATTAGGCCGTGTGCGCACGTTCAGCATTAGGTCGTGTGCGCACGTTCAGTATTAGGTCGTGTGCGCACGTTCAGTATTAGGTCGTGTGCGCACGTTCAGTATTAGGCCGTGTGCGCACGTTCAGTATTAGGCCGTGTGCGCACGTTCAGTATTAGGTCGTGTGCGCACGTTCAGTATTAGGCCGTGTGCGCACGTTCAGTATTAGGCCGTGTGCGCACGTTCAGTATTAGGCCGTGTGCGCACGTTCAGTATTAGGCCGTGTGCGCACGTTCAGTATTAGGTCGTGTGCGCACGTTGCGTTCTATTCCGCAGCGTAAGTCACTGCATGTGCGTCAGCCGAAAAAGCTGTGTTCTGAGACGCATTGTAACTGCAGAATTCCTGCGTTCTTGATGCGTGCTCTGCCAAGGAAAAAGCATCCAGAACGCACATTTTTCACAGTGCAGTCCCACTCGGCTCTGCAGCATCCCCATAGACTTGCAGCAGAGCCGAGTGGGACCGCACTGTCACTGTCATGGCTGGCTGCGAGACAGAGCCGTGCGATCAGGATGATCTTCACCCGACTTCATTGTGATCGCGCGGCTCTGTCTGTGGGCCGCGGCTTGATTTGCAATCACAGGTGAAGGACTCACCGGAGACCGCAAATCTCAGTGACTGCAGTGAGCCGCACGATCACTGGTGCCGTCACTCAGGTTACTCACGGCCAGCTGCAGTCCTCTGCCAGAGACCTGTGGCCGCGGGTAACCTGAGTGACGTCTCCGCTGACAGTGCAACTCACTTCAGTTGCTGCATGGAGCTGATAGAGAGCGGCGGTGTTCTACGGCCGCTCCTGTCAGCTTCATGTAGCAGAGCTGGATGCGTCGTGGGACCTCGTGTGGATTACGCCGAACCTGGAGGGGTATTTGGGGATTTTAATAAATATTTTTATTTCAAATAAAGGATTTTTTCGGGTGTATGTGTTTTTTTACTTTCACTTACAGGTTAATCATGGAATATGTCTCATAGACGCCTGCCATGGTTAACCTAGGACTTAATGGCAGCTATGGGCTGCCATTAACTCCTTATTACCCAGCTTGCCACCGCACCAGGGCAATTCTGGATAAGCCGGGTAGAGTCCCAGGACTGTCGAATCTAATCGATGCGGCAATTCCGGGAAGCTGCTGACTAATATTTTTAGGCTGGGGGGCTCCCCATAACGTGGGGCTCCCCATCCTTAGAAAAGCTGCCTTCAGCCATGTGGCTTTATCTTGGCTGGTATCAAAATTGGGGGGGGGGACCCGCACACCGTTTTTTTTTTTTAATTATTTTTTTTTTTTTTACTGCACTACATAGACCCGCCCACCAACGGCTGTGATTGGTTGCAGTGAAACAGCTGTCACTCAGCATGGGGGCGTGTCTGACTGCAACCAATCATAGGCGGCGGTGGGCGGGCGAAGCAGGGAATACGAGATGGATTAATGAGCGTCCGGCATTTCAAAAGCAGGAGAAACCGCCGCAGTGTGAACGCCGTGCAGCGCCGCACCGGTGTTCGGTCAGTGATCGGTGAATATGAGAGAGTGGGGGGGGGGGGGGGGAGAGAGGGAGAGACCGATCGACAGGGAGACAGCGAGAGAGACGCTGCGTTCTAAAATGCAACGTGGGGATGGAATTTGCACAATCTTCATAGATTGTGCAGGGGACGCAGGACGCATGCAATTACGCAACGTGAGCACATAGCCTTAAGATATAAATCTGAACATTGTGATGTGCATTTATATTCAGGCCCCCCCCTGCTAAATAAAATCCTAAGTGACCAGTTGCCTCCAGAAGTCACTGATTAGTCCATTGGCTTAGCCGGGGTGTACTTTCTTCTCAGTATAACTACAGCTGTTCTGTGGAGGCCTCAGAGGTTTGAGAACATCAGGGATCAAACAGCATCATGAAAGCCAAGGAACACCCCGGACAGGTCAGGGATATAGAGGAGAGGAGGAAAGCAGGGTTAGGTTATAGGAAACAGCCCAAGCTCCCAACATCTCACTGTTCAATCCATCATCCAAAAATGGCAGAATTACGGCACAACGGCAATCCTACAAGACATGGCCGTCACCAAAACTGAGACCTCAAGAAGGAGAGCGCTAATGAGAGGAGCAGCAGAGAGGCCCCTGGTGATGGGAGGAACCGCAGAGATCACAGCTCAGGAGGGAGAATCCGTCCACAGGACGAATATTAGTTGTAGACTCCACAAATCTTCCCTTTCAGGAGGAGAGGCAAGAAGAAAGACATTATTGGAAGCCATAAGAAGGCCACGTAGGGGGACACAGAAGGGGCTCTGATCAGAGGAGATGTTTTTGGGTTAAATACAAAACGCTATGTGTAATGGAAAACTAACACTGCACATCACCCTGATAACACCCTCCCCACAGTCACACATGGTGGAGGCAGCATTCTTCTGTGAGGAGGCTTTTCTTCAGCAGGGGCAGGGGCTGGTCAGAGGTGATGGAAGATGGATGAAGCTAAATCCAGGACAATCCTGGAGGAAACCCTGTTAGAGGCTGCAGCAGACCAGAGACCGAGGTGTAGGACCTTCCAGCAGGACAACGACCCTCAACATCCTGCAGAGCTACAATGGAGGGTTCAGATCAGAGCATGTTCCTGTGTGTGAGCGGCCGAGTCACCGTCCAGACCGAATCCACCCAGAATCTGTGACAAGATCCCCGATCACAAACGTCTCCATCCAACCTCACCGAGCGAGAGAAGAGGAAATGTCACCTCTAGATGCGCAAAGCCCGAGAGACCCCAAAAGATAGAGGAAGGTGGTCCTACAAAGTGCTGACTCCGGGGGATGAGTACTAATGCAAAACAGAGAAAGGTGGTCCTACAAAGTGCTGACTCCAGGGGATGAGTACTAATGCAAAACAGAGAAAGGTGGTCCTACGAAGTACTGACTCCGGGGGCTGAATACTAATGCAAGACAGAGAAAGGTGGTCGTCCTATAGAATGCTGACTCTGGGGGGCTGAATACTAATGCAAAACAGAGAAAGAGTCCTACAAAGTGCTGACTCCGGGGGCTGAACACTAATGCAAGACAGAGAAAGGTGGTCGTCCTATAGAATGCTGACTCTGGGGGGCTGAACACTAATGCAAGACAGAGAAAGGTAGTCCTACAAAGTGCTGACTCCGGGGGCTGAATACAAATGAACGGTGGTCCTAAAAAGTACTGACTCCGGGGGGCTTGAATACAAATGCAAGACAGAGAAAGGTGGTCCTACAAAGTGCTGACTCCAGGGGATGAGTACTAATGCAAGACAAGAAAGGTGGTCCTACAAAGTGCTGACTCCGGAGTCTGAATACAAATGCAAGACAGAGAAAGGTGGTCGTCCTATAGAATGCTGACTCTGGGGGGCTGAATACTAATGCAAAACAGAGAAAGATAGTCCTACAAAGTACTGACTCCGGGGGCTGAATACAAATGAAAGGTGGTCCTACAAAGTACTGACTCCGGGGGGCTTGAATACAAATGCAAGACAGAGAAAGGTGGTCCTACAAAGTGCTGACTACGGGGGCTGAATATTAATGCAAGACATAGAAAGGTGTTCCTACAAAGTACTAACTAGCAGCAAAATGTCTTTCTCTAGCTCCGCCCTCCTCCATAAAATGTTAAAAGCACCAACTGTCATCTGAGTAATATATACGTCCTAGGTCGCCTCCCTATAGCGGTCATCCCTGCACTTCTGCTGGTCTGATCAGTAGACATGTGCGCCTTTTAACCCCTTAGATTGCACTGTCAAAATTTGACATTGAGATCTAAAGCGCTCCAGCGGTGATCACGCTGTTCCCCACCACCATCGGCGGTCCCGGGACATGATCAAGGGGTGCCAATGTGTTACCATGACAGTGCGGGGTCAGAGGATGACCCCTGTTGCTGTCCAGAGTCACTTCCCGTGAGAGTCGGCAGAGCGCAGCACTCACAGGAGAGCAGCATGTCTGATGATCAGAGCAGTACAGGAGAGCAGCATGTCTGCTGATCAGAGCAGTACAGGACAGCAGCATGTCTGATGACCAGAGCAGTACAGGAGAGCAGCATGTCTGCTGATCAGAGCAGTACAGGACAGCAGCATGTCTGCTGATCAGAGCAGTACAGGAGAGCAGCATGTCTGCCGATCAGAGCAGTACAGGAGAGCAGCATGTCTGCTGATCAGAGCAGTACAGGAGAGCAGCATGTCTGCTGATCAGAGCAGTACAGGAGAGCAGCATGTCTGCTGATCAGAGCAGTACAGGAGAGCAGCATGTCTGCTGATCAGAGCAGTACAGGAGAGCAGCATGTCTGCTGATCAGAGCAGTACAGGAGAGCAGCATGTCTGCTGATCAGAGCAGTACAGGAGAGCAGCATGTCTGCTGATCAGAGCAGTACAGGAGAGCAGCATGTCTGCTGATCAGAGCAGTACAGGAGAGCAGCATGTCTGCTGATCAGAGCAGTACTGAAGCTATTGGACACTGCAGGCATAAAGTCCAATAGGGGGAGTAGTAAAATCAGTATAATTAAAAAAAAAAAATTATAAAATATATATGAGAAAAAAAAAAAGGAACAGTCGCACACTGCAAAACCACAAGAAATTCTACCTAATAAATATTTTTGGAGGTATTTAGAATATTAAAAATTATTTTTTTTTTTTGGTTGCCAAAACATTGCATTAAAAACGATCAAAACATCACATCTATGCAGAAATGGTATATAAAAATAAAAAAAAAAAATCGCCCGGGGGGTGAAGGGATTTTGGAGGTGACAAATTTCCTTTGTATTTTAGGCAAAAAAATTATTTTTTTCAGGCTTTTAATTTAAAAAAAATTACAAAACGGGCAACAGGTAAATGCAAAAGTTTGGGCACCCTGCATGGTTAGTACCTAGTAGCACCCCATTTGGCAAGTATCTCGGCTTGTAAAAACTTTTTGTAGGTGCCAAGAGTCTTTCAATTCTTGTTTGAAGGATTTTCATCCATTCTTTCTTGGAGACGTCCAGCTTTGTGAGATTCTTGGCTTGTCTTGCATGCACTGCTCTTCCTTGGAGACGTCTTCCAGTTCTGCGAGATTCCTGCCTTGTCTTGCATGCTCTGCTCTTCCTTGGAGACGTCTTCCAGTTCTGTGAGATTCCTGCCTTGTCTTGCATGCTCTGCTCTTCCTTGGAGACGTCTTCCAGTTCTGTGAGATTCCTGGCTCGTCTTGCATGCTCTGCTCTTCCTTGCAGACGTCTTCCAGTTCTGCGAGATTCCTGCCTTGTCTTGCATGCTCTGCTCTTCCTTGGAGACGTCTTCCAGTTCTGTGAGATTCCTGCCTTGTCTTGCATGCTCTGCTCTTCCTTGGAGACGTCTTCCAGTTCTGTGAGATTCCTGGCTCGTCTTGCATGCTCTGCTCTTCCTTGCAGACGTCTTCCAGTTCTGCGAGATTCCTGCCTTGTCTTGCATGCTCTGCTCTTCCTTGGAGACGTCTTCCAGTTCTGCGAGATTCCTGGCTTGTCTTGAATGCACTGCTCTTCTTTGCAGACATCTTCCACTTGTGTGAGATCTTGCCTTGTCTTGCATGCACTGCTCTTCCTTGCAGACGTCTTCCAGTTCTGTGAGATTCCAGGCTTGTCTTGCATGCACTGCTCTTTCTTGGAAACATCTTCCAGTTTTGTGAAATCCTGCCTTGTCTTGCATGCTCTGCTCTTCTTTGCAGATGTCTTCCAGTTCTGTGAGATTCCTGGCTCGTCTTGCATGCACTGCTCTTCCTTGCAGACGTCTTCCAGTTCTGTGAGATTACTGCCTTGTCTTGCATGCTCTGCTCTTCCTTGGAAACGTCTTCCAGTTCTGTGAGATTCCTGGATCGTCTTGCATGCACTGCTCTTCCTATGAAACGTCTTCCACTTCTGTGAGATCCTGCCTTGTCTTGCATGCTCTGCTCTTCCTTGCAGACGTCTTCCGGTTCTGTGAGATTCCTGGCTCGTCTTGCATGCACTGCTCTTCCTTGCAGACGTCTTCCAGTTCTGTGAGATTCCTGCCTTGTCTTGCATGCTCTGCTCTTCCTTGGAAACGTCTTCCAGTTCTGTGAGATTCCTGGCTCGTCTTGCATGCTCTGCTCTTCCTTGCAGACGTCTTCCAGTTCTGTGAGATTCCTGGCTCGTCTTGCATGCTCTGCTCTTCCTTGCAGACGTCTTCCAGTTCTGTGAGATTCCTGGCTCGTCTTGCATGCTCCGCTCTTCTTTGCAGACGTCTTCCAGTTCTGTGAGATTCCTGGCTCGTCTTGCATGCTCTGCTCTTCCTTGCAGACGTCTTCCAGTTCTGTGAGATTCCTGGCTCGTCTTGCATGCTGTGCTCTCTTGAGGTCTAGCCACAGATTTTCAATAATGATCAGATCAGGGGACAGTAAGGGCCATTGTAAAACCTTCAGCTTGTGCCTTTTCATGTATGTTTAATATCATTATTCATTTGTAGAAGCCATCCTCTTTTCTCCTCTTTCCTCCTCTTTTTATCTTCAGCTTTATTTACAGATGGTGATATATATTTGCATCAAGAAACTGTTGAAATTTCATTGAATCCATTCTTCCCTTTACCCGTGAAATGTTCCCCGTGCCATTGGCTGCAACACAACCCCGAAGCATGATTGATCCACCTCCATGCTTAATGGTTGGCGATCTGTAATTTTCCTGAAATTCTGTGCCCTTCTTTCTCCGCACATGCTCTTGATCATTGTGCCTATAGTGTTCAACTTTAACCTTCACAGGACTCGTTCTCACAATGCATCAGACTTGTTTAGATTTTCTTTTGCAGACTTCTGATGCTTTTTATGGTGAGGACACGGGAGAGGTTTTCTTCTGATGAACACTTCCATGAAAGCCATATTTGTGCAAGTGTCTCTGAACAGTAGAACAATGTACCACAACTCCAGAGTCTGCTGAATCTTCCTGAAGGTCTTTTGCAGTCATGCAGGGGTTCTGATTTCCCTCTCTAGCAATCCTACCAGCAGCTCTCACAGAAATTTTGCTTGTTCTTCCAGACCTCACCTGACCTCCACTGTTCCTGGTAACGGCCATTTCTTAATTACATTTCGAAGTGAGGAAAGGGCAACTTGAAAACGCTTTGCTATCTTCTTATCACCTTCTCCTCCTTTATGAGCCTCCATCATTTTCAGAGTGCTAGGCAGCAGCTTAGAAGAACCCATGGCTGCTGCTTTTTGGCACAAGGCTGTGAAATTTGGATCACCTGATGATAGAGAACAAGCCATAACCCTAACAGGCTAAGCTCTGAAACCTTTGTCAAAGTTTACTGAGCACACAAATCTCCAAGGGTGCCCAAACTTTTGCATCAGACATTTTTTCCCTTTTTGGAATTTTTAAAATGTAAAAGATGAAGATGTGGAAGGGTAAATTCTCAGTGGCCGCTAGACCAGAGCCCCGCAGACCTCCTCCTCCTCCTCCTCCCTGCTGACACACCAGACGCCTCTTCTGACCAGTTGGCCCGGCGTGATGTCATCGTTTGGGGCAAGAGGTCATCGTTTGGGGCAAGAGGTCATCGTTTGGGGCAAGAGGTCATCGTTTGGGGCAAGAGGTCATCGTTTGGGGCAAGAGGTCATCGTTTGGGGCAAGAGGTCATCGTTTGGGGCAAGAGGTCATCGTTTGGGGCAAGAGGTCAGAAGAGGTGCTGCAGATGCTACTCTGGTCTGGCGGCCATGGATTACTGAAGTGGCCACTGGACTAGGGCTCTGTGAATCTGTTTTGCTCAACTCTAGGTCTTCCCTATCCATATGATAGGGGATAGGTTACTGCTCGCTGGGATCCAGCTGGGATCCTGAGCACCATCCAATCCAGCAGTGCCCCTGCCCCATCTCCACTCAATCTGTGGGAGAGAAGCGAGTTCCCGGGATCACAGTGGGATCAGGGAACACATCACATCGGGTTACCTTGTGCCGCCAGGACAACAAAGCCAACAATAACCGCCAGTGTACGGAGCGCCGGAGAGAGCCGCCCCCGATCAGTGACACCTCCAGGAAATGTACCCCAGAGGATCTATAGGGGAACCTGGTGATGCTAAAGCCCCCAACAAGTCAAGCACCCCCCCTCACCCCACCAATCCAGAGGTTAGCAGGAGGGGGACAAAGAAAAGGACGAGGAGAACATCAAGTAGGAGAAAGAAGTCGAGGAGGAAAAGGAGGAGCAAGAAGACAATGAAGAAGAAAAGGAGGAGGAGGAAGAAGACAATGAAGAAGAAGAAAAGGAGGAGGAGGAAGAAGACAATGAAGAAGAAAAGGAGGAGGAGGAAGAAGACAATGAAGAAGAAGAAAAGGAGGAGGAGGAAGAAGACAATGAAGAAGAAGAAAAGGAGGAGGAGGAAGAAGACAATGAAGACGAAAAGGAGGAGGAGGAGGAGGAGGAAGACAATGAAGACGAAAAGGAGGAGGAGGAGGAGGAAGACAATGCAGAAGAAAAGGAGGAGGAGGAAGAAGAAGACAATGAAGAAGAAAAGGAGGAGGAGGAGGAAGACAATGAAGAACAAAAAGGAGGAGGAGGAGGAGGAAGACAATGAAGAAGAAAAGGAGGAGGAGGAGGAAGAAGACAATGAAGAAGAAAAGGAGGAGGAAGAAGACAATGAAGAAGAAAAGGAGGAGGAGGAGGACGACAATGAAGAAGAGGAGGAGGACGACAATGAAGAAGAGGAGGAAGAAAAAGACAATGAAGAAGAAAAGGAGGAGGAGGAGGACGACAATGAAGAAGAGGAGGAGGACGACAATGAAGAAGAGGAGGAGGACGACAATGAAGAAGAGGAGGAGGACGACAATGAAGAAGAGGAGGAGGACGACAATGAAGAAGAGGAGGAGGACGACAATGAAGAAGAGGAGGAGGACGACAATGAAGAAGAGGAGGAGGACGACAATGAAGAAGAGGAGGAGGACGACAATGAAGAAGAGGAGGAGGACGACAATGAAGAAGAGGAGGAGGACGACAATGAAGAAGAGGAGGAGGACGACAATGAAGAAGAGGAGGAGGACGACAATGAAGAAGAGGAGGAGGACGACAATGAAGAAGAGGAGGAGGACGACAATGAAGAAGAGGAGGAGGACGACAATGAAGAAGAGGAGGAGGACGACAATGAAGAAGAGGAGGAGGACGACAATGAAGAAGAGGAGGAGGACGACAATGAAGAAGAGGAGGAGGACGACAATGAAGAAGAGGAGGAGGAAGACAATGAAGAAGAGGAGGAGGAGGATGACAATGAAGAAGAGGAGGAGGATGACAATGAAGAAGAGGAGGAGGATGACAATGAAGAAGAGGAGGAGGATGACAATGAAGAAGAGGAGGAGGATGACAATGAAGAAGAAGAGGAGGATGACAATGAAGAAGAAGAGGAGGATGACAATGAAGAAGAAGAGGAGGATGACAATGAAGAAGAAAAGGAAGACAATGAAGAAGAAAAGGAAGAGGAAGACAATGAAGAAGAAAAGGAGGAGGAAGACAATGAAGAAGAAAAGGAGGAGGAAGACAATGAAGAAGAAAAGGAGGAGGAGGAAGAAGACAATGAAGAAGAAAAGGAGGAGGAGGAAGAAGACAATGAAGACGAAAAGGAGGAGCAAGAAGAAGACAATGAAGACGAAAAGGAGGAGCAACACAATAAAGAAGAAAAGGAGGACGACGACAATGAAGAAAAGGAGGAGGAAGACAATGAAGAAGAAGAGGAGGAGGAAGACGAAGAAGAGGAGGAGGAAGCCAATGAAGAAGGAGGAGGAGGAGGCCAATGAAGAAGGAGGAAGAGGAAGACAATGAAGAAGAAAAGGAAGAGGAAAACAATGAAGAAGAAAAGGAAGAGGAAGACAATGAAGAAGAAAAGGAAGAGGAAGACAATGAAGAAGAAAAGGAAGAGGAAGACAATGAAGAAGAGGAGGAGGACGACAATGAAGAAGAGGAGGACGACAATGAAGAAGAGGAGGAGGACGACAATGAAGAAGAGGAGGAGGACGACAATGAAGAAGAGGAGGAGGACGACAATGAAGAAGAGGAGGAGGAAGACAATGAAGAAGAGGAGGAGGAAGACAATGAAGAAGAGGAGGAGGAAGACAATGAAGAAGAGGAGGGAGGAAGACAATGAAGAAGAAAAGGAGGAAGAGAATGAAGAAGAAAATGAAGAGGAAAACAATGAAGAAGAAAAAGGAAGAGAAAGACAATGAAGAAGAGGAGGAGGACGACAATGAAGAAGAGGAGGAGGAGGAAGACAATGAAGAAGAGGAGGAGGAGGAAGACAATGAAGAAGAGGAGGAGGAGGAAGACAATGAAGAAGAGGAGGAGGAAGACAATGAAGAAGAAAAGGAAGAGGAAGACAATGAAGAAGAAAAGGAAGATGAAGACAATGAAGAAGAGAAGGAGGAGGAAGACAATGAAGAAGAAAAGGAAGAGAAAGACAATGAAGAAGAAAAGGAAGAGAAAGACAATGAAGAAGAAAGGGAGGAGGAAGACAATGAAGAAGAAAAGGAGGAGGAAGACAATGAAGAAGAAAAGGAGGAGGAAGACAATGAAGAAGAGGAGGAGGAAGACAATGAAGAAGAGGAGGAGGATGACAATGAAGAAGAGGAGGAGGATGACAATGAAGAAGAGGAGGAGGATGACAATGAAGAAGAGGAGGAGGATGACAATGAAGAAGAGGAGGAGGATGACAATGAAGAAGAGGAGGAGGATGACAATGAAGAAGAAAAGGAAGACAATGAAGAAGAAAAGGAAGAGGAAGACAATGAAGAAGAAAAGGAGGAGGAGGAAGAAGACAATGAAGACGAAAAGGAGGAGCAAGACAATAAAGAAGAAAAGGAGGACGACGACAATGAAGAAAAGGAGGAGGAAGACAATGAAGAAGAAGAGGAGGAGGAAGACGAAGAAGAGGAGGAGGAAGCCAATGAAGAAGGAGGAGGAGGAAGACAATGAAGAAGGAGGAGGAGGAGGCCAATGAAGAAGGAGGAGGAGGAGGCCAATGAAGAAGAAAAGGAAGAGGAAGACAATGAAGAAGAAAAGGAAGAGGAAGACAATGAAGAAGAAAAGGAAGAGGAAAACAATGAAGAAGAAAAGGAAGAGGAAGACAATGAAGAAGAAAAGGAAGAGGAAGACAATGAAGAAGAGGAGGAGGACGACAATGAAGAAGAGGAGGAGGACGACAATGAAGAAGAGGAGGAGGACGACAATGAAGAAGAGGAGGAGGACGACAATGAAGAAGAGGAGGAGGACGACGACAATGAAGAAGAGGAGGAGGACGACAATGAAGAAGAGGAGGAGGACGACAATGAAGAAGAGGAGGAGGAAGACAATGAAGAAAAGGAGGAGGAAGACAATGAAGAAGAAAAGGAGGAAGAGAATGAAGAAGAAAATGAAGAGGAAAACAATGAAGAAGAAAAAGGAAGAGGAAGACAATGAAGAAGAAAAGGAAGAGAAAGACAATGAAGAAGAAAGGGAGGAGGAAGACAATGAAGAAGAAAAGGAGGAGGAAGACAATGAAGAAGAAAAGGAGGAGGAAGACAATGAAGAAGAAAAGGAGGAGGAAGACAATGAAGAAGAAAAGGAGGAGGAAGACAATGAAGAAGAGGAGGAGGACGACAATGAAGAAGAGGAGGAGGACGACAATGAAGAAGAGGAGGAGGACGACAATGAAGAAGAGGAGGAGGACGACAATGAAGAAGAGGAGGAGGACGACAATGAAGAAGAGGAGGAGGACGACAATGAAGAAGAGGAGGAGGACGACAATGAAGAAGAGGAGGAGGACGACAATGAAGAAGAGGAGGAGGACGACAATGAAGAAGAGGAGGAGGACGACAATGAAGAAGAGGAGGAGGACGACAATGAAGAAGAGGAGGAGGACGACAATGAAGAAGAGGAGGAGGACGACAATGAAGAAGAGGAGGAGGACGACAATGAAGAAGAGGAGGAGGACGACAATGAAGAAGAGGAGGAGGACGACAATGAAGAAGAAAATGAAGAGGAAGACAAAAGAGAAGGAGAAGGAGGAGGAGGACAAAGAAGAGGACGAGGAGGACAAAGAAGAGGACAAGGAGGACAAAGAAGAGGACAAGGAGGACAAAGAAGAGGACGAGGAGGACAAAGAAGAGGACGAGGAGGACAAAGAAGAGGACGAGGAGGACAAAGAAGAGGACGAGGAGGACAAAGAAGAGGACGAGGAGGACAAAGAAGAGGACGAGGAGGACAAAGAAGAGGACGAGGAGGACAAAGAAGAGGACGAGGAGGACAAAGAAGAGGACGAGGAGGACAAAGAAGAGGACGAGGAGGACAAAGAAGAGGACGAGGAGGACAAAGAAAAGGACGAGGAGGACAAAGAAAAGGAGGACGAGGAGGACAAAGAAAAGAGGGCTGAGCTGCTCAGCAGGGCTCAGAGTCATCGCCATTAACAACCTGCACATTCCTGACATATCCAGTGACTGGTGCCACCCGAGTGACCGGCAGCACCACATGCCAATGTGCCAGCTCAGAACTACAGCGCTGCTACACAGCCACGTGCCCGGGGATGACCGCAGCCATCTTTCCCTCCCTCCTAACAGCAGCCTCCCCTGATTTACCAGCTACCACCCCCTGACCCTACCCTCCCTCTGACAGCCCCTAACCTTGACCACCCCCTCACCATGACAGACCCCTCCCCCATGACCTGACAGCCCCTCCCCATGACCTGACAGACCCTCCCCATGACCTGACAGACCCTCCCCATGACCTGACAGACCCTCCCCATGACCTGACAGACCCTCCCCATGACCTGACAGACCCTAAACCTGACAGCCCCTCCCCCCTGACAGACCCTAACAGCCCCTCCCCCCTGACCTAACAGACCCTAACAGCCCCTCCCCCCTGACCTAACAGACCCTAACCCTGAGAGCCCCCCCTCCCCCCATGACAGCCCCTCCCCCTGACCTAACAGCCCTTCCCACATGATCTGACAGCTCCCCCTCCCCATGACAGACCCAAACCCTGACAGCCCCTCCCCCTGACCTCACAGCCCCCTCCCCCATGACCTGACAGCCCCCCTCCCCCTTGACAGACCCAAACCCTGACAGCCCCTCCCCCTGACCTCGCAGCCCCCCTCCCCCATGATCTAACAGTCTCCTCCCCCTGACCTCGCAGCCCCCTCCCCCATGATCTGACAGTCCCCTCTCCCTGACCTCGCAGCCCCTCCCCCCTGACCTGACAGTCTCCTCCCCCCTGACCTGACATTCTCCTCCCCCTGACCGCAGCCCCCTCCCCAATGACCTGACAGTCCCCTCCCCCATGATCTGACAGTTCCCTCTCCCTGACCTCGCAGCCCCTCCCCCCTGACCTGACAGTCTCCTCCCCCCTGACCTGACAGTCTCCTCCCCCCTTACCTCGCAGCCCCTCCCCCAGACGTGCCGCCCCCGGGGGTCTCACCTGCTCCGCCATGTCCGGGTCTATGGCCTGGGTTCTGGCCGCAGTCTCGTACTCGTCCTCGCTGTTGTTGCCGGCTCCATCCTCCCGGTCGGGCGTGTTCCCGGTGCCGGGCAGCCCCAGTCCTCTGTCCCCGGTCCCGCCGGCTCCGCTCACCCCCTGCCGCCTCCTCTTGCTGTGTCCGGGCCCCGAGCAGCAGCCGCCGGGTCCTATCCCCGCCCCGTTACAACAACAGCAACAGCCGAGGCCTCCGAGTCCATCTGAACCGGAGCCCGCGCCCCCCGGACCGCCAGCACCGGGCGGAGGCGAGGCCTGGGCCCAGCGCGGAGGAGGGGAGGAGCGAGGCCGGGCCCCGGAGCGAGAGTGAGAGTGCGAGTCCCCCCCGCCGGCGCCGCTCCGGTCCCCGTCCTCCGGGTCAGAGGGGGGAGGCGGCTTCTTCTTGGGAAGGATGGTCATCGGTCACCTTCACCGGACACCGAGCCTGCGTCACACCGAGCGCCGGACCGGGCGGAACGTCAGGACGCAACACGTCCTCCTACACCACGTGACGGGGCGTATCCCTGCGGCTGATTGGTGAGAAAACAAAGAGGAGGAACCAGGCTCGGTGCGTGCTCCAGTGACGTCAGGACGTCCGTGCTTGCGTTCCAAGCCTCGACTGTGATTGAAAGTTACCATGGTAACGGCTACCGCAGAGCCGGGATCTCAGCAGTAGAGCGCTCTCTGACCATATAATATGTGATATCTTCTATCTCAGCAGTAGAGCGCTCTCTGACCATATAATATGTGATATCCTCTATATCAGCAGTAGAGCGCTCTCTGACCATATAATATGTGATATCCTCTATATCAGCAGTAGAGCGCTCTCTGACCATATAATATGTGATATCTTCTATCTCAGCAGTAGAGTGCTCTCTGACCATATAATATGTGATATCCCCTATCTCAGCAGTAGAGCGCTCTCTGACCATATAATATATATCTTCTATCTCAGCAGTAGAGCGCTCTCTGACCATATAATATATATCTTCTATCTCAGCAGTAGAGCGCTCTCTGACCATATAATATGTGATATCTTCTATCTCAGCAGTAGAGCGCTCTCTGACCATATAATATGTGATATCCTCTATCTCAGCAGTAGAGCGCTCTCTGACCATATAATATGTGATATCCCCTATCTCAGCAGTAGAGCGCTCTCTGACCATATAATATGTGATATCCTCTATCTCAGCAGTAGAGCGCTCTCTGACCATATAATATATATCTTCTATCTCAGCAGTAGAGCGCTCTCTGACCATATAATATATATCTTCTATCTCAGCAGTAGAGCGCTCTCTGACCATATAATATGTGATATCCCCTATCTCAGCAGTAGAGCGCTCTCTGACCATATAATATGTGATATCCTCTATCTCAGCAGTAGAGCGCTCTCTGACCATATAATATATATCTTCTATCTCAGCAGTAGAGCGCTCTCTGACCATATAATATATATCTTCTATCTCAGCAGTAGAGCGCTCTCTGACCATATAATATGTGATATCTTCTATCTCAGCAGTAGAGCGCTCTCTGACCATATAATATGTGATATCCTCTATCTCAGCAGTAGAGCGCTCTCTGACCATATAATATGTGATATCTTCTATCTCAGCAGTAGAGCGCTCTCTGACCATATAATATGTGATATCCTCTATCTCAGCAGTAGAGCGCTCTCTGACCATATAATATATATCTTCTATCTCAGCAGTAGAGTGCTCTCTGACCATATAATATGTGATATCTTCTATCTCAGCAGTAGAGCGCTCTCTGACCATATAATATGTGATATCCTCTATCTCAGCAGTAGAGCGCTCTCTGACCATATAATATGTGATATCCTCTATCTCAGCAGTAGAGCGCTCTCTGACCATATAATATGTGATAGCATCTATCTCAGCAGTAGAGCGCTCTCTGACCATATAATATGTGATATCTTCTATCTCAGCAGTAGAGCGCTCTCTGACTGTATAATATGTGATATCCTCTATCTCAGCAGTAGAGCGCTCTCTGACCATATAATATGTGATATCCTCTATCTCAGCAGTAGAGCGCTCTCTGACCATACAATATGTGATATCCTCTATCTCAGCAGTAGAGCGCTCTCTGACCATATAATATGTGATATCCTCTATCTCAGCAGTAGAGCGCTCTCTGACCATATAATATGTGATATCCTCTATCTCAGCAGTAGAGCGCTCTCTGACCATATAATATGTGATATCCTCTATCTCAGCAGTAGAGCGCTCTCTGACCATATAATATGTGATATCCTCTATCTCAGCAGTAGAGCGCTCTCTGACCATATAATATGTGATATCCTCTATCTCAGCAGTAGAGCGCTCTCTGACCATACAATATGTGATATCCTCTATCTCAGCAGTAGAGCGCTCTCAGAAGATATCACATATTATATGGTCAGAGAGCGCTCTACTGCTGAGATAGAAGATATATATTATATGGTCAGAGAGCGCTCTACTGCTGAGATAGAAGATATCACATATTATATGGTCAGAGAGCGCTCTACTGCTGAGATAGAAGAGATCACATATTATATGGTCAGAGAGCGCTCTACTGCTGAGATAGAGGATATCACATATTATATGGTCAGAGAGCGCTCTACTGCTGAGATAGAGGATATCACATATTATATGGTCAGAGAGCGCTCTACTGCTGAGATAGAAGATATCACATATTATATGGTCAGAGAGCGCTCTACTGCTGAGATAGAGGATATCACATATTATATGGTCAGAGAGCGCTCTACTGCTGAGATAGAGGATATCACATATTATATGGTCAGAGAGCGCTCTACTGCTGAGATAGAAGATATCACATATTATATGGTCAGAGAGCGCTCTACTGCTGAGCTAGAGGATATCACATATTATATGGTCAGAGAGCGCTCTACTGCTGAGATAGAAGATATATATTATATGGTCAGAGCGCTCTACTGCTGAGATAGAGGATATCACATATTATATGGTCAGAGAGCGCTCTACTGCTGAGATAGAGGATATCACATTATATGGTCAGAGAGCGCTCTACTGCTGAGATAGAGGATATCACATATATGGTCAGAGAGCGCTCTACTGCTGAGATAGAAGATCACATATTATATGGTCAGAGAGCGCTCTACTGCTGAGATAGAGGATATCACATATTATATGGTCAGAGAGCGCTCTACTGCTGAGATAGAGGATATCACATATTATATGGTCAGAGAGCGCTCTACTGCTGAGATAGAGGATATCACATATTATATGGTCAGAGAGCGCTCTACTGCTGAGATAGAAGATATCACATATTATATGGTCAGAGAGCGCTCTACTGCTGAGATAGAGGATATCACATATTATATGGTCAGAGAGCACTCTACTGCTGAGATAGAAGATATATATTATATGGTCAGAGAGCGCTCTACTGCTGAGATAGAGGATATCACATATTATATGGTCAGAGAGCGCTCTGCTGCTGAGATAGAGGATATCACATATTATATGGTCAGAGAGCACTCTACTGCTGAGATAGAAGATATATATTATATGGTCAGAGAGCGCTCTACTGCTGAGATAGAGGATATCACATATTATATGGTCAGAGAGCGCTCTGCTGCTGAGATAGAGGATATCACATATTATATGGTCAGAGAGCGCTCTACTGCTGATATAGAGGATATCACATATTATATGGTCAATCTCAGCAGTAGAGCGCTCTCTGACCATATAATATGTGATATCCTCTATCTCAGCAGTAGAGCGCTCTGACCATATAATATATATCTTCTATCTCAGCAGTAGAGCGCTCTCTGACCATATAATATGTGATATCTTCTATCTCAGCAGTAGAGCGCTCTCTGACCATATAATATGTGATATCTTCTATCTCAGCAGTAGAGCGCTCTCTGACCATATAATATGTGATATCCTCTATCTCAGCAGTAGAGCGCTCTCTGACCATATAATATATATCTTCTATCTCAGCAGTAGAGCGCTCTCTGACCATATAATATGTGATATCCTCTATATCAGCAGTAGAGCGCTCTCTGACCATATAATATGTGATATCCTCTATCTCAGCAGCAGAGCGCTCTCTGACCATATAATATGTGATATCCTCTATCTCAGCAGTAGAGCGCTCTCTGACCATATAATATATATCTTCTATCTCAGCAGTAGAGTGCTCTCTGACCATATAATATGTGATATCCTCTATCTCAGCAGCAGAGCGCTCTCTGACCATATAATATGTGATATCCTCTATCTCAGCAGTAGAGCGCTCTCTGACCATATAATATATATCTTCTATCTCAGCAGTAGAGTGCTCTCTGACCATATAATATGTGATATCCTCTATCTCAGCAGTAGAGCGCTCTCTGACCATATAATATGTGATATCTTCTATCTCAGCAGTAGAGCGCTCTCTGACCATATAATATGTGATATCCTCTATCTCAGCAGTAGAGCGCTCTCTGACCATATAATATGTGATATCCTCTATCTCAGCAGTAGAGCGCTCTCTGACCATATAATATGTGATATCCTCTATCTCAGCAGTAGAGCGCTCTCTGACCATATAATATGTGATATCTTCTATCTCAGCAGTAGAGCGCTCTCTGACCATATATGTGATATCCTCTATCTCAGCAGTAGAGCGCTCTCTGACCATATAATGTGATATCCTCTAACTCAGCAGTAGAGCGCTCTCTGACCATATAATATGTGATATCCTCTATCTCAGCAGTAGAGCGCTCTGACCATATAATATATATCTTCTATCTCAGCAGTAGAGCGCTCTCTGACCATATAATATGTGATATCCTCTAGCTCAGCAGTAGAGCGCTCTCTGACCATATAATATGTGATATCTTCTATCTCAGCAGTAGAGCGCTCTCTGACCATATAATATGTGATATCCTCTATCTCAGCAGTAGAGCGCTCTCTGACCATATAATATGTGATATCCTCTAGCTCAGCAGTAGAGCGCTCTCTGACCATATAATATATATCTTCTATCTCAGCAGTAGAGCGCTCTCTGACCATATAATATGTGATATCCTCTATCTCAGCAGTAGAGCGCTCTCTGACCATATAATATGTGATATCTTCTATCTCAGCAGTAGAGCGCTCTCTGACCATATAATATATATCTTCTATCTCAGCAGTAGAGCGCTCTCTGACCATATAATATGTGATATCTTCTCTCTCAGCAGTAGAGCGCTCTCTGACCATATAATATGTGATATCTTCTATCTCAGCAGTAGAGCGCTCTCTGACCATATAATATGTGATATCCTCTATATCAGCAGTAGAGCGCTCTCTGACCTTATAATATGTGATATCCTCTATCTCAGCAGTAGAGCGCTCTCTGACCATATAATATGTGATATCTTCTATCTCAGCAGTAGAGCGCTCTCTGACCATATAATATATATCTTCTATCTCAGCAGTAGAGTGCTCTCTGACCATATAATATGTGATATCTTCTATCTCAGCAGTAGAGCGCTCTCTGACCATATAATATATATCTTCTATCTCAGCAGTAGAGCGCTCTCTGACCATATAATATGTGATATCCTCTATCTCAGCAGTAGAGCGCTCTCTGACCATATAATATATATCTTCTATCTCAGCAGTAGAGTGCTCTCTGACCATATAATATGTGATATCCTCTATCTCAGCAGTAGAGCGCTCTCTGACCATATAATATGTGATATCCTCTATCTCAGCAGTAGAGCGCTCTCTGACCATATAATATGTGATATCCTCTATCTCAGCAGTAGAGCGCTCTCTGACCATATAATATGTGATATCCTCTATCTCAGCAGTAGAGCGCTCTCTGACCATATAATATGTGATATCCTCTATCTCAGCAGTAGAGCGCTCTCTGACCATATAATATGTGATATCTTCTATCTCAGCAGTAGAGCGCTCTCTGACCATATATGTGATATCCTCTATCTCAGCAGTAGAGCGCTCTCTGACCATATAATGTGATATCCTCTATCTCAGCAGTAGAGCGCTCTCTGACCATATAATATGTGATATCCTCTATCTCAGCAGTAGAGCGCTCTCTGACCATATAATATGTGATATCCTCTATCTCAGCAGTAGAGCGCTCTGACCATATAATATATATCTTCTATCTCAGCAGTAGAGCGCTCTCTGACCATATAATATGTGATATCCTCTAGCTCAGCAGTAGAGCGCTCTCTGACCATATAATATGTGATATCTTCTATCTCAGCAGTAGAGCGCTCTCTGACCATATAATATGTGATATCCTCTATCTCAGCAGTAGAGCGCTCTCTGACCATATAATATGTGATATCCTCTATCTCAGCAGTAGAGCGCTCTCTGACCATATAATATGTGATATCTTCTATCTCAGCAGTAGAGCGCTCTCTGACCATATAATATGTGATATCCTCTATCTCAGCAGTAGAGCGCTCTCTGACCATATAATATGTGATATCCTCTATCTCAGCAGTAGAGCGCTCTCTGACCATATAATATGTGATCTCTTCTATCTCAGCAGTAGAGCGCTCTCTGACCATATAATATGTGATATCTTCTATCTCAGCAGTAGAGCGCTCTCTGACCATATAATATATATCTTCTATCTCAGCAGTAGAGCGCTCTCTGACCATATAATATGTGATATCCTCTATCTCAGCAGTAGAGCGCTCTCTGACCATATAATATATGATATCCTCTATCTCAGCAGTAGAGCGCTCTCTGACCATATAATATGTGATATCCTCTATCTCAGCAGTAGAGCGCTCTCTGACCATATAATATATATCTTCTATCTCAGCAGTAGAGCGCTCTCTGACCATATAATATGTGATATCCTCTATCTCAGCAGTAGAGCGCTCTCTGACCATATAATATGTGATATCTTCTCTCTCAGCAGTAGAGCGCTCTCTGACCATATATGTGATATCCTCTATCTCAGCAGTAGAGCGCTCTCTGACCATATAATATGTGATCTCTTCTATCTCAGCAGTAGAGCGCTCTCTGACCATATAATATGTGATATCTTCTATCTCAGCAGTAGAGCGCTCTCTGACCATATAATATATATCTTCTATCTCAGCAGTAGAGCGCTCTCTGACCATATAATATGTGATATCCTCTATCTCAGCAGTAGAGCGCTCTCTGACCATATAATATGTGATATCCTCTATCTCAGCAGTAGAGCGCTCTCTGACCATATAATATGTGATATCTTCTATCTCAGCAGTAGAGCGCTCTCTGACCATATAATATATATCTTCTATCTCAGCAGTAGAGCGCTCTCTGACCATATAATATGTGATATCCTCTTTCTCAGCAGTAGAGCGCTCTCTGACCATATAATATGTGATATCCTCTATCTCAGCAGTAGAGCGCTCTCTGACCATATAATATGTGATATCTTCTCTCTCAGCAGTAGAGCGCTCTCTGACCATATATGTGATATCCTCTATCTCAGCAGTAGAGCGCTCTCTGACCATATAATATGTGATATCTTCTCTCTCAGCAGTAGAGCGCTCTCTGACCATATAATATGTGATATCTTCTATCTCAGCAGTAGAGCGCTCTCTGACCATATAATATATATCTTCTATCTCAGCAGTAGAGCGCTCTCTGACCATATAATATGTGATATCTTCTATCTCAGCAGTAGAGCGCTCTCTGACCATATAATATGTGATATCTTCTCTCTCAGCAGTAGAGCGCTCTCTGACCATATAATATGTGATATCCTCTATATCAGCAGTAGAGCGCTCTCTGACCATATAATATGTGATATCTTCTCTCTCAGCAGTAGAGTGCTCTCTGACCATATAATATGTGATATCTTCTCTCTCAGCAGTAGAGCGCTCTCTGACCATATAATATGTGATATCCTCTATATCAGCAGTAGAGCGCTCTCTGACCATATAATATGTGATATCTTCTCTCTCAGCAGTAGAGCGCTCTCTGACCATATAATATGTGATATCTTCTATCTCAGCAGTAGAGCGCTCTCTGACCATATAATGTGATATCCTCTATATCAGCAGTAGAGCGCTCTCTGACCTTATAATATGTGATATCCTCTATCTCAGCAGTAGAGCGCTCTCTGACCATATAATATATATCTTCTATCTCAGCAGTAGAGCGCTCTCTGACCATATAATATGTGATATCCTCTATCTCAGCAGTAGAGCGCTCTCTGACCATATAATATGTGATATCCTCTATCTCAGCAGTAGAGCGCTCTCTGACCATATAATATGTGATATCTTCTATCTCAGCAGTAGAGCGCTCTCTGACCATATAATATATATCTTCTATCTCAGCAGTAGAGCGCTCTCTGACCATATAATATATATCTTCTATCTCAGCAGTAGAGCGCTCTCTGACCATATAATATGTGATATCTTCTATCTCAGCAGTAGAGCGCTCTCTGACCATATAATATGTGATATCCTCTATCTCAGCAGTAGAGCGCTCTCTGACCATATAATATGTGATATCTTCTATCTCAGCAGTAGAGCGCTCTCTGACCATATAATATGTGATATCTTCTATCTCAGCAGTAGAGCGCTCTCTGACCATATAATATGTGATATCCTCTATCTCAGCAGTAGAGCGCTCTCTGACCATATAATATGTGATATCCTCTATCTCAGCAGTAGAGCGCTCTCTGACCATATAATATGTGATATCCTCTATTTCAGCAGTAGAGCGCTCTCTGACCATATAATATGTGATATCCTCTATTTCAGCAGTAGAGCGCTCTCTGACCATATAATATGTGATATTATTATTATTATTATTTATTATTATAGCGCCATTTATTCCATGGCGCTTTACAAGTGAAAGGGTATACGTACAACAATCATTAACAGTACACAACAGACTGGTATAGGAGGAGAGAGGACCCTGCCCACGAGGGCTCACAGTCTACAGGGAATAAGTGATGGTACAATAGGTGAGGACAGAGCTGGTTGCGCAGTGGTCTACTGGGCTGAGGGCTATTGTAGGTTGTAGGCTTGTTGGAAGAGGTGGGTCTTGAGGTTCCTCTTGAAGCTTTCCACGGTAGTGGAGAGTCTGATGTGCTGAGGTAGAGCGTTCCAGAGTATGGGGGATGCGCGGGAAAAATCTTGTACACGATTGTGGGAAGAGGAGATAAGAGAGAGTAGAGAAGGAGATCTTGTGAGGATCTAAGGTTGCGTGCAGGTAGGTACCGGGAGACTAGGTCACAGATGTAGGGAGGAGACAGGTTGTGCATGGCTTTGTATGTCATGGTTAATGTTTTGAACTGGAGTCGTTGGGCGATGGGAAGCCAGTGAAGGGATTGGCAGAGTGGCGAGGCTGGGGAGTAGCGAGGGGAGAGGTGGATTAAGCGGGCCGCAGAGTTTAGGATAGATTGGAGGGGTGCAAGAGTGTTGGAAGGGAGGCCAGAGAGCAGGAGGTTGCAGTAGTCGAGGCGGGAGGTGATGAGGGCATGCACTAATGTTTTTGCTGATTCTTGGTTAAGAAAAGCACGGATCCGGGAGATATTTTTGAGTTGTAATCGGCATGAGTTGAAGAGGGCTTGGATGTGTGGCTTGAAGGATAGAGCAGAGTCGAGGGTCACTCCAAGGCAACGAGCTTGTGAGACTGGGGTGAGTGAGCAACCATCAAGTTTGATGGAAAGGCTTGTTGGAGGAGATGAGTGAGGAGGAGGAAAGACAATAAACTCTGTTTTGTCCATGTTAAGTTTTAGGAATCGTGCAGAGAAGAAGGATGAAATAGCACAGACATTGTGGGATTCTGGTTAGTAGGGAGGTAATGTCAGGTCCAGAGAGGTAGATCTGTGTGTCATCGGCATAGAGATGATACTGGAAGCCGTGGGACTCTATGAGCTGTCCCAAGCCGAAGGTATAGATGGAGAACAGCAGGGGTCCAAGAACTGAGCCTTGAGGGACACCGACAGATAGGGGGCGAGCTGAGGAAGTGGTGTGAGAATGATTGACGCTGAAAGTTCGGTCGGTTAGGTATGACGATATCCAAGATAGGGCCAAGTCTGTGATGCCCAGAGATGAGAGAATTTGTAGTAGGAGGGAATGGTCTACTGTGTCGAAGGCAGAGGACAGGTCCAGGAGGAGGAGGATAGAGTAGTGTCGCTTGGCTTTGGCGGTTAGTAGATCATTGGTGACTTTGGTTAGGGCAGTTTCGGTAGAATGATGTGGTCGGAAGCCAGATTGAAGCCGGTCAAAGAGGGAGCAGGAGGAGAGGTATGAGGACAGTTCAAGATGGACATGCTGTTCCAGTAGTTTTGAGGCGTAGGGGAGAAGGGATATGGGGCGATAGTTTGACACAGAGGATGGGTCAAGGGAGGGCTTTTTGAGGATGGGTGTAATAGAGGCATGTTTAAAGCATGAAGGGAATACACCACTTGCTAGTGATAGGTTGAAGAGATGGGTTAGGGCTGGGATGAGGACTGCGGTGATGTTGGGGATGAGGTGTGATGGGAGCGGGTCCAGTGCACAGGTGGTTAGATGTGATCTTGAGAGTAGAGTGGAGAGATTGTTTTCTGTCATGGTGGAGAAGCTGGATTTGGAGGAAGAGGGATGAGTAGCTATGATGAGGGGCTGTGGTGATTGTGGGCCAAAGCTTGCTTTGATCTTGTCAATCTTCCGCTTGAAGAAAGAGGCAAAGTCTTCAGCTGAGATGAGAGGAGAGGGAGGTGGTGCTGGAGGACGGAGGAGAGAATTGAAAGTGTTGAATAGCTGTTTAGGGTTGTGAGAGAAAGAAGATATGAGGGATGAGAAGTAGGTTTGTTTTGCAGCAGTGAGTGTGGACTTGAAAGTGGTGAGGGCCTCTTTATATGCAATGAAGTGCTCAGTGGAATGAGACCTCTTCCATCTGCGCTCAGCAATTCTGGAAGCCCGTCTAAGTTCTTTAGTCTGCCTTGTGTGCCAGGGTTGCCTGTTGATTGGTCGGGTTTTGGTGTGTGTGAGGGGGGCAGCTGATTCGAGAGCTGCAGAGATTGTACTGTTGTATAAAGTTGCAGCGGCATCTGCATCATGTAGAAATGCAATGTCTGTGAGGGGGAGAAGGGACTGAGAAAGAGCGTGTAAATCAATGTGTTTGATATTTCTGCGAGGGTGTGAAAATTTGTGGAGGGGGGGGTTGCATACTTGGAGAAGAGAGAGAAGAGAATGTGAGTAGGTTGTGGTCAGACGGGGAGAGGTGAGTTAGAGAGGTTAGATAGGGAACAGAGGCGAGTGAAGATGAGGTCCAGCGTGTGGCCATCTTTGTGAGTAGCTGCAGAAGACCATTGGGTGAGGCTGAAGGAGGAAGTGAGTGTTAGAAGTTTGGAGACAGATGAGTGGGAAGTGTCAATGGGGATATTGAAATCACCCATGATGATGGTGGGGATGTCGGTGGAAAGGAAGTGTAGTAGCCAGGTGGTGAAATGGTCAAAAAAGGCAGTGGCTGGCCCTGGAGGGCGGTAAATGACAGCCAGCTGAAGGTTGGAGGGGGCGTAGATGCGTACGGAGTGCACCTCAAAAGAGGGGAGCGTGACAGAGGGTGGTAGTGGAATTGGTGTAAAGGAGCATTGGTCGGACAGGAGCAAACCAACTCCTCCACCATGCTTGTTACTGGGGCGGGGGTGTGAGAGAGTTGGAGACCACCATAAGAAAGTGCAGCAGGAGAGGCAGTGTCAGAGGGGGTGAGCCGGGAGAGGCTGTGTCAGAGGGGGGTGAGCCAGGAGAGGCAGTGTCAGAGGGGGTGAGCCAGGAGAGGCAGTGTCAGAGGGGGTGAGCCAGGTGAGGCGGTGTCAGAGGGGGTGAGCCAGGAGAGGCAGTGTCAGAGGGGGTGAGCCAGGAGAGGCAGTGTCAGAGGGGGCGAGCCAGGAGAGGCAGTGTCAGAGGGGGTGAGCCAGGAGAGGCAGTGTCAGAGGGGGTGAGCTGAGAGAGGCTGTGTCTGAGGGGGTGAGCCAGGAGAGGCAGCGTCAGAGGGGGTGAGCCAGGTGAGGCGGTGTCAGAGGGGGTGAGCCGGGAGAGGCGGTGTCAGAGGGGGTGAGCTGAGAGAGGCTGTGTCTGAGGGGGTGAGCCAGGAGAGGCAGTGTCAGAGGGGGTGAGCCAGGAGAGGCAGCGTCAGAGGGGGTGAGCCAGGTGAGGCGGTGTCAGAGGGGGTGAGCCAGGTTTCTGTGATGGCGAGGAAGGAGAGTTTATTAGTGATGAACAGATCATGAATGTAGGATAGTTTGTTGCAGACAGAGCGAGCGTTCCATAGAGCTCCTGTTAGTGGGACTGGGGGAGCGGGGGCTGGGTGGATGGGTATGAGGTTAGAGAGGTTGCGGAAATTTGTGTTAGGATGTGGATGAGGGTTTGAAGTGACAATAGGGATGTGGTGAGGAGGACCAGGATTTGGAGAGAGATCGCCAGCAGTGAGGAGAAGCAGTGAGAGTGTTAGTAGGTGGGAGCAGGAGAGGCCATGAGGGGCCGTGTGTGTCTGGAGACACTGGGTGTAATGTGGAGGAAAATGTCTGAGGGGAAGGTGAGATGGGTGGGGAGGATGGAGGGAGAGATGAAAAGTTCATTACTGGGTTTAGGGATCAGAGGGGGCAGTAGAAAGTGAAATATTATAGGGGTGAGAGTGAATAGAAACACAAACATTGTTTATAGTGCCTATGTCTGCTGTTACCTTCCGGTCACTTCCGGCCCAATTCTGGCCTAATTCAATGCATCATACTTATATGGTGCAGACTTGTATTGGTGCAGACGAAAAGTCTTGGGCAGACTTTTTAGGTGCCCCAATATATACATATACAAGTGCAATCAGCTGTGAAGGGGTGGGTTGCAAGACTAACCCCTTGATCACTCAATCAAAAAAAAAAAAACAACCAAGATGCAGCTTAACATAGGCAAAATAAACAAAGGTCATAAAAGGGGGATGCAAAACAGAGGGGAAAGATCACAGTGAGATGCTGGAGGATGTCAGGAAGATATTGAAGCAAAGAAAGAACAGGTCAGATATAGTGCAAAAGTAGAGTGCATGAATTGACATACCAGGTATTAGAACACAGCAGAGCAAAGTGGAGTGGAAATCAGTTCATGGGAAAGTAGAGTGCATGAATTGACATACCTGTGGGAAGATAGACATGGTGATTAGATGATGGCAGATGATAGATGATGATAGATGACCAAGTGCATCATAATATCATCTCTGGCCTAATTCAATGCATCATACTTATATGGTGCATACTTGTATCGGTGCAGACGAAAAGTCCTCTATCTCAGCAGTAGAGCACTCTCTGACCATATAATATATATCTTCTATCTCAGCAGTAGAGCGCTCTCTGACCATATAATATATATCTTCTATCTCAGCAGTAGAGCGCTCTCTGACCATATAATATGTGATATCCTCTATCTCAGCAGTGAAGCGCTCTCTGACCATATATGTGATATCTTCTATCTCAGCAGTAGAGCGCTCTCTGACCATATAATATGTGATATCCCCTATCTCAGCAGTAGAGCGCTCTCTGACCATATAATATGTGATATCCCCTATCTCAGCAGTAGAGCGCTCTCTGACCATATAATATGTGATATCCCCTATCTCAGCAGTAGAGCGCTCTCTGACCATATAATATGTGATATCCCCTATCTCAGCAGTAGAGCGCTCTCTGACCATATAATATGTGATATCTTCTATCTCAGCAGTAGAGCGCTCAAATTGGGATTCTGATCTGGCTTATATATCCTGAGTCATATTGCAAAGGATTGTTGAAAATCCACTTGTGACTTTTAGGATCGCTACTTCCAATAGGTGGCGCTGTGCTAGAGTTTGTCTCCTTTACTGGAGAGACAATTTGCATATAATATGTGATATCTTCTATCTCAGCAGTAGAGCACTCTCTGACCATATAATATGTGATATCTTCTATCTCAGCAGTAGAGCACTCTCTGACCATATAATATGTGATATCCTCTATCTCAGCAGTGAAGCGCTCTCTGACCATATATGTGATATCTTCTATCTCAGCAGTAGAGCGCTCTCTGACCATATAATATGTGATATCTTCTATCTCAGCAGTAGAGCGCTCTCTGACCATATAATATATATCTTCTATCTCAGCAGTAGAGCGCTCTGTGACCATATATGTGATATCTTCTATCTCAGCAGTAGAGCGCTCTCTGACCATATAATATATATCTTCTATCTCAGCAGTAGAGCGCTCTGTGACCATATATGTGATATCTTCTATCTCAGCAGTAGAGCGCTCTCTGACCATATAATATATATCTTCTATCTCAGCAGTAGAGCGCTCTCTGACCATATAATATGTGATATCCTCTCTCAGCAGTAGAGCGCTCTCTGACCATATAGTATGTGATATCCCCTATCTCAGCAGTAGAGCGCTCTCTGACCATATAATATGTGATATCCTCTATCTCAGCAGTAGAGCGCTCTCTGACCATATAATATGTGATATCCCCTATCTCAGCAGTAGAGCGCTCTCTGACCATATAATATGTGATATCCTCTATCTCAGCAGTAGAGCGCTCTCTGACCATATAATATGTGATATCCCCTATCTCAGCAGTAGAGCGCTCTCTGACCATATAATATGTGATATCCTCTATCTCAGCGGTAGAGCGCTCTCTGACCATATAATATGTGATATCTTCTATCTCAGCAGTAGAGCGCTCTCTGACCATATAATATGTGATATCCTCTCTCAGCAGTAGAGCGCTCTCTGACCATATAGTATGTGATATCCCCTATCTCAGCAGTAGAGCGCTCTCTGACCATATAATATGTGATATCCTCTATCTCAGCGGTAGAGCGCTCTCTGACCATATAATATGTGATATCTTCTATCTCAGCAGTAGAGCGCTCTCTGACCATATAATATATGTCTTCTATCTCAGCAGTAAAGCGCTCTCTGACCATATAATATGTGATATCTTCTATCTCAGCAGTAGAACGCTCTCTGACCATATAATATGTGATATCCTCTATCTCAGCAGTAGAGCGCTCTCTGACCATATAATATGTGATATCCTCTATCTCAGCAGTAGAGCGCTCTCTGACCATATAATATGTGATATCCTCTATTTCAGCAGTAGAGCGCTCTCTGACCATATAATATGTGATATCCTCTATCTCAGCAGTAGAGCGCTCTCTGACCATCTAATATGTGATATCTTCTTTCTCAGCAGTAGAGCGTTCTCTGACCATTTAATATGTGATATCCTCTATCTCAGCAGTGAAGCGCTCTCTGACCATATATGTGATATCTTCTATCTCAGCAGTAGAGCGCTCTCTGACCATATAATATGTGATATCTTCTATCTCAGCAGTAGAGCGCTCTCTGACCATATAATATGTGATATCTTCTATCTCAGCAGTAGAGCGCTCTTGGACCATATAATATGTGATATCTTCTATCTCAGCAGTAGAGCACTCTCTGACCATATAATATGTGATATCCTCTATCTCAGCAGTAGAGCGCTCTCTGACCATATAATATGTGATATCTTCTCTCTCAGCAGTAGAGCGCTCTCTGACCATATAATATATATCTTCTATCTCAGCAGTAGAGCACTCTCTGACCATATATGTGATATCCTCTATCTCAGCAGTAGAGCGCTCTCTGACCATATAATATGTGATATCTTCTATCTCAGCAGTAGAGCGCTCTCTGACCATATAATATGTGATATCCTCTATCTCAGCAGTAGAGCGCTCTCTGACCATATAATATGTGATATCCTCTATCTCAGCAGTAGAGCGCTCTCTGACCATATAATATGTGATATCTTCTATCTCAGCAGTAGAGCGCTCTCTGACCATATAATATGTGATATCTTCTATCTCAGCAGTAGAGCGCTCTCTGACCATATAATATATATCTTCTATCTCAGCAGTAGAGCACTCTCTGACCATATATGTGATATCCTCTATCTCAGCAGTAGAGCGCTCTCTGACCATATAATATGTGATATCTTCTATCTCAGCAGTAGAGCGCTCTCTGACCATATAATATGTGATATCCTCTATCTCAGCAGTAGAGCGCTCTCTGACCATATAATATGTGATATCCTCTATCTCAGCAGTAGAGCGCTCTCTGACCATATAATATGTGATATCTTCTATCTCAGCAGTAGAGCGCTCTCTGACCATATAATATGTGATATCCTCTCTCAGCAGTAGAGCGCTCTCTGACCATATAATATGTGATATCCCCTATCTCAGCAGTAGAGCGCTCTCTGACCATATAATATGTGATATCCTCTATCTCAGCGGTAGAGCGCTCTCTGACCATATAATATGTGATATCTTCTATCTCAGCAGTAGAGCGCTCTCTGACCATATAATATGTGATATCTTCTATCTCAGCAGTAGAACGCTCTCTGACCATATAATATGTGATATCCTCTATCTCAGCAGTAGAGCGCTCTCTGACCATATAATATATATCTTCTATCTCAGCAGTAGAGCGCTCTGTGACCATATATGTGATATCTTCTATCTCAGCAGTAGAGCGCTCTCTGACCATATAATATATATCTTCTATCTCAGCAGTAGAGCGCTCTCTGACCATATAATATGTGATATCTTCTATCTCAGCAGTAGAGCGCTCTCTGACCATATAATATGTGATATCCTCTATCTCAGCAGTAGAGCGCTCTCTGACCATATAATATGTGATATCCTCTATCTCAGCAGTAGAGCGCTCTCTGACCATATAATATGTGATATCCCCTATCTCAGCAGTAGAGCGCTCTCTGACCATATAATATGTGATATCCTCTATCTCAGCGGTAGAGCGCTCTCTGACCATATAATATGTGATATCTTCTATCTCAGCAGTAGAGCGCTCTCTGACCATATAATATGTGATATCCTCTCTCAGCAGTAGAGCGCTCTCTGACCATATAGTATGTGATATCCCCTATCTCAGCAGTAGAGCGCTCTCTGACCATATAATATGTGATATCCTCTATCTCAGCGGTAGAGCGCTCTCTGACCATATAATATGTGATATCTTCTATCTCAGCAGTAGAGCGCTCTCTGACCATATAATATATGTCTTCTATCTCAGCAGTAAAGCGCTCTCTGACCATATAATATGTGATATCTTCTATCTCAGCAGTAGAACGCTCTCTGACCATATAATATGTGATATCCTCTATCTCAGCAGTAGAGCGCTCTCTGACCATATAATATGTGATATCCTCTATCTCAGCAGTAGAGCGCTCTCTGACCATATAATATGTGATATCCTCTATTTCAGCAGTAGAGCGCTCTCTGACCATATAATATGTGATATCCTCTATCTCAGCAGTAGAGCGCTCTCTGACCATCTAATATGTGATATCTTCTTTCTCAGCAGTAGAGCGTTCTCTGACCATTTAATATGTGATATCCTCTATCTCAGCAGTGAAGCGCTCTCTGACCATATATGTGATATCTTCTATCTCAGCAGTAGAGCGCTCTCTGACCATATAATATGTGATATCTTCTATCTCAGCAGTAGAGCGCTCTCTGACCATATAATATGTGATATCTTCTATCTCAGCAGTAGAGCGCTCTCGGACCATATAATATGTGATATCTTCTATCTCAGCAGTAGAGCACTCTCTGACCATATAATATGTGATATCCTCTATCTCAGCGGTAGAGCGCTCTCTGACCATATAATATGTGATATCTTCTATTCTATCTCAGCAGTAGAGCGCTCTCTGACCATATAATATGTGATATCTTCTATCTCAACAGTAGAGCGCTCTCGGACCATATAATATGTGATATCTTCTATCTCAGCAGTAGAGCACTCTCTGACCATATAATATGTGATATCCTCTATCTCAGCAGTAGAGCGCTCTCTGACCATATAATATGTGATATCTTCTCTCTCAGCAGTAGAGCGCTCTCTGACCATATAATATGTGATATCTTCTATCTCAGCAGTAGAGCGCTCTCTGACCATATAATATGTGATATCTTCTATCTCAGCAGTAGAACGCTCTCTGACCATATAATATGTGATATCCTCTATCTCAGCAGTAGAGCGCTCTCTGACCATATAATATATATCTTCTATCTCAGCAGTAGAGCGCTCTCTGACCATATATGTGATATCTTCTATCTCAGCAGTAGAGCGCTCTCTGACCATATAATATATATCTATCTCAGCAGTAGAGCGCTCTCTGACCATATATGTGATATCTTCTATCTCAGCAGTAGAGTGCTCTCTGACCATATAATATGTGATATCTTCTATCTCAGCAGTAGAGCGCTCTCTGACCATATAATATATATCTTCTATCTCAGCAGTAGAGCGCTCTCTGACCATATAATATGTGATAACATCTATCTCAGCAGTAGAGCGCTCTCTGACCATATAATATGTGATAGCATCTATCTCAGCAGTAGAGCGCTCTCTGACCATATATGTGATATCTTCTATCTCAGCAGTAGAGCGCTCTCTGTCCATATAATATGTGATAGCCTCTATCTCAGCAGTAGAGCGCTCTCTGACCATTTAATATGTGATATCTTCTATCTCAGCAGTAGAGCGCTCTCTGACCATATAATATGTGATAGCCTCTATCTCAGCAGTAGAGCGCTCTCTGACCATTTAATATATGATATCGTCTATCTCAGCAGTAGAGCGCTCTCTGACCATACAATATGTGATATCTTCTATCTCAGCAGTAGAGCGCTCTCTGACCATATAATATATATCTTCTATCTCAGCAGTAGAGCGCTCTCTGACCATATAATATGTGATATCTTCTATCTCAGCAGTAGAGCGCTCTCTGACCATATAATATGTCTTCTATCTCAGCACTAGAGCGCTCTCTGACCATATAATATGTGATATCCTCTATCTCAGCAGTAGAGCGCTCTCTGACCATATAATATGTGATATCTTCTATCTCAGCAGTAGAGCGCTCTCTGACCATATAATATATATCTTCTATCTCAGCACTAGAGCGCTCTCTGACCATATATGTGATATCCTCTATCTCAGCAGTAGAGCGCTCTCTGACCATATAATATATATCTTCTATCCCAGCAGTAGAGCACTCTCTGACCATATAATATGTGATATCTTCTATCTCAGCAGTAGAGCGCTCTCTGACCATATAATATATATCTTCTATGTCAGCAGTAGAGTGCTCTCTGACCATACAATATGTGATATCCTCTATCTCAGCAGTAGAGCGCTCTCTGACCATATAATATGTGATATCCTCTATCTCAGCAGTAGAGCGCTCTCTGACCATATAATATATATCTTCTATCTCAGCAGTAGAGCGCTCTCTGACCATATAATATGTGATATCCTCTATCTCAGCAGTAGAGCGCTCTCTGACCATATGTCTTCTATCTCAGCACTAAAGCGCTCTCTAAAGCGCTCAGCTCTACTGCTGAGATAGACGATATCATATATTATATGGTCAGAGAGCACTCTACTGCTGAGATAGAAGATATCACATATTATATGGTCAGAGAGCGCTCTACTGCTGAGATAGAGGATATCACATATTATATGGTCAGAGAGCGCTCTACTGCTGAGATAGAGGATATCACATATTATATGGTCAGAGCGCTCTACTGCTGAGATAGAGGATATCACATATTGTATGGTCAGAGAGCACTCTACTGCTGAGATAGAAGATATATATTATATGGTCAGAGCGCTCTACTGCTGAGATAGAGGATATCACATATTATATGGTCAGAGAGCGCTCTACTGCTGAGATAGAGGATATCACATATTATATGACCATATAATATGTGATATCCTCTATCTCAGCAGTAGAGCGCTCTCTAATTGTGTGATAGCTTTTATCTCAGCAGTAGAGTGCTCTCTAATTATATATGTGATATCTTCCATCTCAGCAGTAGTGTGCTCTCTAATCATATATGTGATATTTCATCTCAGCAGTAGAGCGCTCTCTAATCATATATGTGATAGCTTCCATCTCAGCAGTAGAGCGCTAATTATACATGTGATATCTTCCATCTCAGCAGTAGACCGCTCTCTAATTATACATGTGATAGCTTCCATCTCAGCAGTAGAGCGCTAATTATACATGTGATATCTTCCATCTCAGCAGTAGACCGCTCTC
Source organism: Anomaloglossus baeobatrachus (assembly GCF_048569485.1). Lineage (NCBI taxonomy): Eukaryota > Metazoa > Chordata > Amphibia > Anura > Aromobatidae > Anomaloglossus > Anomaloglossus baeobatrachus. The sequence goes on from NC_134361.1 coordinate 222,552,987, forward strand.
TAATTATACATGCGATATCTTCCATCTCAGCAGTAGAGCGCTCTCTAATCATATATGTGATATCTTCCATCTCAGCAGTAGAGCGCTCTATAATTATATATCTGATATCTTCCACCTCAGCAGTAGAGCACTCTCTAATCATATGTGATAGCTTCTGTCTCAGCAGTAGAGCGCTCTCTGATCAAATATATATCTTCCATCTCAGCAGTAGAGCGCTCTCTAATCATATATGTGATTTCTTCTGTCTCAGCAGTAGAGCGCTCTCTGGCCATATAATATGTGATATCCTCTATCTCAGCAGTAGAGCGCTCTCTGACCATATAATATATGATATCGTCTATCTCAGCAGTAGAGCGCTCTCTGACCATACAATGTGATATCTTCTATCTCAGCAGTAGAACGCTCTCTGACCATATAATATGTGATATCCTCTATCTCAGCAGTAGAGCGCTCTCTGACCATATAATATGTGATATGTTCTATCTCAGCAGTAGAGCGCTCTGACCATATATGTGATATCCTCTCTCAGCAGTAGAGCGCTCTCTGATCAAATATATGATATCTTCCGTCTCAGCAGTAGAGCGCTCTCTAATCATATGTGATAGCTTCCATCTCAGCAGTAGAACGCTCTCTAATCATATATGTGATATCTTACATCTCAGCAGTACAGCACTCTCTAATCATATGTGATATCTTCCATCTCACCAGTAGAGCGCTCTCTAATCATATATGTGTGATCTTCTGTCTCAGCAAGAGAGCGCTCTCTGATCAAATATATCTTCCATCTCAGCAGTAGAGCGCTCTCTAATCATATAAGATATATTTCATCTCAGCAGTAGAGCGCTCTCTAATTGTGTGATAGCTTTTATCTCAGCAGTAGAGTGCTCTCTAATTATATATGTGATATCTTCCATCTCAGCAGTAGTGTGCTCTCTAATCATATATGTGATATTTCATCTCAGCAGTAGAGCGCTCTCTAATCATATATGTGATAGCTTCCATCTCAGCAGTAGAGCGCTAATTATACATGTGATATCTTCCATCTCAGCAGTAGACCGCTCTCTAATTATACATGCGATATCTTCCATCTCAGCAGTAGAGCGCTCTCTAATCATATATGTGATATCTTCCATCTCAGCAGTAGAGCGCTCTATAATTATATATCTGATATCTTCCATCTCAGCAGTAGAGCGCTCTCTGATCAAATATATATCTTCCGTCTCAGCAGTAGAGCGCTCTCTAATCATGTGTGATAGCGTCTGTCTCAGCAGAGGAGCGCTCTCTGATCAAATATATATCTTCCATCCCAGCAGTAGAGCACTCTCTAATCATATGTGATAGCTTCTGTCTCAGCAGTAGAGCGCTCTCTGATCAAATATATCTTCCATCTCAGCAGTAGAGCGCTCTCTAATCATATATGTGATTTCTTCTGTCTCAGCAGTAGAGCGCTCTCTAATTATATGCAATATCTTCCATCTCAGCAGTAGAGCGCTCTCTAGTTGTGATATTTTCCATCTCAGCAGTAGAGCGCTCTCTAATCATGTGATTTTCCATCTCAGCAGTAGAGCGCTCTCTAATCATATATGTGATAGCTTCCATCTCAGCAGTAGAGCGCTCTCTAATTATACATGTGATAGCTTCCATCTCAGCAGTAGAGCGCTCTCTATTTATACATGTGATAGCTTCCATCTCAGCAGTAGAGTGCTCTCTAATCATGTGATATTTTCCATCTCAGCAATAGAGCGCTCTCTATTTATACATGTGATAGCTTCCATCTCAGCAGTAGAGCGCTCTCCAATCATACATGTGATAGCTTCCATCTCAGCAGTAGAGCGCTCTCTAATCATACATGTGATATCTTCCATCTCAGCAGTAGTGCTCTCTAATCATATATGCAATATCTTCCCTCTCAGCAATAGAGCGCTCTCTAATCATATATGCGATATCTTCCATCTCAGCAATAGAGCGCTCTCTAATCATATATGCGATATCTTCCATCTCAGCAGTAGAGTGCTCTCTAATCATGTGATATTTTCCATCTCAGCAGTAGAGCGCTATTTATACATGTGATAGCTTCCATCTCAGCAGTAGAGCGCTCTCTAATTATACATGTGATAGCTTCCATCTCAGCAGTAGAGCGCTCTCTAATCATACGTGTGATAGCTTCCGTCTCAGCAGTAGAGCGTTCTCTAATCATACATGTGATATCTTCTATCTCAGCAGTAGAGCGCTCTCTAATCATACATGTGATATCTTCCATCTCAGCAGTAGAGGGCTCTCTAATCATATATGCGATATCTTCCATCTCAGCAGAGCGCTCTCTAATTGTGATCTCTTCCATCTCAGTAGAGCGCTCTCTAATCATATATGTGATATCTTCCATCTCAGCAGTAGAGCGCTCTCTAATTATATGCAATATCTTCCCTCTCAGCAATAGAGCGCTCTCTATTTATACATGTGATAGCTTCCATCTCAGCAGTAGAGCGCTCTCCAATCATACATGTGATAGCTTCCGTCTCAGCAGTAGAGCGTTCTCTAATCATACATGTGATATCTTCCATCTCAGCAGTAGAGCGCTCTCTAATTATACATGTGATAGCTTCCATCCCAGCAGTAGAGCGCTCTCTAATCATATATGCGATATCTTCCATCTCAGCAGTAGAGCGCTCTCTAATCATACATGTGATATCTTCCATCCCAGCAGTAGAGCGCTCTCTAATCATATATGCGATATCTTCCATCTCAGCAGTAGAGTGCTCTCTAATTATGTGATATTTTCCATCTCAGCAGTAGCGCGCTCTCTAATCATATTTTCCATCTCAGCAGTAGAGTGCTCTCTAATCATATATGTGATCGCTTCCATCTCAGCAGTAGAGCAGTCTAATCGTGTGATAGCTTTTATCTCAGCAGTAGAGCGCTCTCTAATTATACATGTGATAGCTTCCATCTCAGCAGTAGAGCGCTCTCTAATTATACATGTGATAGCTTCCATCTCAGCAGTAGAGCGTTCTCTAATTACATGTGATATCTTCCACCTCAGCAGTAGAGCGCTCTCTAATCATATGTGATATCTTCCATCTCAGCAGTAGAGCGCTCTCTAATCATATACACGATATCTTCCATCTCAGCAGTAGAGCGCTCTCTAATCAAATATGTGATATTTTCCATCTCAGCAGTAGAGTGCTCTCTAATCATGTGATATCCTCCATCTCAGCAGTAGAGCGCTCTCTAATCATATATGCGATATCTTCCATCTCAGCAGTAGAGCGCTCTCTAATCATATATGCAATATCCTCCATCTCAGCAGTAGAGCGCCCTCTAATCATGTGATATCCTCCATCTCAGCAGTAGAACGCTCTCTAATCATACATGTGATATCTTCCATCTCAGAAGTAGAGCGCTCTCTAATCATATATGTGATATTTTCCATCTCAGCAGTAGAGCGCTCTCTAATCATATATGTGATATCCTCCATCTCAGCAGTAGAGCGCTCTCTAATCATACATGTGATATCCTCCATCTCAGCAGTAGAGCGCTCTCTAATCATACATGTGATATCTTCCATCTCAGCAGTAGAGCGCTCTCTGGCCATATAATGTACCCAATAATAAAACTTTGTCCCATTTCTTTTAAGTTCTTTTATTTTGATTCCTTATCATCAAAATAATCAATTTAAAAGGACAAATGAGATGCAGAGTCAGAAACGCCCCCCCCCTCCCCCCCGATCCAGGTGACGACAGACGAGTAACATGCATGGAAGACAAAATAGTGACAACTGCTCTGAGCGGGTCCGTTTTTGGGGGGAACAGGAGGAAATCAAGGCGGGTGGGACGCGGCCTCACTGCTCACAGTGTCCATGGCTTTAAAGTAGATCGAGCAAATAAATCGGAGCATGTCGCCTCAAGAAGGATCCATCCGTGGCCCATTGTTGTGCGCGGTAGCCATTGTGCACTCTTATGCAGGTCTCACCATAGGCACCCCCAGTCTGCCGGGACGGTGAAATCCCAGGAGTCGGGTCCTGCGGGCACCTAACCTATCGGGTTATGCCCCCGCCATCAAGTGTTTAATCATCCTACAGCGCCCCCGCAGGGGAAATGGTGCATTACACAATTTTCACTCCACTTTGCTATGGACGTGCCCTTTGGAAGTCACTTTCCCCTACGGTAGGCGTGATACTCTGCAGCTTTCAAGTATACGAAGTGCAATATTGTACACGGAGCGACCTCACTTCTGCGCTAATATTGCAAATGGTTCAGGAAGGGGTTAAGTGACTTTGTGCAAAGACTGCGGAGAGGGAGAACAGCAATCTGCATAGATGGTGGATGCAATGCTCTGCAGATACCATGGGCAGGGTGAGCAGAAGGAGTCTGCTGATGTTTTGGCGACTGAGGAGAATGACGGGAGGGGGTTAACATTCTGCAAACGACAAGAAGAGCAATGGTCTGCAGGCAAACAGAGCGACATTCTGCAAATATTATGGGCCGAGGAAAGCAATGCTCTGCAGAATTGGGTCAAGTGATGGCCTGTAAAGTAAGGGTCTGCAGAGGCAATAGGACGCGAGCAACGTTCAGGGGGGGTCATAGACAAGGGGATGAGATGCTCTGCAGAAGCCGTAGGACAGTGTAAATAACGCTGGAGATATTATATACAGGGGAGCGATGCTCTGCAGATACCGCTGAAAGCAAAAGCGGCGTGAGTGGTAGGACAGCGGATTCCCGCAGCATGTGAACTAGCGCAGAGCTGGAGGGTACGTGACCCCCCAGTACACACAGAGGCGCCGGAAGGTACGTGACCCCTCAGTACACACAGAGGCGCCGGAGGGTACGTGACCCCTCAGTACACACAGAGGCGCCGGAGGGTACGTGACCCCTCAGTACACACAGAGGCGCCGGAAGGTACGTGACCCCTCAGTACACACAGAGGCGCCGGAGGGTGCGTGACCCCTCAGTACACACAGAGGCGCCGGAGGGTACGTGACCCCTCAGTACACACGGAGGCGCCGGAGGGTGCGTGACCCCTCAGTACACACGGAGGCGCCGGAGGGTGCGTGACCCCTCAGTACACACAGAGGCGCCGGAGGGTACGTGACCCCTCAGTACACACAGAGGCGCCGGAGGGTACGTGACCCCTCAGTACACACAGAGGCGCCGGAAGGTACGTGACCCCTCAGTACACACAGAGGCGCCGGAGGGTACGTGACCCCTCAGTACACACAGAGGCGCCGGAAGGTATGTGACCCCTCAGTACACACAAAGGCGCCGGAAGGTACGTGACCCCTCAGTACACACGGAGGCGCCGGAGGGTACGTGACCCCTCAGTACACACAGAGGCGCCGGTTATATGACCCCCTCAGTACCCACAGAGGCGCCGGAGGTTACGTGACCCCTCAGTACACATAGAGGCGCTGGATGTTATATGACCCCTCAGTATACACAGAGGCGCCGGAGGGTACGTGACCCCTCAGTACACACAGAGGCGCCGGAGGGTACGTGACCCCCTCAGTACACACAGAGGCGCCGGAGGTTATATGACCCCTCAGTACACACAGAGGCGCCGGAGGGTACGTGACCCCTCAGTACACACAGAGGCACCGGAGGGTACGTGACCCCTCAGTACACACAGAGGCGCCGGAGGTTACGTGAACCCTCAGTACACACAGAGGCGCCGGAGGTTATATGACCCCTCAGTACACACAAAGGCGCCGGAGGGTACGTGACCCCTCAGTACACACAGAGGCGCCGGAGGGTACGTGACCCCTCAGTACACACAGAGGCGCCTAAGGGTACGTGACCCCTCAGTACACACAGAGGCGCCGGAGGGTACGTGACCCCTCAGTACACACAGAGGCGCCGGAGGTTATGTGACCCCTCAGTACACACAGAGGTGCCGGAGGTTACGTGACCCCTCAGTACACACAGAGGCGCCGGAGGTTATATGACCCCTCAGTACACACAGAGGCGCCGGAGGGTACGTGACCCCGTCAGTACACACAGAGGCGCGGGAGGGTACGTGACCCCTCAGTACACACAGGGGCGCCGGAGGGTACGTGACTCCCTCAGTACACACAGAGGCGCCGGAGGGTACGTGACCCTTCAGTACACACAGAGGCGCCAGAAGGTACGTGACCCCTCAGTACACACAGAGGCGCCGGAGGGTACGTGACCCCTCAGTACACACAGAGGCGCCAGAAGGTACGTGACCCCTCAGTACACACAGAGGCACCGGAGGGTACGTGACCCCTCAGTACACACAGAGGCGCCGGAGGGTACGTGACCCCTCAGTACACACAGAGGCGCAGGTAACAGTCTGTGGATTACAAAGTTACAAGCAATACAATGAAAAAAACAATCCAAAGATTGTACATCAGGACCATGTGGACAGGTACCTAGAACGGTACCCCTCCCCCACCCTCACATATGGCTGTGTGTGAATTGTGCCCACATGTGCATATATGAAAGTCACAACATGCATAGAACGGCCCTTGTAATGCCCATTGTCAGCCTGCAGTTGGCGCCCAAATACGCCCTAGCATTACCCCACTGTATTGCCGCAGACGTGCGACCTGACTTCGCTGTCTTCGGCCACACCATGATTGTACAACAATCACACAATGACATCACACCTCCACAAACATCGCAATGTATGACATCATACCTCTGCAAGATTCACAGACACAGAATTACAGCCCACATTGCACAATGGCATCATACTTCCGCAAGCGTTACACAATCACAACATGCCACCGCAAAAATCGCACCGTGTGACATCATACCTGTGCAGCAATGGTACAGCGACATCATACCTGTGCAGGAATGGTACAGCGACATCATACCTGTGCAAAAATTGTACAGCGACATCATACCTGTGCAGGAATGGTACAGCGGCATCATACCTGTGCGAATGGTACAGCGACATCATACCTGTGCGAATGGTACAGCGACATCATACCTGTGCAGGAATGGTACAGCGACATCATGCCTGTGCAGGAATGGTACAGCGACATCATGCCTGTGCAGGAATGGTACAGCGACATCATACCTGTGCAGGAATGGTACAGCGACATCATAGCTGTGCAGGAATGGTACAGCGACATCATACCTGTGCAGGAATGGTACAGCGACATCATACCTGTGCAGGAATGGTACAGCGACATCATACCTGTGCAGGAATGGTACAGCGACCTCATACCTGTGCAGGAATGGTACAGCGACATCATACCCATCTATGAAGGAATTGTACAGTGACTTCATACCTCCGATAGAACTGCAGAATTACATCATACCTCATTCAATGGCATCAAATGTCAGCAAGAATTACACAATCACCTCACACCTTCACAAAAATTATATCATACCCCTGCACAAATGGCAAAATGACATCATGCTTCGCCTACTGATATACTTACAATAGTGGCACGAGTCAATGACATCATACCACTGCCTGCATCACACAATGACATCATATGTCTGCTAATATCACACAATGACATCACGTTTGGCCTACTGACATACTTACAAGAATGACACAATGACATCATACCTCTGCCTGCATCACACAATGGCATCATACATGTATCACACAATGATATAATGCCTCTGCCTGTATCATATGACATCATACATGTAGAAAAATGACATCATACTTTTTCTATTATCACACAATGACATCATACCTCTGCCTGTACCATACATCATACCTATATCACAAAATGACATAACTCACACAATGACATCATACCTGTATCACACAATGACATCATATCTCTGCCTGTATCACACAATGACATCATACCTCACACAATGACATCACACCTCACACAATGACATCACACCTCACACAATGACATCATACCTCACACAATGACATCACACCTCACACAATGACATCATACCTCTGCCTGTATCATGCATCATACCTGTATCACATAATGACATAACTCACACAATGACGTCATACCTCACACAATGGCATCATACCTGTATCACACAATGACATCACACCTCACACAATGACATCATACCTGTATCACACAATGACATCACACCTCACACAATGACATCACACCTCACACAATGACATCACACCTCACACAATGACATCACACCTCACACAATGACGTCACACCTCACACAATGACATCACACCTCACACAATGACGTCACACCTCACACAATGACATCACACCTCACACAATGACGTCACACCTCACACAATGACATCACACCTCACACAATGACATCAGACCTCACATAATGGCATCATACCTGTATCACACAATGACATCACCCCTCACACAATGACGTCACACATCACACAATGACCTCACACAATGACGTCATACCTCACACAATGACGTCATACCTGTATCACACAATGACGTCACACCTCACACAATGACGTCACACCTCACACAATGACCTCACACCTCATACAATGACGTCATACCTCACACAATGACGTCATACCTCACACAATGACGTCATACCTGTATCACACAATGACGTCACACCACACACAATGACGTCACACCTCACACAATGACGTCACACCTCACATAATGACCTCACACAATGACATCACACCTCATACAATGACGTCACACCTCACATAATGACCTCACACAATGACATCACACCTCACACAATGACCTCACACAATGACCTCACACAATGACCTCACACAATGACATCACACCTCATACAATGACATTGTTTCTCTAAGAAGAGAAGAAAAGAAGGAGGGTCGGGGGTTGTGCTCCTCGCTGACACATCCTGGCCATCACCTTCGTTTCGTCCTGGCAGGCGGTGGGCAGGCAGCACAGTGGGGCTGGTGGCATGCAGTGGTCACTGGTTGCAAGGATCAGACGTGTTGGGCTAGGACTACATGGCGACACGTGTCACATGATCGCAACGTGACTCACCTTAAAGTCTATGGGGACAAAGTCCTGTGCAAGCAAAAATCCAACAGGTCTTTTCGCCATGGGTGGGTCACAACACGACCCCACTGAGAATCGATAGATGCCGTGTGACCCCGCAAATCTTGGTGTCACCGTGTAGCCCCAGCTGTAGGGTCTGCAAGGCCTTAGACGTGAAGGCCGACGAAAAAGGAAGAAGAAAATCTGTGTGTCCCTGAGTCAGAAGCTCTTACTGAATCCTCCCCTTTCCTTGCAGGGGGTTGCGGACCACCACCCGGCTTTATTATGCATAGTCGCCTGACCTACCCTATCCGGCTCTGCATCCTAGACCCTGGAACACATTGCGCTCCATTTATACAGTGCTGTACATATATATACACATACATGCTGTACCTATATATACACACACAATGCTGTGCATACGTCCACAGGGGCTCTGCATAGTCATATACATGGCGGTGACTACCCATCTACACTGTGCTGTGCATACGTGTACATATATATATATACCAGGCTGTGCAGAAATATGCTGTACATGGCTCTGTGCACGTAGACATTATAGAAGTATCCATATCTACAGGTCTGTACATACATGTCCATACCGGCCCCCGTATACGCCTGTGCAATGTGTCTCAGCTCCAAATGCAGGGACCCTCCTCGCCACATACAGACGAGAATATGTGCATAGATTCCTCTCGATTTGTGCATTACTCTAGACTACAGAAATGTTCGTCCAGGGGATACAGAGGTGTGTGTATACCGCGTACAGGACGTGTGTGTTCATATCGTGTATGTATATAGTGTGTGTGTGTATACCGCGTACAGGACGTGTGTTCATATCATGTATGTATACCGCGTGTGTGTGTGTATACCGCCTACAGGACGTGTGGGTTCACACAGTGTATGTATACCGTGTGTGTGTGTATACTGCATACAGGACATGTGTGTTCATATTGTGTATGTATACCGTGTGTGTGTGTATACCGCGTACAGGACGTGTGTGTTCACATCGTGTATGTATACCGTGTGTGTGTGTGTGTATACCGCGTACAGGACGTGTGTGTTCACATCGTGTATGTATACCGTGTGTGTGTGTGTATACTGCATACAGGATGTTTGTGTTCATATCGTGTATGTATACCGTGTGTGTGTGTATACTGCATACAGGATGTGTGTGTTCATATCGTGTATGTATACCGTGTGTGTGTATACCGCGTACAGGACGTGTGTGTTCATATCGTGTATGTATACCGTGTGTGTGTGTATACTGCATACAGGACGTGTGTGTTCATATCGTGTATGTATACCGTGTGTGTGTGTGTATACTGCATACAGGATGTTTGTGTTCATATCGTGTATGTATACCGTGTGTGTGTGTATACTGCATACAGGATGTGTGTGTTCATATCGTGTATGTATACCGTGTGTGTGTATACCGCGTACAGGACGTGTGTGTTCATATCGTGTATGTATACCGTGTGTGTGTGTATACTGCATACAGGACGTGTGTGTTCATATCGTGTATGTATACCGTGTGTGTGTGTATACTGCATACAGGACGTGTGTGTTCATATCGTGTATGTATACCGTGTGTGTGTATACTGCATACAGGACGTGTGTTCATATCATGTATGTATACCGTGTGTGTGTGTATACTGCATACAGGACGTGTGTGTTCATATCGTGTATGTATACCGTGTGTGTGTGTATACTGCATACAGGACGTGTGTGTTCATATCGTGTATGTATACCGTGTGTGTGTATACTGCATACAGGACGTGTGTTCATATCATGTATGTATACCATGTGTGTGTTTATACTGCGTATAGGACGTGTGTGTTCATATCATGTATGTATACCGTGTGTGTGTGTATACTGTGTACAGGACGTGTATATTTATACTGCATATGTGATCTGTATGTATACTGTGTATGTGAACTGTGTGTATATATCATGTACGTTATGTGTGTATATATTGTATATGTGACGTGTATACACAGCGTAGGTAACGTTTGTGTATATACCACGTACTTGACGTGTGTGTTTATACACTGCATATGTAATGTATGTGTATATACTGCATATATGACGTGTGTATATACTTCAAATGTGAAGTGTATATACCACGTACATGATGTGTGTATGTACTGTGCATATGGTGTGTATATACTGTGTGCATGACGAGTATATAGCGCAAACATGATGTACGTATATACTGTGTACATGATGTGTATATATAGGGTGGTCCAAAAGTAGGTAGACAGTATGTGCCCTCTTCCCTCTGTACTAGTCTGTCTACTGTAACTTGTATACGTATTTTGTATGTAACCCCCTTCTCATGTACAGCACCATGGAATTAATGGTGCTCTATAAATAAATAATAATAATAATAATAATAATAATAATAATAATGTGTAATAGGGTTATCAAACATGGTGTAAAGTGAAACTGACTCCATTGTCCTTAGAAACCAATCAGATTCCACCTTTCATTTTTCAAAGAGTCTGTGAAGAATGAAAAGTGGAATCTGATTGGTTGCTAAGGGCAACTGAGTCAGTTTCACTTTACACCATGTTTGATAACCCTATTACACACACTGTCCACCTACTTCTGGACCACCCTGTATACCGCATACATGGTGTATATATACCGCGCACATGTGTATATGCTGCGTACATGATGTGTATATAACCACATATGTCGTGTGTATATACCGTTTACAAGATGTGTATATACTGCGAACGTGGTTTGTGTATATACTGGGTAAATGACATGTATATACTGCGAACGTGATGTGCGTGGATATACTGCGTACATGAGGTGTAAATACCGCATACATGACGTGTATATACCGTTAACGTGATGTGTGTATATACTGCGTACATGATATGTATGTACACTGTACATGACATGTATATGCGGCGTACATGACGTATGTAATTAAAGCTGCCCATAAACCTTGTATCGTTGACACTTGTTTGGCCGCAGGGACTCCCCCGACCCCCATAGACTCGTGTCCCTGGTGGGGAGAGGAGCATAAGCCGCTAATAGACACCTCTGATGGCGGCTCATCTCCTGGGAGAACTGAAAAATCCAGCTGTGAAATTCAGCATGTCCGATCCTCCTCTCTGTCGGGGGAGTAAAGAAGCCGCCATACACATTACATGGGTGATCGGTGCCGTGAGACTCCGCAGGTCAGTGTACCGCCCCATAACCTGACCTGACAGATCTGTAAAGGACCCCAAAACTGAACCACTAGTGTCGGTGACACCCAATACCTCAAGGTCTATAACAAATTCTGCCCCCCATACACTGACTATTGGGGGCTTAATAACTTGCCCTTGGGGTTTATGGTGGTCCTTATCCCTCCAGCCCTATGCTTTAACCCCTTCTACGAGGGACCCTCCCGTATCGCAGTTGGGTGGCTATGAAACGTGGCTACATGGTGGCCAGGTATGACACAGTCTATACTGCCTGTGGCCCCGGGGCCAGTCTCTACCACCCCCTCCATGGCATATTAAAATGTGCTTTGATTACGCCGGTTTCCTTTAACCCTTTCCTTTATCCATGGAGATGTCATGGGTCGTGGACGTAACTGACGTTGTGCTGTTCTGGGTGAGGGCAGCGTGTGGCCTGTAGTGTCGGTGTGCAGTAGCAGCGGTGTTTGGTGCGGCGGTGTGCTGTCGGTGTGATGGCGTTGGCATCGGTTCTGCCGCCCGTGTGGCGATGGGTTGATTGTCTGGTATATATGGTTGATGTTAGGTGTCACAGTGTGTATGGAGACATCACTCCTTCCTTCCCTACAAGCTGGAGATGCGGACAGTCTCCTGGTAGTATCTGGCCGTCACGCTGGAATTCCTCATGATGCCGGCGTTCGGTGATGAGGGCTCATCCGGAGTGTTGGCGGGCGGCGTCGGGATGCTGATTATGGCGGCCGTCAGATCGGACGTCTCACAATTAAGCTTTAGGTTCCCGTGGGTTTTGGCATTAAGACTGGAGCGGCTGAAAACAGAGGAGGAAAAACCCAGAAAGTGTGAGACACGGAGAACGTTTCGATGCGGTGGCCGGTCGGTCACTTAAAGCGCACCAATCACCAGGATTTTCCTATATAACCTAAAGCCAGTGCTATACTGGCACTATCAGGCGGATTCTATACATACAGTGCTATACTGGCACTATCAGGCGGATTCTATACATACAGTGCTATACTGGCACTATCAGGCGGATTCTATACATACAGTGCTATACTGGCACTATCAGGCTGATTCTATACATACAGTGCTATACTGGCACTATCAGGCGGATTCTATACATACAGTGCTATACTGGCACTATCAGGCTGATTCTATACATACAGTGCTATACTGGCACTATCAGGCGGATTCTATACATACAGTGCTATACTGGCACTATCAGGCTGATTCTATACATACAGTGCTATACTGGCGCTATCAGGCTGAGTCTATACAGTGCTATACTGGCACTATCAGGCGGATTCTATACATACAGTGCTATACTGGCACTATCAGGCTGATTCTATACATACAGTGCTATACTGGCACTATCAGGCGGATTCTATACATACAGTGCTATACTGGCGCTATCAGGCTGAGTCTATACAGTGCTATACTGGCACTATCAGGCGGATTCTATACATACAGTGCTATACTGGCACTATCAGGCTGATTCTATACATACAGTGCTATACTGGCACTATCAGGCGGATTCTATACATACAGTGCTATACTGGCACTATCAGGCTGATTCTATACATACAGTGCTATACTGGCACTATCAGGTGGATTCTATACATACAGTGCTATACTGGCACTATCAGGCTGATTCTATACATACAGTGCTATACTGGCGCTATCAGGCTGAGTCTATACAGTGCTATACTGGCACTATCAGGCGGATTCTATACATACAGTGCTATACTGGCACTATCAGGCGGATTCTATACATACAGTGCTATACTGGCACTATCAGGCGGATTCTGTACATACAGTGCTATACTGGCACTATCAGGCGGATTCTATACATACAGTGCTATACTGGCACTATCAGGCTGATTCTATACATACAGTGCTATACTGGCGCTATCAGGCGGATTCTATACATACAGTGCTATACTGGCACTATCAGGCTGATTCTATACATACAGTGCTATACTGGTACTATCATGCTGATTCTATACATACAGTGCTATACTGGCACTATCAGGCTGATTCTATACATACAGTGCTATACTGGCGCTATCAGGCTGATTCTATACATACAGAGCTATACTGGCACTATCAGGCGGATTCTATACATACAGTGCTATACTGGCACTATCAGGCTGATTCTATACATACAGTGCTATACTGGCGCTATCAGGCTGATTCTATACATACAGTGCTATACTGGCACTATCAGGCTGATTCTATACATACAGTGCTATACTGGTACTATCATGCTGATTCTATACATACAGTGCTATACTGGCACTATCAGGCTGATTCTATACATACAGTGCTATACTGGCGCTATCAGGCTGATTCTATACATACAGAGCTATACTGGCACTATCAGGCGGATTCTATACATACAGTGCTATACTGGCACTATCAGGCGGATTCTATACATACAGTGCTATACTGGCACTATCAGGCGGATTCTATACATACAGTGCTATACTGGCACTATCAGGCGGATTCTATACATACAGTGCTATACTGGCACTATCAGGCGGATTCTATACATACAGTGCTATACTGGCACTATCAGGCTGATTCTATACATACAGTGCTATACTGGCACTATCAGGCGGATTCTATACATACAGTGCTATACTGGCACTATCAGGCGGATTCTATACATACAGTGCTATACTGGCACTATCAGGCGGATTCTATACATACCTTTAGTTGTCAGCTAGGATGTATAGGTTTTGAAACACAAGCAAGTAAAGTTTGTAAAATGAGCAGCTTTTGATTGACAGCAGCTGCCAATCAGCTGATAGCTGGGGTGGGTATTCATAGTGATTGCTGCCCCTGCCTGTCCGTCCTCCCCCTATCTATTAGTAAAACAATTCTATAATAGAATTAGCATAAATAAGTGACTAGAAGGACCTGTGCTGATGTCATAGACCATGTGACCATAAGGGGCGGGGTATCAGCCAACATAGCGGATACCAGGAAGCAACATTATTTTTCTTTTGGCTGATGTCCCGCCCCTTCTGGTCACATGGGTATGACAGCACAGGTCCTTCTAGTCACTTAGTAAAACAATTCTATAATAGAATTAGCATAAATAACAGGGGGAGGACGGACAGGCGGGGGGCGGGAATCACTATGAATACCCACCCCAGCTATCAGCTGAACGGCAGCTGCTGTCATTCAAAAAGCTGCTCATTTTACAAACTTTACTTGCTTGTGTTTCAAAACCTATACATCCTAGCTGACAACTAAAGGCATGTATAGAATCAGCCTGATAGTGCCAGTATAGCACTGTAAGTATAGAATCAGCCTGATAGCGCCAGTATAGCACTGTATGTATAGAATCAGCCTGATAGCGCCAGTATAGCAGTGTATGTATAGAATCAGCCTGATAGTGCCAGTATAGCACTGTATGTATAGACTCAGCCTGATAGCGCCAGTATAGCACTGTATGTATAGAATCAGCCTGATAGCGCCAGTATAGCACTGTATGTATAGAATCAGCCTGATAGCGCCAGTATAGCACTGTATGTATAGAATCAGCCTGATAGTGCCAGTATAGCACTGTATGTATAGACTCAGCCTGATAGTGCCAGTATAGCACCGGCTTTGGGTTATATAGGAAAATCCTGGTGATTGGTGCACTTTAAAGGGCCACTAACCCCAAAGTTCTCAGCTTATATCAGTTCAGTAGCGTTATAAGATTAAGGGTCCCTCTGTAAGTAGTAGTTGAAGAGACCAGATTACTACTTAATATAGGATGAGGTGTCCTGTCCTCATAAAAAAGGATTGGGCATACTGGATTTCAACATGTCCAATCCTTTTTTTTTCCCCACAAGTGACCTGGTAGCAGTTTATTCCCCCTATCCCCACATATACGGGGGTGTAAGCAATAGTTTGGGGGTGACTGGGCATTTAGATGGCTACCTTTATGCCTCTGACTCCAAGGGGACAGGTGGCAGCAGAGGCCGCAGTATTGGGCAGAGGTGCTGAAGTGTTCACAATCCCCCCGCCCTCACAGAGCAGGTCAGGCGGTACTCCCTGCACTAGAGTGCTCCTATTTATTATTCATGTCTATTAATGTATTTATTTAAGCCGTGACTTTTAGCGGAGCGGATCTCAGTGGCTGCTGCCTCCGCTGTATTGGATTTTCGCATTTACTGAATCTGTGTGTAATCGTCTACGGCTGATAATGTCCAATATAAAATATGCGGATGAGATTCTTCTATAATAAAACCGTTCCTCCGAGTGGCAGCGGTCAGCAATTTATGCCCCACGAGGGAGAATGACATCAACACTCACCCGAGGAAGCAAGGTGGGGGGTCTAGTGGAAGCTTTCTGATGAGGGGCCTGCACTGACTACTGGGGAAGTGGACGGAGCCTGCACTGACTACTGGGGAAGTGGACGGAGCCTGCACTGACTACTGGGGAGTGGACGGAGCCTGCACTGACTACTGGGGAAGTGGACGGAGCCTGCACTGACTACTGGGGAAGTGGACGGAGCCTGCACTGACTACTGGGGAAGAGGATGGAGCCTGCACTGACTACTGGGGGAGTGGACGGAGCCTGCACTGACTACTGGGGGAGTGGACGGAGCCTGCTGTGATTACTGGGGAAGTGGACGGAGCCTGCTGTGATTACTGGGGGAGTGGACGGAGCCTGCTGTGATTACTGGGGAAGTGGACGGAGCCTGCTGTGATTACTGGGGAAGTGGACGGAGCCTGCACTGACTACTGGGGAGTGGACGGAGCCTGCACTGACTACTGGGGAGTGGACGGAGCCTGCACTGACTACTGGGGAAGTGGACGGAGCCTGCACTGACTACTGGGGAGTGGACGGAGCCTGCACTGACTACTGGGGAAGTGGACGGAGCCTGCACTGACTACTGGGGGAGTGGACGGAGCCTGCACTGACTACTGGGGGAGTGGACGGAGCCTGCTGTGATTACTGGGGAAGTGGACGGAGCCTGCTGTGATTACTGGGGGAGTGGACGGAGCCTGCTGTGATTACTGGGGAAGTGGACGGAGCCTGCTGTGATTACTGGGGAAGTGGACGGAGCCTGCTGTGATTACTGAGGAAGTGGATGGAGCCTGCTGTGACTACTGGGGGAGTGGACGGAGCCTGCTGTGATTACTGGGGGAGTGGACGGAGCCTACTGTGATTACTGGGGGAGTGGACGGAGCCTGCTGTGATTACTGGGAAAGTGGACGGAGCCTGCTGTGATTACTGGGGAAGTGGACGGAGCCTGCACTGACTACTGGGGAAGTGGAGGGAGCCTGCTGTGATTACTGGGGGAGTGGACGGAGCCTGCACTGACTACTGGGGGAGTGGACGGAGCCTGCACTGACTACTGGGGGAGTGGACGGAGCCTGCACTGACTACTGGGGGAGTGGACGGAGCCTGCACTGACTACTGGGGGAGTGGACGGAGCCTACTGTGATTACTGGGGAAGTAGACGGAGCCTGCTGTGATTACTGGGGAAGTGGACGGAGCCTGCACTGACTACTGGGGGAGTGGACGGAGCCTGCTGTGATTACTGAGGAAGTGGACGGAGCCTGCAATGACTACTGGGGAAGTGGACGGAGCCTGCTGTGATTACTGAGGAAGTGGACGGAGCCTGCTGTGATTACTGAGGAAGTGGACGGAGCCTGCTGTGACTACTGGGGAAGTGGACGGAGCCTGCTGTGACTACTGGGGAAGTGGACGGAGCCTGCTGTGATTACTGAGGAAGTGGACGGAGCCTGCTGTGATTACTGAGGAAGTGGACGGAGCCTGCTGTGACTACTGGGGAAGTGGACGGAGCCTGCTGTGATTACTGAGGAAGTGGACGGAGCCTACTGTGATTACTGGGGAAGTGGACGGAGCCTGCACTGACTACTGGGGGAGTGGACGGAGCCTGCTGTGATTACTGAGGAAGTGGACGGAGCCTGCTGTGACTACTGAGGAAGTGGACGGAGCCTGCTGTGACTACTGAGGAAGTGGACGGAGACTGCACTGACTACTGAGGAAGTGGACGGAGCCTGCTGTGACTACTGGGGAAGTGGACGGAGCCTGCTGTGATTACTGGGGAAGTGGACGGAGCCTGCACTGACTACTGGGGGAGTGGACGGAGCCTGCGGATGAGATTCTTCTATAATAAAACCGTTCCTCCGAGTGGCAGCGGTCAGCAATTTATGCCCCACGAGGGAGAATGACATCAACACTCACCCGAGGAAGCAAGGTGGGGGGTCTAGTGGAAGCTTTCTGATGAGGGGCCTGCAATGACTACTGGGGGAGTGGACGGAGCCTGCACTGACTACTGGGGAAGTGGATGGAGCCTGCTGTGAATACTGGGGGAGTGGACGGAGCCTACTGTGATTACTGGGAAAGTGGACGGAGCCTGCACTGACTACTGGGGGAGTGGACGGAGCCTGCTGTGATTACTGGGGAAGTGGACGGAGCCTGCTGTGATTACTGGGGAAGTAGACGGAGCCTGCTGTGATTACTGGGGAAGTGGACGGAGCCTGCACTGACTACTGGGGGAGTGGACGGAGCCTGCTGTGATTACTGGGGGAGTGGACGGAGCCTGCTGTGATTACTGGGGGAGTGGACGGAGCCTGCTGTGATTACTGAGGAAGTGGACGGAGCCTGCTGTGATTACTGAGGAAGTGGACGGAGCCTACTGTGATTACTGGGGAAGTGGACGGAGCCTGCACTGACTACTGGGGGAGTGGACGGAGCCTGCTGTAATTACTGAGGAAGTGGACGGAGCATGCTGTGACTACTGAGGAAGTGGACGGAGCCTGCTGTGACTACTGAGGAAGTGGACGGAGCCTGCACTGACTACTGGGGAAGTGGACGGAGCCTGCACTGACTACTGGGGAAGTGGACGGAGCCTGCACTGACTAGAAGTGGACGGAGCCTGCACTGACTACTGGAGAAGTGGACGGAGCCTGCACTGACTACTGAGGAAGTGGACGGAGCCTGCACTGACTACTGGGGAAGTGGACGGAGCCTGCACTGACTACTGGGGAAGTGGACGGAGCCTGCACTGACTACTGAAAAAGTGGACGGAGCCTGCTGTGACTACTGGGGAAGTGGACGGAGCCTGCTGTGACTACTGGGGAAGTGGACGGAGCCTGCTGTGACTACTGGGGAAGTGGACGGAGCCTGCTGTGACTACTGGGGAAGTGGACGGAGCCTGCACTGACTACTGGGGAAGTGGACGGAGCCTACTGTGACTACTGGGGAAGTGGATGGAGCCTGCTGTGACTACTGGGAAAGTGGATGGAGCCTGCTGTGATTACTGGGGAAGTGGACGGAGCCTGCTGTGACTACTGGGGAAGTGGACGGAGCCTGTACTGACTACTGGGGAAGTGGACGGAGCCTGCTGTGATTACTGGGGAAGTGGACGGAGCCTGCTGTGACTACTGGGGAAGTGGAGGGAGCCTGCTGTGACTACTGAAGAAGTGAACGGAGCCTGCTGTGATTACTGAGGAAGTGGATGGAGCCTGCTGTGACTACTGGGGAAGTGGACAGAGCCTGCACTGACTAGAAGTGGACGGAGCCTGCACTGACTACTGGGGAAGTGGACGGAGCCTGCACTGACTACTGAGGAAGTGGACGGAGCCTGCACTGACTACTGGGGAAGTGGACGGAGCCTGCACTGACTACTGGGGAAGTGGACGGAGCCTGCACTGACTACTGGGGAAGTGGACGGAGCCTGCACTGACTACTGCGGAAGTGGACATAGCCTGCTGTGACTACTGGGGAAGTGGACGGAGCCTGCTGTGACTACTAGAGAAGTGGACGGAGCCTGCTGTGACTACTAGGGAAGTGGACGGAGCCTGCACTGACTACTGGGGAAGTGGACGGAGCCTGCACTGACTACTGGGGAAGTGGACGGAGCCTGCACTGACTACTGGGGAAGTGGACGGAGCCTACTGTGACTACTGGGAAAGTGGATGGAGCCTGCTGTGACTACTGGGGAAGTGGACGGAGCCTGCACTGACTACTGGGGAAGTGGACGGAGCCTGTACTGACTACTGGGGAAGTGGACGGAGCCTGCTGTGATTACTGGGGAAGTGGACGGAGCCTGCTGTGATTACTGAGGAAGTGGACGGAGCCTGCTGTGATTACTGGGGAAGTGGACGGAGCCTGCTGTGATTACTGGGGAAGTGGACGGAGCCTGCTGTGATTACTGGGGAAGTGGACGGAGCCTGCTGTGATTACTGAGGAAGTGGATGGAGCCTGCTGTGACTACTGGGGGAGTGGACGGAGCCTGCTGTGATTACTGGGGGAGTGGACGGAGCCTACTGTGATTACTGGGGGAGTGGACGGAGCCTACTGTGATTACTGGGAAAGTGGACGGAGCCTGCACTGACTACTGGGGGAGTGGACGGAGCCTGCACTGACTACTGGGGGAGTGGACGGAGCCTACTGTGATTACTGGGGAAGTGGCGGAGCCTGCTGTGATTACTGGGGAAGTAGACGGAGCCTGCTGTGATTACTGGGGAAGTGGACGGAGCCTGCACTGACTACTGGGGGAGTGGACGGAGCCTGCTGTGATTACTGAGGAAGTGGACGGAGCCTGCAATGACTACTGGGGAAGTGGACGGAGCCTGCTGTGATTACTGAGGAAGTGGACGGAGCCTGCTGTGATTACTGAGGAAGTGGACGGAGCCTGCTGTGACTACTGGGGAAGTGGACGGAGCCTGCTGTGATTACTGAGGAAGTGGACGGAGCCTGCTGTGACTACTGGGGAAGTGGACGGAGCCTGCTGTGATTACTGAGGAAGTGGACGGAGCCTACTGTGATTACTGGGGAAGTGGACGGAGCCTGCACTGACTACTGGGGGAGTGGACGGAGCCTGCACTGACTACTGGGGGAGTGGACGGAGCCTGCTGTGATTACTGAGGAAGTGGACGGAGCCTGCTGTGACTACTGAGGAAGTGGACGGAGCCTGCTGTAACTACTGAGGAAATGGACGGAGCCTGCACTGACTACTGAGGAAGTGGACGGAGCCTGCTGTGACTACTGGGGAAGTGGACGGAGCCTGCTGTGATTACTGGGGAAGTGGACGGAGCCTGCGGATGAGATTCTTCTATAATAAAACCGTTCCTCCGAGTGGCAGCGGTCAGCAATTTATGCCCCACGAGGGAGAATGACATCAACACTCACCCGAGGAAGCAAGGTGGGGGGTCTAGTGGAAGCTTTCTGATGAGGGGCCTGCAATGACTACTGGGGGAGTGGACGGAGCCTGCACTGACTACTGGGGAAGTGGATGGAGCCTGCTGTGAATACTGGGGGAGTGGACGGAGCCTACTGTGATTACTGGGAAAGTGGACGGAGCCTGCACTGACTACTGGGGGAGTGGACGGAGCCTGCTGTGATTACTGGGGGAGTGGACGGAGCCTGCTGTGATTACTGGGGAAGTGGACGGAGCCTGCTGTGATTACTGGGGAAGTGGACGGAGCCTGCTGTGATTACTGGGGAAGTAGACGGAGCCTGCTGTGATTACTGAGGAAGTGGACGGAGCCTGCTGTGACTACTGAGGAAGTGGACGGAGCCTGCTGTGACTACTGAGGAAGTGGACGGAGCCTGCACTGACTACTGGGGAAGTGGACGGAGCCTGCACTGACTACTGGGGAAGTGGACGGAGCATGCTGTGATTACTGGGGAAGTGGACGGAGCCTGCACTGACTACTGGGGAAGTGGACGGAGCCTGCACTGACTACTGGGGAAGTGGACGGAGCCTGCACTGACTAGAAGTGGACGGAGCCTGCACTGACTACTGGAGAAGTGGACGGAGCCTGCACTGACTACTGAGGAAGTGGACGGAGCCTGCACTGACTACTGGGGAAGTGGACGGAGCCTGCACTGACTACTGGGGAAGTGGACGGAGCCTGCACTGACTACTGAGGAAGTGGACGGAGCCTGCTGTGACTACTGGGGAAGTGGACGGAGCCTGCTGTGACTACTGGGGAAGTGGACGGAGCCTGCTGTGACTACTGGGGAAGTGGACGGAGCCTGCACTGACTACTGGGGAAGTGGACGGAGCCTACTGTGACTACTGGGGAAGTGGATGGAGCCTGCTGTGACTACTGGGAAAGTGGATGGAGCCTGCTGTGATTACTGGGGAAGTGGACGGAGCCTGCTGTGACTACTGGGGAAGTGGACGGAGCCTGTACTGACTACTGGGGAAGTGGACGGAGCCTGCTGTGATTACTGGGGAAGTGGACGGAGCCTGCTGTGACTACTGGGGAAGTGGAGGGAGCCTGCTGTGACTACTGAAGAAGTGAACGGAGCCTGCTGTGATTACTGAGGAAGTGGATGGAGCCTGCTGTGACTACTGGGGAAGTGGACGGAGCCTGCACTGACTAGAAGTGGACGGAGCCTGCACTGACTACTGAGGAAGTGGACGGAGCCTGCACTGACTACTGGGGAAGTGGACGGAGCCTGCACTGACTACTGGGGAAGTGGACGGAGCCTGCACTGACTACTGGGGAAGTGGACGGAGCCTGCACTGACTACTGCGGAAGTGGACATAGCCTGCTGTGACTACTGGGGAAGTGGACGGAGCCTGCTGTGACTACTAGGGAAGTGGACGGAGCCTGCTGTGACTACTAGGGAAGTGGACGGAGCCTGCACTGACTACTGGGGAAGTGGACGGAGCCTGCACTGACTACTGGGGAAGTGGACGGAGCCTACACTGACTACTGGGGAAGTGGACGGAGCCTGCTGTGACTACTGGGGAAGTGGACGGAGCCTGCACTGACTACTGGGGAAGTGGACGGAGCCTGTACTGACTACTGGGGAAGTGGACGGAGCCTGCTGTGATTACTGAGGAAGTGGACGGAGCCTGCTGTGATTACTGGGGGAGTGGAGGGAGCCTGCTGTGATTACTGGGGGAGTGGAGGGAGCTTGCTGTGATTACTGGGGGAGTGGAGGGAGCCTGCTGTGATTACTGGGGGAGTGGAGGGAGCTTGCTGTGATTACTGGGGGAGTGGAGGGAGCCTGCTGTGATTACTGGGGGAGTGTAGGGAGCCTGCTGTGATTACTGGGGGAGTGGAGGGAGCTTGCTGTGATTACTGGGGGAGTGGAGGGAGCCTGCTGTGATTACTGGGGGAGTGGAGGGAGCCTGCTGTGATTACTGGGGGAGTGGAGGGAGCCTGCTGTGATTACTGGGGGAGTGTAGGGAGCCTGCTGTGATTACTGGGGAAGTGGACGGAGCCTGCTGTGATTACTGGGGAAGTGGATGGAGCCTGCTGTGATTACTGGGGGAGTGGAGGGAGCCTGCTGTGATTACTGGGGAGTGGATGGAGTCTGCTGTGACTACTGGGGAAGTGGATGGAGCCTGCTGTGATTACTGGGGGAGTGGAGGGAGCCTGCTGTGATTACTGGGGAAGTGGATGGAGCCTGCTGTGACTACTGGGAGAGTGGACGGAGCCTGCTGTGATTACTGGGGGAGTGGACGGAGCCTGCTGTGATTACTGGGGAGTGGAGGGAGCCTGCTGTGATTACTGGGGAGTGGAGGGAGCCTGCTGTGATTACTGGGGAAGTGGATGGAGCCTGCTGTGACTACTGGGGGAGTGGAGGGAGCCTGCTGTGATTACTGGGGGAGTGGAGGGAGCCTGCTGTGATTACTGGGGAGTGGATGGAGCCTGCTGTGATTGCTGGGGGAGTGGAGGGAGCCTGCTGTGATTACTGGGGAGTGGAGGGAGCCTGCTGTGATTACTGGGGGAGTGGAGGGAGCCTGCTGTGATTACTGGGGAGTGGATGGAGCCTGCTGTGATTGCTGGGGGAGTGGAGGGAGCCTGCTGTGATTACTGGGGGAGTGGATGGAGCCTGCTGTGATTACTGGGGAGTGGATGGAGCCTGCTGTGATTGCTGGGGGAGTGGAGGGAGCCTGCTGTGATTACTGGGGAGTGGATGGAGCCTGCTGTGATTGCTGGGGGAGTGGAGGGAGCCTGCTGTGATTACTGGGGAGTGGAGGGAGCCTGCTGTGATTACTGGGGGAGTGGAGGGAGCCTGCTGTGATTACTGGGGAGTGGATGGAGCCTGCTGTGATTACTGGGGGAGTGGAGGGAGCCTGCTGTGATTACTGGGGAGTGGAGGGAGCCTGCTGTGATTACTGGGGGAGTGGAGGGAGCCTGCTGTGATTACTGGGGGAGTGGACGGAGCCTGCTGTGATTACTGGGGGAGTGGAGGGAGCCTGCTGTGATTACTGGGGAGTGGAGGGAGCCTGCTGTGATTACTGGGGGAGTGGAGGGAGCCTGCTGTGATTACTGGGGGAGTGGAGGGAGCCTGCTGTGATTACTGGGGGAGTGGAGGGAGCCTGCTGTGATTACTGGGGAGTGGAGGGAGCCTGCTGTGATTACTGGGGAAGTGGACGGAGCCTGCTGTGATTACTGGGGGAGTGGATGGAGCCTGCTGTGATTACTGGGGGAGTGGATGGAGCCTGCTGTGACTACTGGGGAAGTGGATGGAGCCTGCTGTGATTACTGGGGGAGTGGATGGAGCCTGCTGTGATTACTGGGGGAGTGGAGGGAGCCTGCTGTGATTACTGGGAGAGTGGAGGGATCCTGCTGTGATTACTGGGGGAGTGGACATAGCCTGCTGTGACTA
The DNA here is from genome assembly GCF_048569485.1 of Anomaloglossus baeobatrachus. Lineage (NCBI taxonomy): Eukaryota > Metazoa > Chordata > Amphibia > Anura > Aromobatidae > Anomaloglossus > Anomaloglossus baeobatrachus. The sequence goes on from NC_134361.1 coordinate 222,577,707, forward strand.
CTGGGGAAGTGGATGGAGCCTGCTGTGATTACTGGGGGAGTGGAGGGAGCCTGCTGTGACTACTGGGGAAGTGGATGGAGCCTGCTGTGATTACTGGGAGAGTGGAGGGATCCTGCTGTGATTACTGGGGAAGTGGATGGAGCCTGCTGTGACTACTGGGGAAGTGGATGGAGCCTGCTGTGATTACTGGGGAAGTGGATGGAGCCTGCTGTGACTACTGGGGAGTGGATGGAGCCTGCTGTGACTACTGGGGAAGTGGATGGAGCCTGCTGTGATTACTGGGAGAGTGGACGGAGCCTGCTGTGATTACTGGGGGAGTGGATGGAGCCTGCTGTGATTACTGGGGAGTGGATGGAGCCTGCTGTGATTACTGGGGGAGTGGATGGAGCCTGCTGTGATTACTGGGGAAGTGGATGGAGCCTGCTGTGACTACTGGGAGAGTGGACGGAGCCTGCTGTGACTACTGGGGAAGTGGATGGAGCCTGCTGTGATTACTGGGAGAGTGGACGGAGCCTGCTGTGATTACTGGGGGAGTGGACGGAGCCTGCTGTGATTACTGGGGGAGTGGATGGAGCCTGCTGTGATTACTGGGGGAGTGGATGGAGCCTGCTGTGATTACTGGGGGAGTGGATGGAGCCTGCTGTGATTACTGGGGGAGTGGATGGAGCCTGCTGTGATTACTGGGGAAGTGGATGGAGCCTGCTGTGATTACTGGGGGAGTGGATGGAGCCTGCTGTGATTACTGGGGGAGTGGATGGAGCCTGCTGTGATTACTGGGGAAGTGGATGGAGCCTGCTGTGATTACTGGGGAGTGGACGGAGCCTGCTGTGATTACTGGGGGAGTGGACGGAGCCTGCTGTGATTACTGGGGGAGTGGATGGAGCCTGCTGTGATTACTGGGGGAGTGGAGGGAGCCTGCTGTGATTACTGGGGAGTGGATGGAGCCTGCTGTGATTACTGGGGGAGTGGATGGAGCCTGCTGTGACTACTGGGGAGTGGATGGAGCCTGCTGTGATTACTGGGGAGTGGAGGGATCCTGCTGTGATTACTGGGGGAGTGGAGGGATCCTGCTGTGATTACTGGGGAGTGGAGGGATCCTGCTGTGATTACTGGGGGAGTGGAGGGATCCTGCTGTGATTACTGGGGGAGTGGAGGGATCCTGCTGTGATTACTGGGGAAGTGGATGGAGCCTGCTGTGATTACTGGGGAGTGGACGGAGCCTGCTGTGACTACTGGGGGAGTGGACGGAGCCTGCTGTGACTACTGGGGGAGTGGATGGAGCCTGCTGTGATTACTGGGGAGTGGAGGGAGCCTGCTGTGATTACTGGGGGGAGTGGAGGGAGCCTGCTGTGATTACTGGGAGAGTGGACGGAGCCTGCTGTGATTACTGGGGAGTGGATGGAGCCTGCTGTGATTACTGGGGGAGTGGAGGGATCCTGCTGTGATTACTGGGGAGTGGAGGGATCCTGCTGTGATTACTGGGGGAGTGGAGGGATCCTGCTGTGATTACTGGGGGAGTGGAGGGATCCTGCTGTGATTACTGGGGAAGTGGATGGAGCCTGCTGTGATTACTGGGGAGTGGACGGAGCCTGCTGTGACTACTGGGGGAGTGGACGGAGCCTGCTGTGACTACTGGGGGAGTGGAGGGAGCCTGCTGTGATTACTGGGGGAGTGGAGGGAGCCTGCTGTGATTACTGGGGAAGTGGAGGGAGCCTGCTGTGATTACTGGGGAAGTGGAGGGAGCCTGCTGTGATTACTGGGGGAGTGGACGGAGCCTGCTGTGATTACTGGGGGAGTGGAGGGAGCCTGCTGTGATTACTGGGGGAGTGGAGGGAGCCTGCTGTGATTACTGGGGAAGTGGAGGGAGCCTGCTGTGATTACTGGGGAAGTGGAGGGAGCCTGCTGTGATTACTGGGGGAGTGGAGGGAGCCTGCTGTGATTACTGGGGAAGTGGAGGGAGCCTGCTGTGATTACTGGGGAAGTGGAGGGAGCCTGCTGTGATTACTGGGGGAGTGGAGGGAGCCTGCTGTGATTACTGGGGAAGTGGATGGAGCCTGCTGTGATTACTGGGAGAGTGGACGGAGCCTGCTGTGATTACTGGGGAAGTGGATGGAGCCTGCTGTGATTACTGGGGAGTGGACGGAGCCTGCTGTGACTACTGGGGGAGTGGACGGAGCCTGCTGTGACTACTGGGAGAGTGGACGGAGCCTGCTGTGACTACTGGGGGAGTGGATGGAGCCTGCTGTGATTACTGGGGAGTGGAGGGAGCCTGCTGTGATTACTGGGGGAGTGGAGGGAGCCTGCTGTGATTACTGGGAGAGTGGACGGAGCCTGCTGTGATTACTGGGGAAGTGGATGGAGCCTGCTGTGATTACTGGGGAGTGGACGGAGCCTGCTGTGACTACTGGGGGAGTGGACGGAGCCTGCTGTGACTACTGGGAGAGTGGACGGAGCCTGCTGTGACTACTGGGGGAGTGGATGGAGCCTGCTGTGATTACTGGGGAGTGGAGGGAGCCTGCTGTGACTACTGGGGAAGTGGACGGAGCCTGCTGTGATTACTGGGGAGTGGATGGAGCCTGCTGTGATTACTGGGGGAGTGGAGGGATCCTGCTGTGATTACTGGGGAGTGGAGGGATCCTGCTGTGATTACTGGGGGAGTGGAGGGATCCTGCTGTGATTACTGGGGGAGTGGAGGGATCCTGCTGTGATTACTGGGGAAGTGGATGGAGCCTGCTGTGATTACTGGGAGAGTGGACGGAGCCTGCTGTGATTACTGGGAGAGTGGACGGAGCCTGCTGTGACTACTGGGGAGTGGATGGAGCCTGCTGTGATTACTGGGGGAGTGGACGGAGCCTGCTGTGACTACTGGGGAGTGGATGGAGCCTGCTGTGATTACTGGGGGAGTGGATGGAGCCTGCTGTGATTACTGGGGAAGTGGATGGAGCCTGCTGTGATTACTGGGGAGTGGACGGAGCCTGCTGTGACTACTGGGGGAGTGGACGGAGCCTGCTGTGACTACTGGGGGAGTGGATGGAGCCTGCTGTGATTACTGGGGAGTGGAGGGAGCCTGCTGTGATTACTGGGGGAGTGGAGGGAGCCTGCTGTGATTACTGGGGGAGTGGATGGAGCCTGCTGTGATTACTGGGAGAGTGGACGGAGCCTGCTGTGATTACTGGGGGAGTGGATGGAGCCTGCTGTGATTACTGGGGGAGTGGACGGAGCCTGCTGTGATTACTGGGGAAGTGGATGGAGCCTGCTGTGATTACTGGGAGAGTGGACGGAGCCTGCTGTGATTACTGGGGAAGTGGATGGAGCCTGCTGTGATTACTGGGGAAGTGGATGGAGCCTGCTGTGATTACTGAGGAAGTGGATGGAGCCTGCTGTGATTACTGGGGGAGTGGAGGGAGCCTGCTGTGATTACTGGGGGAGTGGAGGGAGCCTGCTGTGATTACTGGGGAAGTGGAGGGAGCCTGCTGTGATTACTGGGGAAGTGGATGGAGCCTGCTGTGATTACTGGGAGAGTGGACGGAGCCTGCTGTGATTACTGGGGAAGTGGATGGAGCCTGCTGTGATTACTGGGGAGTGGACGGAGCCTGCTGTGACTACTGGGGGAGTGGAGGGAGCCTGCTGTGATTACTGGGGGAGTGGAGGGAGCCTGCTGTGATTACTGGGGGAGTGGAGGGAGCCTGCTGTGATTACTGGGGAAGTGGACGGAGCCTGCTGTGATTACTGGGGAAGTGGAGGGAGCCTGCTGTGATTACTGGGGGAGTGGAGGGAGCCTGCTGTGATTACTGGAGGAGTGGATGGAGCCTGCTGTGACTACTGGGGAAGTGGACGGAGCCTGCTGTGATTACTGAGGAAGTGGACGGAGCCTGCTGTGATTACTGGGGGAGTGGATGGAGCCTGCTGTGACTACTGGGGGAGTGGATGGAGCCTGCTGTGACTACTGGGGAAGTGGACGGAGCCTGCTGTGATTACTGAGGAAGTGGACGGAGCCTGCTGTGATTACTGGGGGAGTGGATGGAGCCTGCTGTGATTACTGGGGGAGTGGATGGAGCCTGCTGTGATTACTGGTGAAGTGGATGGAGCCTGCTGTGATTACTGGGGGAGTGGATGGAGCCTGCTGTGATTACTGGGGGAGTGGATGGAGCCTGCTGTGATTACTGGTGAAGTGGATGGAGCCTGCTGTGATTACTGGGGAGTGGACGGAGCCTGCTGTGATTACTGGGGGAGTGGATGGAGCCTGCTCACCTCTGGCTGAGACCCTTCTGTACATGCAGGGTATCCAGCTCTTGCATGCTGCCACGGCTGACGGAGACAGTGGAGTTGGCAAGTCGTATGGCACGGCGCTTGGCTCGTCGCGGGCAGCAAGATGTAGTTAGACCCTGCTGGGAGGAGACGGAGGTGCTGCGGCTGGTCCGGTACCCGATAGACTCGGTCATCAGCGCTTCACTGTAGGTGTGCTCATCCGTGAATTCGTGGCACTGGGAACAGGAAAAAAAAAAGAGGAGAAGGAGACAGCGATACAAGCTCCCGCCGTGCAGACACCAGAGCGTGGCACCTACACTGTATGGCCACAAGTATGTGGACTCCTCCAAACTCCTGAACACCACTCGAGGTGTTCCTGCACACGCTCTATATAAATAACCCAGCGGGGGTCATAAAGGTGGAGCCACGTGACAGAGGAAGAGTCAGGTAGCCTGGTCCTACAGGGTTGGTTTAGGTCCAGGAAGACAACATTCGCCATCTTGAGCCCAGTCTAAATCCTGCGCATGCGCAGTTGTCTTCTAGTCCAAGCACCTGTAAAGCTGGATGTATTTGTATTACCGTGTCTGGCCGGCTGCACAAGTGTCAGACGCTGACAGCCTGTGAGCAGAGGAGACCTGTGCATGTTTCACTGCGCATGCACCACAACTACGACACCATGGCGCATGCGTCTCAAATAGGACAGACAATGGCGCATGTGCTACAACCAGGACACACAATGGCGCATGTGCTACAACCAGGACACACAATGGCGCATGTGCTACAACTAGGACACAGAATGGTGCATGCACCACAACTAGGACACACAATGGTGCATGCGCCACAACTAGGGCACACAATGGTGCATGCACCACAACTAGGACACACAATGGTGCATGCGCCACAACTAGGACACACAATGGTGCATGCACCACAACTAGGACACACAATGGCGCATGGGCCACAACTACTGTAGGACACACAATGGTGCATGCGCCACAACTAGGACCCACAATGGTGCATGCGCCACAACTAGGACACACAATGAAGTATGCACCACAACGAACAGATAATGGCACATGTGCCACAACTAGGACACACAATGGCGCATGCATCACAACTAGGACACACAATGGTGCATGCATCACAACTAGGACACACAATAATGCATGCATCACAACTAGGACACACAATGGTGAATGCGCCACAACTAGGACACAGAATGGTGCATGCATCACAACTAGGACACACAATGGCGCATGCATCACAACTAGGGCACACAATGGCGCATGTATCACAACTAGGACACACAATGGTGAATGCTCCACAACTAGGACACACAATGGTGCATGCATCACAACTAGGACACACAATGGCGCATGTATCACAACTAGGACACACAATGGCGCATGCATCACAACTAGGGCACACAATGGCGCATGCATCACAACTAGGGCACACAATGGCGCATGTATCACAACTAGGACACACAATGGCGCATGCATCACAACTAGGACACACAATGTTGCATGCGCCACAACTAGGAAAAACAATAGAACAAGTCCCACAACTAGGACACAATGGTGCATGTGCAGGATTTCTTTCATCCACATGGACAGATTGGGTGCATTAAGCCATTATCCCTGGCCAGGGTGACTCTTCTGCCAGTGGCTCCTCCTTCATGACTCCTTAAAGTTATATTCAGCGCATGCGCGGATTCAACTTGCTACGGTTTATCAACAAACAACCTAAGGAGATGTTCTCTTTAAAGGAGTATTCCAGTGATAAATCCACAGGATAGGTGTGGATCAGTATAGGCGGAGCTTAGGAGCGCGCTGTATACTCTATATATACACGACCGTCTGTAGATTCTTACCGTGGTCTTCTCCAGACAGTGCAGCAGATGGTGATGCTGGAGCTCGAAGGCTGAGCGGTTCTTCACGCAGAGGGCATGCAATTCAGTGTTCTCCTGGAAAGACGCAAACAATGGTGAGATGGGAATCCCTTTTCCAGTCCATGTTTTGGGACATTTTTTTTTTTACCTAGTGTCATATAATTGGAGCAAAAAAAACATTTTTGCAGTTGGGTTTCATTAAAAATCTTGCACTATTTGAATGAGTTGTCTGAGAACCTATCAGTGAGCTCGTTCTGACGGAGCGTTTGTACCTCTATTCCGAGCTCCTCTAAGCTGACCACAGACCACATCTGTCACATGGAGTTTTGCACAAGCTTCACCGACTGTCATGGCGGCATCGGGCGCTGTTCACATTGCAGATTCTGACACTTCGCCAGAGGGTTTCTCTGGTGTCTGCTGGGATCCATACAGGCAGACTCGGGCATCGACCTGCTGCGTGCTGATCCATAGGTAGGCTAGCAACAGCAATTCTCTGCTGATCTGCTTGCTCCTTTGGTCACATGTTGTGGGGAGGCCTATCACATCTTCTTCCCTCCTATTTATGCTGGTGGAAACCTTCTACCCATGCCAGCTATAGTTTATTCTAGGTTTGTCTGTGACTTACTGGTAAAGTTGTGCTCTTTGCTTGGAGCGGTTATGGCGTTTACCCCTGCTGTTTTGTACTTCCTTACTGCTCTTGTTATCCTCCTGAATCTCTTATTGTCTTATCCTCTGTGTGTGTATGCTGCGTGACAGAGTTTTGGTTTCCCCTGTCTGTCTTTATCTGTGATTTCATCACACTCCTGTCCCGTTCCTCCCTGGGGGAAGGGGGGAATCAGATCAGGACTGGTCAAGAGCAGGGCCAGGAAGGAGACTCAGGCCTCTTAACCATCAGGAGTATCCCTGAGATTAGGGATAGTATAGGGCCCTCTAGCTTCAAGGACAGATCAGGACTGGTCAGGTGCAGGACCAGGAAGGAGACTCAGGCCTCTCCACCATCAGGAGTATCCATGAGATTAGGGACAGATCAGGACTGGTCAGGAGCAGGGTCAGGAAGGAAACTCAGGCCTCTCCACCATCAGGAGTATCCACGAGATTAGGGACAGATCAGGACTGGTCAGGAGCAGGTCCAGGAAGGAGACTCAGGCCTCTCCACCATCAGGAGTATCCCTGAGATTAGGGATAGCATAGGGCCCCCTAGCTTCAGTGACAGATCAGGACTGGTCAAAAGCAGGGCCAGGAAGGAGATTCAGGTCTCTCCACCATCAGGAGTATCCCTGAGATTAGGTATAGCATAGGGCCCCCTAGCTTCAGGGACAGATCAGGATTGGTCGGGTGCAGGGTCAGGAAGGAGACTCAGGCCTCTCCACCACCAGGAGTATTCATGAGATTAGGGACAGATCAGGACTGGTCAGGAACAGGGCCAGGAAAAAGACTGAGGCCTCTCCACCATCAGGAGTATCCCTGAGATTAGGGATAGCATAGGGCCCCCTAGCTTGAAGGACAGCTTAGGAGTCCCGATTCCCTGCTATCCCATAGTCATTGTGACATCATCAAAGTTGAAGGTGCATGGAAACAAAAGCTCTATAAAAGACAAATGGTGCAAAATGTGTAATGAAATCTAATTACAAAAATTATTTTAAACATCAAAGAAATGCAATTAAGTTAAAAAAAGTCCCTCAAAATGGACAACCCCTATAAGGAAACTTTTTATGTGAGCCACAGCATTTACAGCATTGAAAACAAAAGCTCTATAACAAACAAACGGTGCAAAATGTGTAATGAAATCCAATTACAAAAATTATTTTTAACCTCAAAGACATGCAATTACCGTAAGTAAAAAAAAAAAAAGTCCCTCAAAATGGACAACCCCTATAAGGAAACTTTTTATGTGAGCCACAGCATTTACAGCATTGAAAACAAAAGCTCTATAACAAACAAACGGTGCAAAATGTGTAATGAAATCCAATTGCAAAAATTATTTTTAACCTCAAAGACATGCAATTACCGTAAGTAAAAAAAAAAAAAAAGTCCCTCAAAATGGACAACCCCTATAAGGAAACTTTTTATGTGAGCAGCAGCATTTACAGCAGTAACCTTAAACCATGCTAGGAGGTTAGAGAACATTGATTTCCAGCTTGTGGTGGCTGGAGAACTACAACTCCCAGCATGCCGCATGCCATAGAGCTGCAGGATTTAGGCAAGAAATGCTTTTCTTCAGTCTGTTCCTGCCTCTCGGCCAGGTCTCATCTTCCTCTCCTCCTTTCTTTGTCATTCTGTGACCTCTAAGGAGGCTCTGATTTCTCCCTAAGAGCTCGTCTACATCTCTTCACCTTACTCCTTCCTATGCCAACTGCCAATACCACGTCTTGTCCTTTCTCCGTCCCCGACGCCGAATCCTTCCCTATTGATTTTCCTGCAGCGCAGGACATCGCAGCTTCACTCCGGCACATTGTGTTACAGCAGAAAAATGCACAATAATCGCTATGGAACTTGGCAAATACCAAATCTTCCTCCAGTCACATCCAGAGCTGCATTTTTATTTTTTTTTTTTTTTTTTTTTTGTGTGGGACAAGTTGTAGTTTTATTCAAACAGTTTTTTATTGAAGGTTTAATAAATACATAGTTCTAGTTTTGAATGAACTTACTAAAAAATGGGGGGGAAAAATGCTAAATTCCGCCATTGTTTATTATGACTTTTGTTGTTTGGTTTTTTTTTCATTGGTCGAGACCGAACTTGTACATTTTCTTATTATTTTAGTAGTGAAGAAAAAAAAAATTGGAACCCTTAAAAAATAAATAAATTAATTAATTTTTTAAACCCAGAACTTTTCTTTTTTTTCTTCGTGGTACCTATAGGAGGGATTTTTTTTTTGCAGATGTTTTTATTGATACGGTTTGTTTTTTTTATACCATTTTTATTTTTATATTACTTTTGTTATTATTGGTACTATTTGTTGTTTTTTTAAAATATTTTTATTTTGATATTTTTGTTTTTATTGGTATTATTTTTGTCTTTTTTCATATTTTTTTTATATATTATTTTTTATTTTATTGGTACTTTTTTTTTTATACAATTTTTATTTTGATGTTATTTTTGTTTTTATTGATACTACAGTATTTGTCTTTTTTTATATACATTTTTATTTTGATATTTTTGCTTTCATTGGTACTATTTTTTTTTTTTTTTTATTTCTATGTTTTTTTATACACTTTATTTTGACAGTATAAAAACAAAAAGTGTTAATAAAAATATCAAAATAAAAAGTAGAAAAAACATTCAAAAATAGTACCAATAAAAGCAAAAATAACACAAAAATATTTAAAAAAAACAAACAGTACGAATAAAAACAAAAATAATATATGAAAAAAGACAAAAATAGCATCACTAAAAGCAACAATATCAAAATAAATAGTTTTATTGTCTTTTTTCATATGTTAGTTTTGTTTTTATTCGTACTTTTTTTTTTAAATATTTTTATGTGCTATTTTTGCTTTTATTGATACTATTTTTTAAATGTTTTTTTTTACTTTTTATTTTGATATTTTTATTGGCACCATTTTTGTTTTTGTACTATTTTTATTTTGATATTATAGTTGCTTTTATTAATGGTATTTTTGTTTATTTGAAATTTTTCTTTTTATTGGTACTATTTTTCATCTTTTTTGATATTATTTTTGTATTTATTGATACTATTTTTGTGTTTTTTATACTATTTTGATTTTTATTCATACTATTTTTATTTTTTATACTATTTTTATTTTCATATTTTATTGGTACTATTTTTGTCTTTAGAATATATTATTTTTTATTTTTAGTGATACTATTTTTGTCTTATACTATTTTATTTTGATACTATTTTTGTTTTTATTGGTACTATTTTAGTTTTTTATATACTATTTTTATTTTCATATTACTGTATTTTTGTTTTTTATACTATTTTTTATACTATTTTTATTTTCATATTACTTTTGTTTTAATTTAATACTATTTTTGTTTTGTTTTTTATACTATTTTTATTTTCATATTATTTTTGTTTTTTATAGACTATTTTTTTATAGTATTTTTAATTTTGATATTTTTGTTTTGTTTTTATAGTATTTTTTTTTATATATACTATTTTTATTTTGTAGAAGGTATCATGCCGGGGGGGGGGGGGGGGAAGGACCTCAATTTTGGCATTTTGATATTTGTTTTTCCTACTCCATTTGTCATATGGTTAAACAGTTTTCATAACTCTGACAGTTTTATGGATTTTTCTTTTAACTTTTTTTTATATAATTTTTTACTGTATTTTTTTACTTGTTTTTACTATATTTTTTCCTCCCCCTCAGCAGACTTGAACCTGTGATCGCTTGAACACTACTGCAGTTTATAGGATAAATCAAGGTCTCCTTTGAATCCCAAATTTGTGGCAGGGATTTATAGAAATACCAACATGGTGCTGACTGTCACTGGGTGCACTGATGGGCGCTCGGACAGGATTGCCTAGTCTAAATGCTGCTGTCAGATATTGCAGCAACTAAAAGATTAACAGCAGCGACCTGAGCTCTGATTGCTGCTCTTAGATATGGATGCCAGGGATTTACATAAATTCCAACATGGCACTGACCATGTCGCTGGCTGCACTGATGGGCGTTCGGACAGGATTGCACAGCCTAAATGGTGCTGTCAGATATTGCAGCAACTAAGAGGTTAACAGCAGCGATCTGAGCTCTAATTGCTACTGTTAGATATGGATTCCAGGGATTTACATAAATACCAACATGGATCCGACCAAGTCGCTGGGTGCACTCATGGGCGCCCGGACAGGACTGTGCAGCCTCAGCACTGCTGTCAGAAATTGCAGCAACTAAAAGGTTAACAGCAGCGATCTGAGCTCTGATTGCTGCTGTTAGACATGGATGCCTGCTGTATAACACAGTCGGCATCTGCCCTGCTGAGATCCTGTTCCTCCTCCATTTATATTGTATATCATGGAGTGTAAAGGGATTAAAATGCAGAATTGTGTGCAGCAGCTCTGGGTGCAATTGGAGTATAAAAAGTTAAAAGGTGTCCAAGAGTTCAAATCCCCATTAAACCCCTTTTATAGTAGGGTTATAGGTGGGGAGGGCTTTTGTAGTAGGGTTATAGGTGGGGTGGGCTTTTATAGTAGGGTTATAGGTGGGGAGGGCTTTTTTCTTTCTAGGCCGCCTTCTTTTATGACTTCCTCACCTCCAGACCGCCACTCTCCTTGTAGCGCAGGAACGCGTTGGTCGTGTTACTCTTTGCCAGTCTGATCCGGGCCAAACGGATTTTCTGCAAAAAAGCAAAAGAAACACAAGTGAGAAGATGATTGACAACATTGACTCTTGGCTTCAGGTATATTTGGTCAAGTGGGGGCGCTGTTGCATTACTGTCTATAGGAATATTGGCTAAGGAAGCAGTGGTGAGAAGTGGTACTACGCCTGCAGAATGGGACTCACCTGCTGCGCCCGCCGCTTGTCAGCTCTCTGGTTTTGGTGATATATACGGCTGAAATTCGAGACGATGACAGGGACGGGGAGCGCGATCACCAGCACTCCGCTGAGCGAGCAGATGGAGCCAAAGATTTTGCCGGCAATGGTGTCTGGGACCATGTCTCCATATCTGAGGGGAGAGGGAGGAAAGCGTCACTGCACCGATACCGGGGGCCCCAGCGCGATACTTCACAGCGACAGTCCGCATAAAGGACGAAGATGGCGACAAACCGCGATAAACAAGAAAAGAGCAAAAGACGAGCGACAGCGACCGCACATAGAGAAGGCGAGAAGACCGCTCAGCGCATCTCCAATATGGAGGGTCTTGTGGGGTGTTGCCGGTATATGGAGGGTCTTGTGGGGTGTTCCCGGTATACGGAGGGTCTCGTGGGGTGTTCCCTGTATACGGAGGGTCTTGTGGGGTGTTCCCAGTATACGGAGGGTCTCGTAGGGTGTTCCCAATATACGGAGGGTCTTGTGAGGTGTTCCCGGTATACGGAGGGTCTTGTAGGGTGTTCCCGGTATACGGAGGGTCTTGTGGGGTGTTCCCGGTATACGGAGGGTCTTGTAGGGTGTTCCCAATATACGGAGGGTCTTGTGGGGTGTTCCCGGTATACGGAGGGTCTTGTAGGGTGTTCCCAATATACGGAGGGTCTTGTGGGGTGTTCCCGGTATACGGAGGGTCTCATAGGGTGTTCCCAATATACGGAGGGTCTTGTGGGGTGTTCCCGGTATACGGAGGGTCTTGTAGGGTGTTCCCAATATACGGAGGGTCTTGTGGGGTGTTCCCGGTATACGGAGGGTCTTGTAGGGTGTTCCCGGTATACAGAGGGTCTTGTGGGGTGTCCCCGGTATACGGAGGGTCTTGTGGGGTGTTCCCGGTATACGGAGGGTCTCGTGGGGTGTTCCCTGTATACGGAGGGTCTTGTGGGGTGTTCCCGGTATACGGAGGGTCTTGTAGGGTGTTCCCAATATACGGAGGGTCTTGTGGGGTGTTCCCGGTATACGGAGGGTCTTGTAGGGTGTTCCCGGTATACGGAGGGTCTTGTGGGGTGTTCCCGGTATACGGAGGGTCTCGTAGGGTGTTCCCAATATACGGAGGGTCTTGTGGGGTGTTCCCGGTATACGGAGGGTCTTGTAGGGTGTTCCCAATATACGGAGGGTCTTGTGGGGTGTTCCCGGTATACGGAGGGTCTCATAGGGTGTTCCCAATATACGGAGGGTCTTGTGGGGTGTTCCCGGTATACGGAGGGTCTTGTAGGGTGTTCCCGGTATACGGAGGGTCTTGTGGGGTGTTCCCGGTATACGGAGGGTCTTGTAGGGTGTTCCCGGTATACGGAGGGTCTTGTGGGGTGTTCCCGGTATACGGAGGGTCTTGTGGGGTGTTCCCAATATACGGAGGGTCTTGTGGGGTGTTCCCGGTATACGGAGGATCTTGTGGGGTGTTCCCGGTATACGGAGGGTCTCGTGGGGTGTTCCCGGTATACGGAGGGTCTTGTGGGGTGTTCCCGGTATACGGAGGGTCTTGTGGGGTGTTCCCAATATACGGAGCGTCTTGTGGGGTGTTCCCGGTATATGGAGCGTCTTGTGGGGTGTTCCCGGTATACGGAGGATCTTGTGGGGTGTTCCCGGTATACGGAGGGTCTCGTGGGGTGTTCCCGGTATACGGAGGGTCTTGTAGGGTGTTCCCGGTATACAGAGGGTCTTGTGGGGTGTCCCCGGTATACGGAGGGTCTTGTAGGGTGTTCCCGGTATACGGAGGGTCTCGTGGGGTGTTCCCTGTATACGGAGGGTCTTGTGGGGTGTTCCCGGTATACGGAGGGTCTTGTAGGGTGTTCCCAATATACGGAGGGTCTTGTGGGGTGTTCCCGGTATACGGAGGGTCTTGTGGGGTGTTCCCGGTATACGGAGGGTCTCATAGGGTGTTCCCAATATACGGAGGGTCTTGTGGGGTGTTCCCGGTATACGGAGGGTCTTGTAGGGTGTTCCCGGTATACGGAGGGTCTTGTGGGGTGTTCCCGGTATACGGAGGGTCTTGTAGGGTGTTCCCGGTATACGGAGGGTCTTGTGGGGTGTTCCCAATATACGGAGGGTCTTGTGGGGTGTTCCCGGTATATGGAGCGTCTTGTGGGGTGTTCCCGGTATACGGAGGATCTTGTGGGGTGTTCCCGGTATACGGAGGGTCTCGTGGGGTGTTCCCGGTATACGGAGGGTCTTGTGGGGTGTTCCCGGTATACGGAGGGTCTTGTGGGGTGTTCCCGGTATACGGAGGGTCTTGTGGGGTGTTCCCAATATACGGAGGGTCTTGTGGGGTGTTCCCGGTATATGGAGCGTCTTGTGGGGTGTTCCCGGTATACGGAGGATCTTGTGGGGTGTTCCCGGTATACGGAGGGTCTCGTGGGGTGTTCCCGGTATACGGAGGGTCTCGTGGGGTGTTCCCGGTATATGGAGGGTCTTGTGGGGTGTTCCCGGTATATGGAGGGTCTTGTGGGGTGTTCCTGGTATACGGAGGGTCTTGTGGGGTGTTCCCGGTATACGGAGGGTCTTGTGGGGTGTTCCCGGTATACGGAGGGTCTTGTGGGGTGTTCCCGGTATATGGAGGGTCTTGTGGGGTGTTCCCGGTATATGGAGGGTCTTGTGGGGTGTTCCCGGTATATGGAGGGTCTTGTGGGGTGTTCCCGGTATACGGAGGGTCTTGTGGGGTGTTCCCGGTATACGGAGGGTCTTGTGGGGTGTTCCCGGTATACGGAGGGTCTTGTGGGGTGTTCCCGGTATACGGAGGGTCTTGTGGGGTGTTCCCGGTATACGGAGGGTCTTGTGGGGTGTCCCGGTATACGGAGGGTCTTGTGGGGTGTTCCCGGTATATAGAGGGTCTTGTGGGGTGTTCCCGGTATATGGAGGGTCTTGTGGGGTGTTCCCGGTGTATGGAGGGTCTTGTGGGGTGTTCCCGGTATATGGAGGGTCTTGTGGAGTGTTCCCGGTATATGGAGGGTCTTGTGGGGTGTTCCCGGTGTATGGAGGGTCTTGTGGAGTGTTCCCGGTATATGGAGGGTCTTGTGGGGTGTTCCCGGTGTATGGAGGGTCTTGTGGGGTGTTCCCGGTGTATGGAGGGTCTTGTGGGGTGTTCCCGGTATATGGAGGGTCTTGTGGGGTGTTCCCGGTATATGGAGGGTCTTGTGGGGTGTTCCCGGTATATGGAGGGTCTTGTGGAGTGTTCCCAGTATACGGAGGGTCTTGTGGGGTGTTCCCGGTATACGGAGCGTCTTGTGGGGTGTTCCCGGTATATGGAGCGTCTTGTGGGGTGTGCCCGGTATATGGAGGGTCTTGTGGGGTGTTCCCGGTATACGGAGGGTCTCGTGGGGTGTTCCCAGTATATGGAGGGTCTTGTGGGGTGTTCCCGGTATACGGAGGGTCTTGTGGGGTGTTCCCGGTATACGGAGGGTCTTGTGGGGTGTTCCCGGTATACAGCGGGTCATGTGATTGTAGCATATCGAGTCTATATGACTCTATCATCAGTGACCGTTGCTCTTGTATCACATTTTGTCTGGGTTCTACCTGCAGTACCTCTTTTGGCCTGACTCGTCGGGGGCGCTGTTGCCCTCCGCACCGCGGCTCCTCCACTTTCCAGCTCAGTTCTCTCATTCCTCATCAGGCATATTTCTTATTAGCAATGACCAGACTATTTTTGGCGTCTCCCATTAATCAAAAACGTGTAAAAAAATAATTATTAATGAAAAATGACACCGAACAGTGAAAGATAATTATAGCGAAAGAGAAGAACAGCCTGTAATTACAGATGCACAGCAGCGCAGAGTATTTCAGACCTGGAGCCGGGACCGGCGAGTGACGAGGGACAGAAGCGCAGAGTATTTCAGACCTGGAGCCGGGACCGGCGAGTGATGAGGGACAGAAGCGCAGAGTATTTCAGATCTGGAGCCGGGACCGGCGAGTGACGAGGGACAGAAGCGCAGAGTATTTCAGATCTGGAGCCGGGACCGGCGAGTGACGAGGGACAGAAGCGCAGAGTATTTCAGACCTGGAGCCGGGACCGGCGAGTGACGAGGGACAGAAGCGCAGAGTATTTCAGATCTGGAGCCGGGACCGGCGAGTGACGAGGGACAGGAGCGCAGAGTATTTCAGGAGAGGAATACTGTCCCCCTAACCACCAGGGCTCATGTGATATCACTGGGGGTCGGGAGTGGGGGGACGGAGACAATAAGAAGCTGTAAATCCCAGCACGGGTCATTAGGAGACGTCACGTCGCCCCCGGTGGGCTCCAGCAGGAATCTGCAATGATCTCATATTAGACTTTTTTGCAGAAGTAAACGCTCAGGGATTAGCGGATCTGACTGAAGTTATCTATAAAGCGAGTGCAGAAGATCTATGGCGGCAACCTCCAGACAAACCAATTACCAGCTCCCCGCGGAACACCGCGCATCAAGCGGGAATATTAGCTTTATGTGAAGTGTGCGCTGCCTCCGGGCCTCGTTAGATCTGTCACCCCCCTCCCCATCGGGGCTCGTTAGATCTGTCACCCCCCTCCCCATCGGGGCTCGTTAGATCTGTCACCCCCCTCCCCATCGGGGCTCGTTAGATCTGTCACCCCCCTCCCCATCGGGGCTCGTTAGATCTGTCACCCCCCTCCCCATCGGGGCTCGTTAGATCTGTCACCCCCCTCCCCATCGGGGCTTGTTAGATCTGTCACCCCCCAACCACTGTGGAAAGGTAAACTGGTGGCAGAAAAGAAGGTGTTATTAGATTGGGAAAACAGGGCTGCCACCTCTGAAAAACAGCGCCACCCCTGGCGACTGGTTGTGTCTGGTATTGCAGATCAGACCTTACTGGAACTCAACTACAATACCAGACATAGCCACTGGACAGGAGTTGTGCTATTAATGTTGAAAGAAGCTGCAGGTGATCAGCTGTTATAGAGGAGGGAAGCTGCAGGTGATCAGGTGTTATAGAGGAGGGAGGCTGCAGGCGATCAGCTGTTATAGAGGAGAGAAGCTGCAGGTGATCAGCTGTTATAGAGGAGGGAGGCTGCAGGTGATCAGCTGTTATAGAGGAGGGAAGCTGCAGGTGATCAGGTGTTATAGAGGAGGGAAGCTGCAGGTGATCAGCTGTTATAGAGGAGAGAAGCTGCAGGTGATCAGCTGTTATAGAGGAGAGAAGCTGCAGGTGATCAGGTGTTATAGAGGAGGGAAGCTGCAGGTGATCAGGTGTTATAGAGGAGGGAGGCTGCAGGTGATCAGGTGTTATAGAGGAGGGAAGCTGCAGGTGATCAGCTGTTATAGAGGAGGGAAGCTGCAGGTGATCAGGTGTTATAGAGGAGGGAGGCTGCAGGTGATCAGCTGTTATAGAGGGAAGCTGCAGGTGATCAGCTGTTATAGAGGAGGGAAGCTGCAGGTGATCAGGTGTTATAGAGGAGGGAAGCTGCAGGTGATCAGCTGTTATAGAGGGAAGCTGCAGGTGATCAGCTGTTATAGAGGAGGGAAGCTGCAGGTGATCAGGTGTTATAGAGGAGGGAAGCTGCAGGTGATCAGCTGTTATAGAGGAGGGAAGCTGCAGGTGATCAGCTGTTATAGAGGAGGGAAGCTGCAGGTGATCAGGTGTTATAGAGGAGGGAATCTGCAGGTGATCAGCTGTTATAGAGGAGGGAAGCTGCAGGTGATCAGCTGTTATAGAGGAGGAAAGCTGCAGGTGATCAGCTGTTATAGAGGAGGGAAGCTGCAGGTGATCAGCTGTTATAGAGGAGAGAAGCTGCAGGTGATCAGCTGTTATAGAGGAGGGAAGCTGCAGGTGATCAGCTGTTATAGAGGAGGGAAGCTGCAGGTGATCAGCTGTTATAGAGGAGGGAAGCTGCAGGTGATCAGCTGTTATAGAGGAGGGAAGCTGCAGGTGATCAGGTGTTATAGCGGAGGGAAGCTGCAGGTGATCAGCTGTTATAGAGGAGGGAAGCTGCAGGTGATCAGGTGTTATAGAGGAGGGAAGCTGCAGGTGATCAGGTGTTATAGAGGAGGGAAGCTGCAGGTGATCAGCTGTTATAGAGGAGGGAAGCTGCAGGTGATCAGGTGTTATAGCGGAGGGAAGCTGCAGGTGATCAGCTGTTATAGAGGAGGGAAGCTGCAGGTGATCAGGTGTTATAGAGGAGGGAAGCTGCAGGTGATCAGGTGTTATAGAGGAGGGAAGCTGCAGGTGATCAGGTGTTATAGAGGAGGGAAGCTGCAGGTGATCAGGTGTTATAGAGGAGGGAGGCTGCAGGTGATCAGCTGTTATAGAGGAGGGAAGCTGCAGGTGATCAGCTGTTATAGAGGAGGGAAGCTGCAGGTGATCAGGTGTTATAGAGGAGGGAATCTGCAGGTGATCAGCTGTTATAGAGGAGGGAAGCTGCAGGTGATCAGCTGTTATAGAGGAGGAAAGCTGCAGGTGATCAGCTGTTATAGAGGAGGGAAGCTGCAGGTGATCAGGTGTTATAGAGGAGGGAAGCTGCAGGTGATCAGCTGTTATAGAGGAGAGAAGCTGCAGGTGATCAGCTGTTATAGAGGAGGGAAGCTGCAGGTGATCAGCTGTTATAGAGGAGGGAAGCTGCAGGTGATCAGCTGTTATAGAGGAGGGAGGCTGCAGGTGATCAGGTGTTATAGAGGAGGGAAGCTGCAGGTGATCAGGTGTTATAGAGGAGGGAAGCTGCAGGTGATCAGGTGTTATAGAGGAGGGAAGCTGCAGGTGATCAGCTGTTATAGAGGAGGGAAGCTGCAGGTGATCAGGTGTTATAGAGGAGGGAAGCTGCAGGTGATCAGGTGTTATAGCGGAGGGAAGCTGCAGGTGATCAGCTGTTATAGAGGAGGGAAGCTGCAGGTGATCAGGTGTTATAGAGGAGGAAAGCTGCAGGTGATCAGCTGTTATAGAGGAGGGAAGCTGCAGGTGATCAGGTGTTATAGAGGAGGGAAGCTGCAGGTGATCAGCTGTTATAGAGGAGGGAAGCTGCAGGTGATCAGCTGTTATAGAGGAGGGAAGCTGCAGGTGATCAGCTGTTATAGAGGAGAGAAGCTGCAGGTGATCAGCTGTTATAGAGGAGGGAAGCTGCAGGTGATCAGGTGTTATAGAGGAGGAAAGCTGCAGGTGATCAGGTGTTATAGAGGAGGGAAGCTGCAGGTGATCAGCTGTTATAGAGGAGGGAAGCTGCAGGTAATCAGGTGTTATAGAGGAGGGAAGCTGCAGGTGATCAGCTGTTATAGAGGAGAGAAGCTGCAGGTGATCAGGTGTTATAGAGGAGGGAAGCTGCAGGTGATCAGGTGTTATAGAGGAGGGAGCTGCAGGTGATCAGCTGTTATAGAGGAGGGAAGCTGCAGGTGATCAGGTGTTATAGAGGAGGGAGCTGCAGGTGATCAGCTGTTATAGAGGAGGGAAGCTGCAGGTGATCAGGTGTTATAGAGGAGGGAAGCTGCAGGTGATCAGCTGTTATAGAGGAGGGAAGCTGCAGGTGATCAGCTGTTATAGAGGAGGGAAGCTGCAGGTGATCAGGTGTTATAGAGGAGGGAGCTGCAGGTGATCAGCTGTTATAGAGGAGGGAAGCTGCAGGTGATCAGGTGTTATAGAGGAGGGAGCTGCAGGTGATCAGCTGTTATAGAGGAGGGAAGCTGCAGGTAATCAGGTGTTATAGAGGAGGGAAGCTGCAGGTGATCAGGTGTTATAGAGGAGGGAAGCTGCAGGTGATCAGGTGTTATAGAGGAGGGAAGCTGCAGGTGATCAGGTGTTATAGAGGAGGGAAGCTGCAGGTGATCAGGTGTTATAGAGGAGGGAAGCTGCAGGTGATCAGGTGTTATAGAGGAGGGAAGCTGCAGGTGATCAGCTGTTATAGAGGAGGGAAGCTGCAGGTGATCAGGTGTTATAGAGGAGAGAAGCTGCAGGTGATCAGCTGTTATAGAGGAGGGAAGCTGCAGGTGATCAGGTGTTATAGAGGAGGGAAGCTGCAGGTGATCAGGTGTTATAGAGGAGGGAAGCTGCAGGTGATCAGCTGTTATAGAGGAGGGAAGCTGCAGGTGATCAGGTGTTATAGAGGAGGGAAGCTGCAGGTGATCAGCTGTTATAGAGGAGGGAAGCTGCAGGTGATCAGCTGTTATAGAGGAGGGAAGCTGCAGGTGATCAGGTGTTATAGAGGAGAGAAGCTGCAGGCGATCAGGTGTTATAGAGGAGGAAAGCTGCAGGTGATCAGCTGTTATAGAGGAGGGAATCTGCAGGTGATCAGCTGTTATAGAGGAGGGAAGCTGCAGGTGATCAGGTGTTATAGAGGAGGGAAGCTGCAGGTGATCAGCTGTTATAGAGGAGGGAAGCTGCAGGTGATCAGCTGTTATAGAGGAGGGAAGCTGCAGGTGATCAGCTGTTATAGAGGAGGGAAGCTGCAGGTGATCAGGTGTTATAGAGGAGGGAATCTGCAGGTGATCAGCTGTTATAGAGGAGGGAAGCTGCAGGTGATCAGGTGTTATAGAGGAGGGAAGCTGCAGGTGATCAGCTGTTATAGAGGAGGGAAGCTGCAGGT
Organism: Anomaloglossus baeobatrachus; assembly: GCF_048569485.1. Taxonomy (NCBI): domain Eukaryota; kingdom Metazoa; phylum Chordata; class Amphibia; order Anura; family Aromobatidae; genus Anomaloglossus; species Anomaloglossus baeobatrachus. The sequence goes on from NC_134361.1 coordinate 222,597,881, forward strand.
GATCAGCTGTTATAGAGGAGGGAAGCTGCAGGTGATCAGCTGTTATAGAGGAGGGAATCTGCAGGTGATCAGCTGTTATAGAGGAGGGAAGCTGCAGCTGATCAGCTGTTATAGAGGAGGGAAGCTGCAGGTGATCAGCTGTTATAGAGGAGAGAAGCTGCAGGTGATCAGCTGTTATAGAGGAGGGAAGCTGCAGGTGATCAGGTGTTATAGAGGAGAGAAGCTGCAGGCGATCAGCTGTTATAGAGGAGGGAAGCTGCAGGTGATCAGGTGTTATAGAGGAGAGAAGCTGCAGGCGATCAGGTGTTATAGAGGAGGAAAGCTGCAGGTGATCAGCTGTTATAGAGGAGGGAAGCTGCAGGTGATCAGCTGTTATAGAGGAGGGAAGCTGCAGGTGATCAGCTGTTATAGAGGAGGGAAGCTGCAGGTGATCAGCTGTTATAGAGGAGGGAACCTGCAGGTGATCAGCTGTTATAGAGGAGAGAAGCTGCAGGTGATCAGCTGTTATAGAGGAGAGAAGCTGCAGGTGATCAGCTGTTATAGAGGAGGGAAGCTGCAGGTGATCAGCTGTTATAGAGGAGGGAAGCTGCAGGTGATCAGGTGTTATAGAGGAGGGAGCTGCAGGTGATCAGCTGTTATAGAGGAGGGAAGCTGCAGGCGATCAACTGTTATAGAGGAGGGAAGCTGCAGGTGATCAGCTGTTATAGAGGAAAGAAGCTGCAGGTGATCAGGTGTTATAGAGGAGAGAAGCTGCAGGTGATCAGGTGTTATAGAGGAGAGAAGCTGCAGGTGATCAGGTGTTATAGAGGAAAGAAGCTGCAGGTGATCAGGTGTTATAGAGGAGGGAAGCTGCAGGTGATCAGGTGTTATAGAGGAGGGAAGCTGCAGGTGATCAGGTGTTATAGAGGAGGGAAGCTGCAGGTGATCAGCTGTTATAGAGGAGGGAAGCTGCAGGCGATCAGGTGTTATAGAGGAGGGAAGCTGCAGGTGATCAGCTGTTATAGAGGAGGGAAGCTGCAGGTGATCAGCTGTTATAGAGGAGGGAAGCTGCAGGTGATCAGGTGTTATAGAGGAGGGAAGCTGCAGGTGATCAGCTGTTATAGAGGAGGGAGCTGCAGGTGATCAGCTGTTATAGAGGAGGGAAGCTGCAGGTGATCAGGTGTTATAGAGGAGAGAAGCTGCAGGTGATCAGGTGTTATAGAGGAGGGAAGCTGCAGGTGATCAGGTGTTATAGAGGAGGGAGCTGCAGGTGATCAGCTGTTATAGAGGAGGGAAGCTGCAGGTGATCAGCTGTTATAGAGGAGGGAAGCTGCAGGTGATCAGGTGTTATAGAGGAGGGAGCTGCAGGTGATCAGCTGTTATAGAGGAGGGAAGCTGCAGGTGATCAGCTGTTATAGAGGAGGGAATCTGCAGGTGATCAGGTGTTATAGAGGAGAGAAGCTGCAGGTGATCAGCTGTTATAGAGGAGGGAAGCTGCAGGTGATCAGGTGTTATAGAGGAGGGAAGCTGCAGGTGATCAGGTGTTATAGAGGAGGGAAGCTGCAGGTGATCAGCTGTTATAGAGGAGGGAAGCTGCAGGTGATCAGCTATTATAGAGGAGGGAAGCTGCAGGTGATCAGGTGTTATAGAGGAGGGAAGCTGCAGGTAATCAGGTGTTATAGAGGAGGGAAGCTGCAGGTGATCAGGTGTTATAGAGGAGGGAAGCTGCAGGTGATCAGCTGTTATAGAGGAGGGAATCTGCAGGTGATCAGCTGTTATAGAGGAGAGAAGCTGCAGGTAATCAGGTGTTATAGAGGAGGGAAGCTGCAGGTGATCAGGTGTTATAGAGGAGGGAAGCTGCAGGTGATCAGGTGTTATAGAGGAGGGAAGCTGCAGGTGATCAGGTGTTATAGAGGAGGGAAGCTGCAGGTGATCAGCTGTTATAGAGGAGGGAAGCTGCAGGTGATCAGGTGTTATAGAGGAGGGAAGCTGCAGGTGATCAGCTGTTATAGAGGAGGGAAGCTGCAGGTGATCAGCTGTTATAGAGGAGGGAAGCTGCAGGTGATCAGGTGTTATAGAGGAGGGAAGCTGCAGGTGATCAGCTGTTATAGAGGAGGGAAGCTGCAGGTGATCAGGTGTTATAGAGGAGGGAAGCTGCAGGTGATCAGCTGTTATAGAGGAGGGAATCTGCAGGTGATCAGGTGTTATAGAGGAAAGAAGCTGCAGGCGATCAGCTGTTATAGAGGAGGGAAGCTGCAGGTGATCAGCTGTTATAGAGGAGGGAAGCTGCAGGTGATCAGCTGTTATAGAGGAGGGAAGCTGCAGGTGATCAGGTGTTATAGAGGAGGGAAGCTGCAGGTGATCAGGTGTTATTGAGGAGAGAAGCTGCAGGTGATCAGGTGTTATAGAGGAGGGAAGCTGCAGGTGATCAGGTGTTATAGAGGAGGGAAGCTGCAGGTGATCAGGTGTTATAGAGGAGGGAAGCTGCAGGTGATCAGCTGTTATAGAGGAGGAAAGCTGCAGGTGATCAGCTGTTATAGAGGAGGGAGGCTGCAGGTGATCAGGTGTTATAGAGGAGGGAAGCTGCAGGTGATCAGGTGTTATAGAGGAGGGAAGCTGCAGGTGATCAGCTGTTATAGAGGAGGGAAGCTGCAGGTGATCAGCTGTTATAGCGGAGAGAAGCTGCAGGTGATCAGGTGTTATAGAGGAGGGAAGCTGCAGGTGATCAGGTGTTATAGAGGAGGGAAGCTGCAGGTGATCAGCTGTTATAGAGGAGGGAAGCTGCAGGTGATCAGCTGTTATAGAGGAGGAAAGCTGCAGGTGATCAGGTGTTATAGAGGAGGGAGGCTGCAGGTGATCAGCTGTTATAGAGGAGGGAAGCTGCAGGTGATCAGGTGTTATAGAGGAGGAAAGCTGCAGGTGATCAGGTGTTATAGAGGAGGGAAGCTGCAGGTGATCAGCTGTTATAGAGGAGGGAAGCTGCAGGTGATCAGGTGTTATAGAGGAGGAAAGCTGCAGGTGATCAGGTGTTATAGAGGAGGGAAGCTGCAGGTGATCAGCTGTTATAGAGGAGGAAAGCTGCAGGTGATCAGGTGTTATAGAGGAGGGAAGCTGCAGGTGATCAGGTGTTATAGAGGAGGGAAGCTGCAGGTGATCAGCTGTTATAGAGGAGGAAAGCTGCAGGTGATCAGGTGTTATAGAGGAGGGAAGCTGCAGGTGATCAGGTGTTATAGAGGAGGGAAGCTGCAGGTGATCAGGTGTTATAGAGGAGGGAAGCTGCAGGTGATCAGCTGTTATAGAGGAGGGAAGCTGCAGGTGATCAGCTGTTATAGAGGAGGGAAGCTGCAGGTGATCAGGTGTTATAGAGGAGGGAAGCTGCAGGTGATCAGCTGTTATAGAGGAGGAAAGCTGCAGGTGATCAGGTGTTATAGAGGAGGGAATCTGCAGGTGATCAGCTGTTATAGAGGAAGGAAGCTGCAGGTGATCAGGTGTTATAGAGGAGGGAAGCTGCAGGTGATCAGGTGTTATAGAGGAGGGAAGCTGCAGGTGATCAGGTGTTATAGAGGAGGGAAGCTGCAGGCGATCAGCTGTTATAGAGGAGAGAAGCTGCAGGTGATCAGGTGTTATAGAGGAGGGAAGCTGCAGGTGATCAGGTGTTATAGAGGAGGGAGGCTGCAGGTGATCAGCTGTTATAGAGGAGGGAAGCTGCAGGTGATCAGCTGTTATAGAGGAGAGAAGCTGCAGGTGATCAGCTGTTATAGAGGAGGGAATCTGCAGGTGATCAGCTGTTATAGAGGAGAGAAGCTGCAGGTGATCAGGTGTTATAGAGGAGGGAATCTGCAGGTGATCAGCTGTTATAGAGGAGGGAATCTGCAGGTGATCAGCTGTTATAGAGGAGGGAAGCTGCAGGTGATCAGCTGTTATAGAGGAGGGAGGCTGCAGGTGATCAGGTGTTATAGAGGAGGGAAGCTGCAGGTGATCAGCTGTTATAGAGGAGGGAAGCTGCAGGTGATCAGGTGTTATAGAGGAGGGAAGCTGCAGGTGATCAGCTGTTATAGAGGAGGGAAGCTGCAGGTGATCAGCTGTTATAGAGGAGGGAAGCTGCAGGTGATCAGCTGTTATAGAGGAGAGAAGCTGCAGGTGATCAGGTGTTATAGAGGAGGGAAGCTACAGGTGATCAGCTGTTATAGAGGAGGGAAGCTGCAGGTGATCAGCTGTTATAGAGGAGGGAAGCTGCAGGTGATCAGCTGTTATAGAGGAGGGAATCTGCAGGTGATCAGCTGTTATAGAGGAGGGAAGCTGCAGGTGATCAGCTGTTATAGAGGAGGGAAGCTGCAGGTGATCAGGTGTTATAGAGGAGGGAAGCTGCAGGTGATCAGGTGTTATAGAGGAGGGAAGCTGCAGGTGATCAGGTGTTATAGAGGAGGGAAGCTGCAGGTGATCAGGTGTTATAGAGGAGGGAAGCTGCAGGTAATCAGGTGTTATAGAGGAGGGAAGCTGCAGGTGATCAGGTGTTATAGAGGAGAGAAGCTGCAGGTGATCAGGTGTTATAGAGGAGGGAATCTGCAGGTGATCAGCTGTTATAGAGGAGGGAAGCTGCAGGTGATCAGCTGTTATAGAGGAGAGAAGCTGCAGGTGATCAGGTGTTATAGAGGAGGGAAGCTGCAGGTGATCAGGTGTTATAGAGGAGGGAAGCTGCAGGTGATCAGGTGTTATAGAGGAGGGAAGCTGCAGGTGATCAGCTGTTATAGAGGAGAGAAGCTGCAGGCGATCAGGTGTTATAGAGGAGGGAAGCTGCAGGCGATCAGGTGTTATAGAGGAGGGAAGCTGCAGGTGATCAGCTGTTATAGAGGAGAGAAGCTGCAGGTGATCAGGTGTTATAGAGGAGGGAAGCTGCAGGTGATCAGGTGTTATAGAGGAGGGAGGCTGCAGGTGATCAGGTGTTATAGAGGAGGGAAGCTGCAGGTGATCAGGTGTTATAGAGGAGGGAAGCTGCAGGTGATCAGGTGTTATAGAGGAGGGAAGCTGCAGGTGATCAGCTGTTATAGAGGAGGGAAGCTGCAGGTGATCAGCTGTTATAGAGGAGGAAAGCTGCAGGTGATCAGCTGTTATAGAGGAGGGAAGCTGCAGGTGATCAGCTGTTATAGAGGAGGGAGGCTGCAGGTGATCAGGTGTTATAGAGGAGGGAAGCTGCAGGTGATCAGGTGTTATAGAGGAGGGAAGCTGCAGGTGATCAGGGGTTATAGAGGAGGGAAGCTGCAGGTGATCAGCTGTTATAGAGGAGGGAAGCTGCAGGTGATCAGCTGTTATAGAGGAGGGAGGCTGCAGGTGATCAGGTGTTATAGAGGAGGGAAGCTGCAGGTGATCAGGTGTTATAGAGGAGGGAAGCTGCAGGTGATCAGGTGTTATAGAGGAGGGAGGCTGCAGGTGATCAGGTGTTATAGAGGAGGGAAGCTGCAGGTGATCAGGTGTTATAGAGGAGGAAAGCTGCAGGTGATCAGGTGTTATAGAGGAGGGAAGCTGCAGGTGATCAGCTGTTATAGAGGAGGGAAGCTGCAGGTGATCAGGTGTTATAGAGGAGGGAAGCTGCAGGTGATCAGGTGTTATAGAGGAGGGAAGCTGCAGGTGATCAGGTGTTATAGAGGAGGAAAGCTGCAGGTGATCAGGTGTTATAGAGGAGGGAAGCTGCAGGTGATCAGCTGTTATAGAGGAGGGAAGCTGCAGGTGATCAGGTGTTATAGAGGAGGGAAGCTGCAGGTGATCAGCTATTATAGAGGAGGGAAGCTGCAGGTGATCAGCTGTTATAGAGGAGGGAAGCTGCAGGTGATCAGCTGTTATAGAGGAGGGAAGCTGCAGGTGATCAGCTGTTATAGAGGAGGGAAGCTGCAGGTGATCAGCTGTTATAGAGGAGGAAAGCTGCAGGTGATCAGCTGTTATAGAGGAGGGAAGCTGCAGGTGATCAGCTGTTATAGAGGAGGGAAGCTGCAGGTGATCAGGTGTTATAGAGGAGGGAAGCTGCAGGTGATCAGCTGTTATAGAGGAGGGAAGCTGCAGGTGATCAGGTGTTATAGTGGAGGGAAGCTGCAGGTGATCAGGTGTTATAGAGGAGGGAAGCTGCAGGTAATCAGGTGTTATAGAGGAGGGAAGCTGCAGGTGATCAGGTGTTATAGAGGAGGGAAGCTGCAGGTGATCAGGTGTTATAGAGGAGGGAAGCTGCAGGTGATCAGGTGTTATAGAGGAGGGAAGCTGCAGGCGATCAGGTGTTATAGAGGAGGGAAGCTGCAGGTGATCAGGTGTTATAGAGGAGGGAAGCTGCAGGTGATCAGCTGTTATAGAGGAGGGAAGCTGCAGGTGATCAGGTGTTATAGAGGAGGGAAGCTGCAGGTGATCAGGTGTTATAGTGGAGGGAAGCTGCAGGTGATCAGGTGTTATAGAGGAGGGAAGCTGCAGGTGATCAGCTGTTATAGAGGAGGGAAGCTGCAGGTGATCAGGTGTTATAGAGGAGGGAAGCTGCAGGTGATCAGCTGTTATAGAGGAGGGAAGCTGCAGGTGATCAGCTGTTATAGAGGAGGGAAGCTGCAGGTGATCAGCTGTTATAGAGGAGGGAAGCTGCAGGCGATCAGGTGTTATAGTGGAGGGAAGCTGCAGGCGATCAGCTGTTATAGAGGAGGGAAGCTGCAGGTGATCAGGTGTTATAGAGGAGGGAAGCTGCAGGTGATCAGGTGTTATAGAGGAGGGAAGCTGCAGGTGATCAGGTGTTATAGAGGAGGGAAGCTGCAGGTGATCAGGTGTTATAGAGGAGGGAAGCTGCAGGTGATCAGCTGTTATAGAGGAGGGAAGCTGCAGGTGATCAGCTGTTATAGAGGAGGGAAGCTGCAGGCGATCAGGTGTTATAGAGGAGGGAAGCTGCAGGTGATCAGGTGTTATAGAGGAGGGAAGCTGCAGGTGATCAGGTGTTATAGAGGAGGGAAGCTGCAGGTGATCAGCTGTTATAGAGGAGGGAAGCTGCAGGCGATCAGGTGTTATAGAGGAGGGAAGCTGCAGGTGATCAGCTGTTATAGAGGAGGGAAGCTGCAGGTGATCAGGTGTTATAGAGGAGGGAAGCTGCAGGTGATCAGGTGTTATAGAGGAGGGAAGCTGCAGGTGATCAGGTGTTATAGAGGAGGGAAGCTGCAGGTGATCAGCTGTTATAGAGGAGGGAAGCTGCAGGTGATCAGGTGTTATAGAGGAGGGAAGCTGCAGGTGATCAGGTGTTATAGAGGAGGGAAGCTGCAGGTGATCAGGTGTTATAGAGGAGGGAAGCTGCAGGTGATCAGGTGTTATAGAGGAGGGAAGCTGCAGGTGATCAGGTGTTATAGAGGAGGGAAGCTGCAGGTGATCAGCTGTTATAGAGGAGGGAAGCTGCAGGTGATCAGCTGTTATAGAGGAGGGAAGCTGCAGGTGATCAGGTGTTATAGAGGAGAGAAGCTGCAGGTGATCAGGTGTTATAGAGGAGGGAATCTGCAGGTGATCAGCTGTTATAGAGGAGGGAAGCTGCAGGCGATCAGGTGTTATAGAGGAGGGAAGCTGCAGGTGATCAGCTGTTATAGAGGAGGGAAGCTGCAGGCGATCAGGTGTTATAGAGGAGGGAAGCTGCAGGTGATCAGCTGTTATAGTGGAGGGAAGCTGCAGGCGATCAGGTGTTATAGAGGAGGGAAGCTGCAGGTGATCAGCTGTTATAGTGGAGGGAAGCTGCAGGTGATCAGGTGTTATAGAGGAGGGAAGCTGCAGGTGATCAGCTGTTATAGAGGAGGGAAGCTGCAGGTGATCAGGTGTTATAGAGGAGAGAAGCTGCAGGTGATCAGGTGTTATAGAGGAGGGAATCTGCAGGTGATCAGCTGTTATAGAGGAGGGAAGCTGCAGGCGATCAGGTGTTATAGAGGAGGGAAGCTGCAGGTGATCAGCTGTTATAGAGGAGGGAAGCTGCAGGCGATCAGGTGTTATAGAGGAGGGAAGCTGCAGGTGATCAGCTGTTATAGTGGAGGGAAGCTGCAGGTGATCAGGTGTTATAGAGGAGGGAAGCTGCAGGTGATCAGGTGTTATAGAGGAGGGAAGCTGCAGGTGATCAGGTGTTATAGAGGAGGGAAGCTGCAGGTGATCAGGTGTTATAGAGGAGGGAAGCTGCAGGTGATCAGCTGTTATAGAGGAGGGAAGCTGCAGGTGATCAGCTGTTATAGAGGAGGGAAGCTGCAGGTGATCAGCTGTTATAGAGGAGGGAAGCTGCAGGTGATCAGGTGTTATAGAGGAGGGAAGCTGCAGGTGATCAGGTGTTATAGAGGAGGGAAGCTGCAGGTGATCAGGTGTTATAGAGGAGGGAAGCTGCAGGTGATCAGGGGTTATAGAGGAGGGAAGCTGCAGGTGATCAGGTGTTATAGAGGAGGGAAGCTGCAGGTGATCAGGGGTTATAGAGGAGGGAAGCTGCAGGTGATCAGCTGTTATAGAGGAGGGAAGCTGCAGGTGATCAGGTGTTATAGAGGAGGGAAGCTGCAGGTGATCAGGTGTTATAGAGGAGGGAAGCTGCAGGTGATCAGGGGTTATAGAGGAGAGAAGCTGCAGGTGATCAGGTGTTATAGAGGAGGGAAGCTGCAGGTGATCAGGTGTTATAGAGGAGGGAAGCTGCAGGTGATCAGGTGTTATAGAGGAGGGAAGCTGCAGGTGATCAGGTGTTATAGAGGAGGGAAGCTGCAGGTGATCAGCTGTTATAGAGGAGGGAAGCTGCAGGTGATCAGGTGTTATAGAGGAGAGAAGCTGCAGGTGATCAGGTGTTATAGAGGAGGGAAGCTGCAGGTGATCAGGTGTTATAGAGGAGAGAAGCTGCAGGTGATCAGCTGTTATAGAGGAGGGAAGCTGCAGGTGATCAGCTGTTATAGAGGAGGGAAGCTGCAGGTGATCAGCTGTTATAGAGGAGAGAAGCTGCAGGTGATCAGCTGTTATAGAGGAGGGAAGCTGCAGGTGATCAGGTGTTATAGAGGAGGGAAGCTGCAGGTGATCAGGTGTTATAGAGGAGAGAAGCTGCAGGTGATCAGCTGTTATAGAGGAGGGAAGCTGCAGGTGATCAGGTGTTATAGAGGAGGGAAGCTGCAGGTGATCAGCTGTTATAGAGGAGGGAAGCTGCAGGTGATCAGCTGTTATAGAGGAGGGAAGCTGCAGGTGATCAGGTGTTATAGAGGAGGGAAGCTGCAGGTTATCAGGTGTTATAGAGGAGGGAAGCTGCAGGTGATCAGCTGTTATAGAGGAGGGAAGCTGCAGGTGATCAGCTGTTATAGAGGAGGGAATCTGCAGGTGATCAGCTGTTATAGAGGAGGGAAGCTGCAGGCGATCAGGTGTTATAGAGGAGGGAAGCTGCAGGTGATCAGGTGTTATAGAGGAGGGAAGCTGCAGGTGATCAGCTGTTATAGAGGAGGGAAGCTGCAGGTGATCAGGTGTTATAGTGGAGGGAATCTGCAGGAATCTATATGGCCGGCGCAGATCCTAGGACCAATGGATGCCCCCGTGCTTTCTTCTCATGGCAGACACATGGGGTTAACCCTTTAAGCACATGATGCTTCCAGCGCATTGACTTCTTTTGTTATAACAATGGTCATTAAACTTGTTTTTCATGCGGAAATGAGCCGCCTGCGAGATGACAGGGATGCGTCGGAGTGTGTGACGCGGCCATCCATCCTGCCAGGCACATCAGTAAACAGCGAGCGATGCAACCGGACAGGCGCATGCGAGCAACAAAATGAGCAAAAACCCAGAATACTTAGTTTCCAGCAAAAATATCTCAAAATCAAGTCGCAAACAGATAATTGTACAGACAAGCTGCCTCCTAACCAACTGCACGTGATTCTGAAAGGGCAGAAAGTTCTGGAAAAATACGTTTTCTGCTGTTATTTACAGAACTTTCCTTGCTAAGAGCAGCAGTTTATGCTCCAGAGCTGCACTCCTGGCTCGATACAGGAATTAGCACTCATAGGGGGCTATTAGAACTTCGAAAATTGGAAATGTGTCAGTGCCCCTTATGGGACAGCCGGGAGTTACGGAGTGAGCACAAAGTTAGGACCCCTTGTGCTGGGAGTTAAGACCCCCACCTATCTCGAGAACGGGGGCCCGAGCTGAGCTGCTGTAAATAAAGAGACCGCCCAAACCTGACTCTCTAGATTCCATTCACTTCTATAAGAGTTCAGAAAATAGTCTGATGTATAACAATGAGTGATGAGAACAGCGCAGCTCCTCCTCCCTCCCTGCACAGTGACCTCTGCACAGATAATGCCCACAGGAACGTATGGAAACCAGAGGTAAAGAAAAACTCCTGCAGGAGTTCCTAGAGGTGCTGATGGTTTTCATTACTACACTTGAGAATATCTTCAAGGTTCTAGCAATTTTACGGCTGTCCTTTCTTGGTACTGATCTTCAAGGTTCTAGTAATTTTACAGATCTCCTTTCTTGTTACTTATCTTTAAGGTTCTAGCAATTTTACAGCTGTCCTTTCTTGGTACTTATCTTTGAGGTTCTAGTAATTTTACGGCTGTCCTTTCTTGGTACTTATCTTTAAGGTTCTAGCAATTTTACGGCTGTCCTTTCTTGGTACTTATCTTTAAGGTTCTAGCAATTTTACAGCTGTCCTTTCTTGTTACTTATCTTCAAGGTTCTAGCAATTTTACAGCTATCCTTTCTTGGTACTTAGTTGACTGGTTCTTGCTAAATTCTAGCTTAGAACAGTTGGGATCAGGGTTCAGCAATGTATTGGGCTGTGAACTAACACTGCCTGTGCAAAACAAATCTCATGGCCAATACTTTCTGATTTCACAAATGAACTCTTTGACAAGACAACCTGTTAATTGGAAGCCATTCTAGGTAACGATCTGATGAAGCTGTCGAGAGAAAGACGAGGGGGTGTAAAGCCAACATCAGAGTAACGGAGGGGTTGGGGGGGCACCAGGAGCAATTGGAGGTGCGGGGTGGCTACCAAGAGCAATTGGGGGGCACCAGGAGCAATCAGAGTGGTGGAGGGGTACCAGAAGTAATTAGAGGGGTAGGGGGCCACTAAGAGCAATTGGAGCAGGGGGGCAACTAGGAGCAATCAGAGTGATAGTGGGGGGCATAAAGATGGGGGGGCACCAGGAGTAATCGGATGTGTCGGGGGCCACCAAGAGCAATTGGGGAGGCACCAGGAGCAATTAGAGTGGTGGAGGGGCACCAGAAGCAATTAGAGGGGTGGGGGGACACCAAGAGCAATTGGAGGAGGGGGGGGGTACCAGGAGCAATGAGAGTGGTGGGGGGGCATCAAGAGCAGTTTGATTGGGGGGCACCAGAAGTAATCGGAGGTGTCAGGGGGCACCAGGAGCAATCAGGGGAGTGGGGGGCCTCCAAGAGCAATTGGAAAGGGGGGCACCAGGAGCAATCAAAGTTGTGGGGGGGGGGGGGCACCAGGAGCAATCAGAGGGGTGACAGGGGACCAGGAGAAATCTAAGGTGTAACACATTCTGTTTTCTTTTTTTACTCTTTGTTGCTTCCTTCGAGGTTTTGCTGCCTTCAGTCTGAATCTGCAATGTGCACATTGCAATAAGAACAAGGGAAACCAAAGCATGAACAAGGGTGTAAAATTATCACTGATACAGCAGCTTGTCCAGATAAAGAACTACAGGTAGGTTTCCTTTACTTGGGCCAGAAGATCAATTTGCCACCAAGGCCAAAGGGAAGTGGCTTGTTGGCAGCCCTCCTTGCCACCATGATGGGAGAGGAGGAGACGACAACTGGTCTTCTGCTTCCCATCAGTTCTCGGGTCATGACACACAGCGGGTGACATAAGTATTGAACATGTCGCCAATTGTAAGTAAATATATTTCTAATGGCGCTATTGACGTGAATTTCTCACCAGATGTCAGTAATAACCCATCCAATCCACACAGGCAAAGAAATCAAACCATAGATGTGTATAAATTTAGTGATGTGTACTAATGAGACAGAAAAAGTATTGAACACATGAAGAAAGAAGTGCAAAAAGCCATGACATCAGCTGAAATCTATCAGTAATTATAAAGCAATACGGACACTTAGTGAAATATAACATCACCAGGTTCAACTGATGGCCGATAAAAAGGTGTCTCATTACCAAGGGGCCACACAAGAAACATCTCATGATGGGTAAAACCAGTGGGTTGTCTCAAGATCTTCTCAACCTTATTGTTGCAAAACATAATGATGGCATTGGTTACAGAAAAATTAACTACTGAAGGCTCCAGTGAGGTCTGTCGTGGTAATAATATGGAAGTGGAAAAAACATAATTTCACCATGAACCAGTACGACCAGGTTCTTCCTGCAAGATTTCAGACAGAGGAGTCAGAAAGCAATCCTGCCACTTAGTTAAAAATAATATCAGCTGGTTCAACTAATGTCCTATAAAAAGGTGTCTCATTACCAAGATGCCACACAAGAAACATCTCATGATGGGAAAAAACAGTGAGCTGTCTCCACATTGATTACAATAGAATTTTCTGAACTACTGAAGGTTCCAGTGAGCAGTTTTGGGGCCATAATCTAGACGTGGAAAGAACATCATTTCACCATAAATAGGCCACTACCAGGTGCTCCTGGCAAGATATCAGACAGAGGAGTGAAAAGAATAATCAGAAGAGTTGTGCAAGAGCCAAGAACCACCTGTTATCTTCAGAAAGACCTGGAATCATCAGATACAATTGTTTCAGAGAAAACAATTAGTAATGCTCTCCCTGTCCATGGCCTGTATGCACGCTCCTGTATGCACGCTCCTGTATGCACGCTCACCACGCAAGACTGCATTGCGGAACAAAAATCAGGTTGAAGCCCATTTAATGTTTGTTCAACAACATTTAGACAAGTCTGTGAAGTACGGGGAGAATATAGTCTGGGCAGATGAGAGCAAAACTGAACTCTTTGGAGGCCATAACACACCGAGTTTGGGGGCCAAAAGGCAAATCACCCCCAAAATACCAAACAGTGAAATATGGAGATGGGAACATCATGGTGTGCAAATGTTTGTCACCATGCGGCACTGGCAAACTTCATATAACAGAAGGAAGGATGAATGGACAAATGCACCAAGACATTCTTGATAAGAACCTGTTGCCATCAACCAGGACGATGAAGATGAAGCGAGAACGGACATTTCAGCGAGACACCGATCCCAAGCACACAGCCAAGGAAAGAAAATAAATCTGCTAGAATGGCCGAGCCAATCACCGGAGCTGAATCCAATAGAAAATGTCTGGAAGGAACTAAAGCTCAGAGTTCATAGAAGGAGCCGGGACCTGCAGGATGTGAGGAGTGTGTGATGAAAAATGGGCCAAAATCCCACCTGAGCAATGCAGGTGACTAGTGTCTCCATACAGGATGTGAGGAGTGTGTGCGGAAGAGTGGACCAAACTCCCACCTGATCAATGCAGGTTACTAGCGTCTCCATACAGGATGTGAGGAGTGTGTGCGGAAGAATGGGCCAAAATCCCACCTGAGCAATGCAGGCGACTAGTGTCTCCATACAGGATGTGAGGAGTGTGTGCGGAAGAATGGGCCAAAATCCACCTGAGCAATGCAGGTGACTAGTGTCTCCATACAGGATGTGAGGAGTGTGTGTGGAAGAATGGGCCAAAATCCACCTGAGCAGTGCAGGTGACCAGTGTCTCCATACAGGATGTGAGTAGTGTGTGCGGAAGAATGGGCCAAAATCCACCTGAGCAATGCAGGCAACTAGTGTCTCCATACAGGATGTGAGGAGTGTGTGTGCGGAAGAATGGACCAAACTCCACCTGAGCAATGCAGGCGACTAGTGTCTCCATACAGGATGTGAGGAGTGTGTGTGGAAGAATGGGCCAAAATCCACCTGAGCAATGCAGGCGACTAGTGTCTCCATACAGGATGTGAGGAGCGTGTGCGGAAGAATGGGCCAAAATCCACCTGAGCAATCCAGGCGACTAGTGTCTCCATACAGGATGTAAGGAGTGTGTGTGGAAGAATGGACCAAAATCCCACCTGAGCAATTCGGGTGACTAGTGTCTCCATACAGGATGTGAGGAGTGTGTGCGGAAGAATGGGCCAAAATCCACCTGAGCAATGCAGGGACTAGTGTCTCCATACAGGATGTGAGGAATGTGTGCAGAAGTATGGGCCAAAATCCACCTGAGCAATGCAGGCGACTAGTGTCTCCATACAGGATAAAAAGGAGTGTAGGTGGAAGAATAGGCCAAAATCCACCTGAGCAATGCAGGTGACTAGTGTCTCCATACAGGATGTGAGGAGTGTGTGCGGAAGAATGGGCCAAAATCCACCTGAGCAATGCAGGGACCAGTGTCTCCATACAGGATGTGAGGAGTGTGTGCGGAAGAATGGGCCAAAATCCACCTGAGCAATGCAGGCGACTAGTGTCTCCATACAGGATGTGAGGAGTGTGTGTGGAAGAATGGGCCAAAATCCACCTGAGCAATGCAGGCGACTAGTGTCTCCATACAGGATGTGAGGAGTGTGTGCGGAAGAATGGCCAAAATCCACCTGAGCAATGCAGGCGACTAGTGTCTCCATACAGGATGTGAGGAGTGTGTGCGGAAGAATGGACCAAAATCCACCTGAGCAATGCAGGCGACTAGTGTCTCCATACAGGATGTAAGGAGTGTGTGCGGAAGAATGGGCCAAAATCCACCTGAGCAATGCAGGCGACTAGTGTCTCCATACAGGATGTGAGGAGTGTGTGTGGAAGAATGGGACAAAATCCACCTGAGCAATGCAGGGACCAGTGTCTCCATACAGGATGTGAGGAGTGCGTGCGGAGGAATGGGCCAAAATCCCACCTGAGCAATGCAGGCGACTAGTGTCTCCATACAGGATGTGAGGAGTGTGTGTGAAAGAATGGGCCAAAATCCCACCTGAGCAATGCAGGTGACTAGTGTCTCCATACTGGATGTGAGGAGTGTGTGCGGAAGAATGGGCCAAAATCCCACCTGAGCAATGCAGGGACTAGTGTCTCCATACAGGATGTGAGGAGTGTGTGTGGAAGAATGGGCCAAAATCCACCTGAGCAATGCAGGCGACTAGTGTCTCCATACAGGATGTGAGGAGTGTGTGCGGAAGAATGGGCCAAATCCACCTGAGCAATGCAGGTGACTAGTGTCTCCATACATGATGTGAGGAGTGTGTGCGGAAGAATGGACCAAAATCCACCTGAGCAATGCAGGGACTAGTGTCTCCATACAGGATGTGAGGAGTGTGTGCGGAAGAATGGCCAAAATCCACCTGAGCAATGCAGGTGACTAGTGTCTCCATACAGGATGTGAGGAGTGTGTGCGGAAGAATGGCCAAAATCCACCTGAGCAATGCAGGCGACTAGTGTCTCCATACAGGATGTGAGGAGTGTGTGCGGAAGAATGGCCAAAATCCACCTGAGCAATGCAGGCGACTAGTGTCTCCATACAGGATGTGAGGAGTGTGTGCGGAAGAATGGCCAAAATCCACCTGAGCAATGCAGGGACTAGTGTCTCCATACAGGATGTGAGGAGTGTGTGCGGAAGAATGGCCAAAATCCACCTGAGCAATGCAGGGACCAGTGTCTCCATACAGGATGTGAGGAGTGTGTGCGGAAGAATGGGCCAAAATCCACCTGAGCAATGCAGGGACTAGTGTCTCCATACAGGATGTGAGGAGTGTGTGCGGAAGAATGGCCAAAATCCACCTGAGCAATGCAGGCGACTAGTGTCTCCATACAGGATGTGAGGAGTGTGTGCGGAAGAATGGCCAAAATCCACCTGAGCAATGCAGGGACTAGTGTCTCCATACAGGATGTGAGGAGTGTGTGCGGAAGAATGGGCCAAAATCCACCTGAGCAATGCAGGGACTAGTGTCTCCATACAGGATGTGAGGAGTGTGTGTGGAAGAATGGGCCAAAATCCACCTGAGCAATGCAGGTGACAAGTGTCTCCATACAGGATGTGAGGAGTGTGTGCAGAAGAATGGGCCAAAATCCACCTGAGCAATGCAGGGACTAGTGTCTCCATACAGGATGTGAGGAGTGTGTGTGGAAGAATGGACCAAACTCCACCTGAGCAATGCAGGCGACTAGTGTCTCCATACAGGATGTGAGGAGTGTGTGCAGAAGAATGGGCAAAATCCACCTGAGCAATGCAGGGACTAGTGTCTCCATACAGGATGTGAGGAGTGTGTGTGGAAGAATGGGCCAAAATCCACCTGAGCAATGCAGGCGACTAGTGTCTCCATACAGGATGTGAGGAGTGTGTGCGGAAGAATGGGCCAAAATCCACCTGAGCAATGCAGGCGACTAGTGTCTCCATACAGGATGTGAGGAGTGTGTGCGGAAGAATGGGCCAAAATCCACCTGAGCAATGCAGGTGACTAGTGTCTCCATACAGGATGTGAGGAGTGTGTGCGGAAGAATGGGCCAAAATCCACCTGAGCAATGCAGGTGACTAGTGTCTCCATACAGGATGTGAGGAGTGTGTGTGGAAGAATGGGCCAAAATCCACCTGAGCAATGCAGGGACTAGTGTCTCCATACAGGATGTGAGGAGTGTGTGCGGAAGAATGGGCCAAAATCCACCTGAGCAATGCAGGTGACTAGTGTCTCCATACAGGATGTGAGGAGTGTGTGCGGAAGAATGGGCCAAAATCCACCTGAGCAATGCAGGTGACTAGTGTCTCCATACAGGATGTGAGGAGTGTGTGCGGAAGAATGGGCCAAAATCCACCTGAGCAATGCAGGCGACTAGTGTCTCCATACAGGATGTGAGGAGTGTGTGCGGAAGAATGGCCAAAATCCACCTGAGCAATGCAGGGACTAGTGTCTCCATACAGGATGTGAGGAGTGTGTGCGGAAGAATGGCCAAAATCCACCTGAGCAATGCAGGGACCAGTGTCTCCATACAGGATGTGAGGAGTGTGTGCGGAAGAATGGGCCAAAATCCACCTGAGCAATGCAGGGACTAGTGTCTCCATACAGGATGTGAGGAGTGTGTGCGGAAGAATGGCCAAAATCCACCTGAGCAATGCAGGCGACTAGTGTCTCCATACAGGATGTGAGGAGTGTGTGCGGAAGAATGGCCAAAATCCACCTGAGCAATGCAGGGACTAGTGTCTCCATACAGGATGTGAGGAGTGTGTGCGGAAGAATGGGCCAAAATCCACCTGAGCAATGCAGGGACTAGTGTCTCCATACAGGATGTGAGGAGTGTGTGTGGAAGAATGGGCCAAAATCCACCTGAGCAATGCAGGCGACTAGTGTCTCCATACAGGATGTGAGGAGTGTGTGCGGAAGAATGGGCCAAAATCCACCTGAGCAATGCAGGCGACTAGTGTCTCCATACAGGATGTGAGGAGTGTGTGCGGAAGAATGGGCCAAAATCCACCTGAGCAATGCAGGTGACAAGTGTCTCCATACAGGATGTGAGGAGTGTGTGCAGAAGAATGGGCCAAAATCCACCTGAGCAATGCAGGGACTAGTGTCTCCATACAGGATGTGAGGAGTGTGTGCGGAAGAATGGACCAAACTCCACCTGAGCAATGCAGGCGACTAGTGTCTCCATACAGGATGTGAGGAGTGTGTGCAGAAGAATGGGCAAAATCCACCTGAGCAATGCAGGGACTAGTGTCTCCATACAGGATGTGAGGAGTGTGTGTGGAAGAATGGGCCAAAATCCACCTGAGCAATGCAGGCGACTAGTGTCTCCATACAGGATGTGAGGAGTGTGTGCGGAAGAATGGGCCAAAATCCACCTGAGCAATGCAGGCGACTAGTGTCTCCATACAGGATGTGAGGAGTGTGTGCGGAAGAATGGGCCAAAATCCACCTGAGCAATGCAGGTGACTAGTGTCTCCATACAGGATGTGAGGAGTGTGTGTGGAAGAATGGGCCAAAATCCACCTGAGCAATGCAGGTGACTAGTGTCTCCATACAGGATGTGAGGAGTGTGTGCGGAAGAATGGGCAAAATCCACCTGAGCAATGCAGGTGACTAGTGTCTCCATACAGGATGTGAGGAGTGTGTGCGGAAGAATGGGCCAAAATCCACCTGAGCAATGCAGGGACTAGTGTCTCCATACAGGATGTGAGGAGTGTGTGCGGAAGAATGGGCCAAAATCCACCTGAGCAATGCAGGTGACTAGTGTCTCCATACAGGATGTGAGGAGTGTGTGCGGAAGAATGGGCCAAAATCCACCTGAGCAATGCAGGGACTAGTGTCTCCATACAGGATGTGAGGAGTGTGTGTGGAAGAATGGGCCAAAATCCACCTGAGCAATGCAGGCGACTAGTGTCTCCATACAGGATGTGAGGAGTGTGTGCGGAAGAATGGCCAAAATCCACCTGAGCAATGCAGGCGACTAGTGTCTACATACAGGATGTGAGGAGTGTGTGCGGAAGAATGGCCAAAATCCACCTGAGCAATGCAGGGACTAGTGTCTCCATACAGGATGTGAGGAGTGTGTGCGGAAGAATGTGCCAAAATCCACCTGAGCAATGCAGGCGACTAGTGTCTCCATACAGGATGTGAGGAGTGTATGTGGAAGAATGGGCCAAAATCCACCTGAGCAATGTAGACGACTAGTGTCTCCATACAGGATGTGAGGAGAGTGTGCGGAAGAATGGGCCAAAATCCACCTGAGCAATGCAGGAGACTAGTGTCTCCATACAGGATGTGAGGAGAGTGTGCGGAAGAATGGGCCAGAATCCACCTGAGCAATGCAGGTGACTAGTGTCTCCATACAGGATGTGAGGAGTGTGTGCTGAAGAATGAGCCAAAATCCACCTGAGCAACGCAGGTGACTAGTGTCTCCATACAGGATGTGAGGAGTGTGTGCGGAAGAATGGCCAAAATCCACCTGAGCAATGCAGGGACTAGTGTCTCCATACAGGATGTGAGGAGTGTGTGCGGAAGAATGTGCCAAAATCCACCTGAGCAATGCAGGCGACTAGTGTCTCCATACAGGATGTGAGGAGTGTGTGTGGAAGAATGGGCCAAAATCCACCTGAGCAATGCAGGCGACTAGTGTCTCCATACAGGATGTGAGGAGTGTGTGCGGAAGAATGGGCCAAAATCCCACCTGAGCAATGCAGGCGACTAGTGTCTCCATACAGGATGTGAGGAGTGTATGTGGAAGAATGGGCCAAAATCCACCTGAGCAATGCAGGGACTAGTGTCTCCATACAGGATGTGAGGAGTGTGTGCGGAAGAATGGGCCAAAATCCACCTGAGCAATGTAGACGACTAGTGTCTCCATACAGGATGTGAGGAGAGTGTGCGGAAGAATGGGCCAAAATCCACCTGAGCAATGCAGGGACTAGTGTCTCCATACAGGATGTGAGGAGTGTGTGTGGAAGAATGGGCCAAAATCCACCTGAGCAATGTAGACGACTAGTGTCTCCATACAGGATGTGAGGAGAGTGTGCGGAAGAATGGGCCAAAATCCACCTGAGCAATGCAGGGACTAGTGTCTCCATACAGGAGGCGTCTGGAAACTTCATCACCAACAAAGGATTTTCATAGAATACTATAACCCCCAGCATGGCCTGAGCACTGGACGTGATCATTATGTAATACTATTATACCCTATATATGGAGCACTACAACCCCCAACATGGCTCTGACCCAGATCTGTGGATCTAGTAGGAACCTGGGACGATGGTGGTGGATCAGGGCAGGTTCTGGTTCTTAGTAGAAGCCTTTGCTCTCCAGTAATATGGCCGCCGTAGCCTGTAGGAATCCATTACTAATTGGGTAATAATCACATAACAGTGCCATTTAGGAGCAGCAGCTGCTGGAAGTGAGCGCAGTTCCCGGATGCTGTAATATAATCCCTACTGGATGGATAAATAAATGCGACTTGCCGAGCTGTGATGGCCTGATGTGTGCAGCCAAGGGTCTGCCCTCCCACGTGGAAATCCCAGGACTCACCCCTAGTACTGATACAAATCAGACATCTCCTCCCCAATCACAGTAATGTAAGGCAAAAGTCTGCAGCTGCATCCCCCTCCTCCCCTCTCACAGCATGTAAACACACAACAATGTAAGACAGAAGACTGCAGCTGCATCCCCCTCCTCTCCTCTCACAGCATGTAAACATACAACAATGTAAGACAGAAAACTGCAGCTGCATCCCCCTCCTCCCCTTACACAGCATGTTAACACACAACACTGTAGGACAAAAGACTGCAGCTGCACCCCCTCCTCTCCTCTCACAGCATGTAAACACACAACAATGTAAGACAGAAGACTGCAGCTGCATCCCCCTCCTCTCCTCTCACAGCATGTAAACATACAACAATGTAAGACAGAAGACTGCAGCTGCATCCCCCTCCTCTCCTCACACAGCATGTAAACACACAACAATGTAAGACAGAAGACTGCAGCTGCATCCCCCTCCTCCCCTCACACAACATGTAAAACACACAACAATGTAAGACAGAAGACTGCAGCTGCATCCCCCTCCTCTCCTCACACAGCATGTAAACACAAAACAATGTAAGACAGAAGACTGCAGCTGCATCCCCCTCCTCTCCTCACACAGCATGTAAACAAACAATGTAAGACAGAAGACTGCAGCTGCATCCCCTTCCTCTCCTCTCACAGCATGTAAACACAAAATTTAAGACAGAAGACTGCAGCTGCATCCCCCTCCTCCCCTCGCACAGCATGTAAACATACAACCAAAAGTTTGGACACACATTCTCATTCAAACAGTTTTCTTAATTTTTAAGACTCTGAAAATTGTAGATTCACATTGAAGGCATCAAAACTATGAATTATCACATGTGGAATGAAATACTTAAAGTGTGAAACAACTGAAAATATATCTTATATTCTAGGCTCTTCACAGTCGCCACCTTTTGCTTTGATTACTGCTTTGCACACTCTTGGCATTCTCTTGATGAGCTTCAAGAGGCAGTCACCGGAAATGGTTTTCCAACAGTTATGAAGGAGTTCCCAGAGATGCTTAGTACTTGTTGGCCCTTTTGCCTTCACTCTGCGGTCCAGCTCACCCCAAACCATCTCGATTGGGTTCAGGTCTGGTGCCTGTGGAGGCCAGGTCATCTGGCGTAGCACCCCATCACTCTCCTTCTTAGTCACATAGCCCTTACACAGCCTGGAGGTGTGTTTGGGGTCATTGTCCTGTTGAAAAATAAATGATGGTCCAACTAAACGCAATCCGGATGGAATAGCATGCCGCTGCAAGATGCTGTGGTAGCCACGCTGGTTCAGTATGCCTTCAATTTTGAATAAATCCCCAACAGTGTCACCAGCAAAGCACCCCCACACCATCACACCTCCTCCACCATGCTTCACGGTGGGAACCAGCCATGTAGAGTCCATCCGTTCACCTTTTCTACAAAGACACGGTGGTTGGATCCAAAGATCTCAAATTTGGACTCATCAGACCAAAGCACAGATTTCCACTGGTCTAATGTCCATTCCTTGTGTTCTCTTCTGCTTGTTGCCTGTCCTTAGCAGTGGTTTCCTAGCAGCTATTTTACCATGAAGGCTGCTGCACAAAGCCTCCTCTTAACAGTTGTTCTAGAGATGTGTCTGCTGCTAGAAGTATGTGTGGAATTGACCTGGTCTCTAATCTGAGCTGCTGTTAACCTGCGATTTCTGAGGCTGGTGACTCGGATAAACTTATCCTCCGCAGCAGAGGTGACTCTTGGTCTTCCTTTCCTGGGGCGGTCCTCATGTGAGCCAGTTTCTTTGTAGCATTTGATGGTTTTTGCCACTGCACTTGGGGACACTTTCAAAGTTTTCCCAATTTTTCGGACTGACTGACCTTCATTTTTTAAAGTAATGATGGCCACTCATTTTTCTCTACTTAGCTGCTTTTTTTTTTGCCATAATACAAATTCTAACAGTCTATTCAGTAGGACTATCAGCTGTGTATCCACCAGACTTCTGCACAACACAACTGATGGTCCCAACCCCATTTATAAGGCAAGAAATCCCACTTATTAACCTGACAGGGCACACCTGTGAAGTGAAAACCATTTCCGGTGACTACCTCTAGAAGCTCATCCAGAGAATGCCAAAAGTGTGCAAAGCAGTAATCAAAGCAAAAGGTGGCGACTGTGAAGAACCTAGAATATAAGACATATTGTCAGTTGTTTCACACTTTTTTGTTAAGTATTTCATTCCACATGTGATAATTCATAGTTTTGATGCCTTCAATGAGAATCTACAATTTTCAGAGTCATGAAAATAAAGAAAACTCTTCGAATGAGAAGGTGTGTCCAAACATTTGGTCGGTACTGTACATATACATACACACACACACATATATATATTATATATATATATATATATATATATATATATATATATATACACACACAAACACATATACATTTGCGGTGCATACAGGCGGTATATTTCTATAAAATTATTGATGACGTACACAGGCGGTATATTTATATATAATTATTGATGGCATATACAGGCGGTATATGTAGAGTTCTGCAGATACTATTAACCCTTTTTCTCCCTGCTCCCGGGATGGCGTATACCCATGTGTCGGCTGTGGGCACATTATGGCGGGGGAGATAAATAGATATGTGCCTGTGTAATTCCACACTTAATGAATTACTGCGCTCTTTCATCACAGTCGCCCTCCTGCCATCGTGTTATTAGCACGGTAATTAACCCAGTGCCACCATTGTTCAGAGGACGGGGATGTGGGAGAACATGACAACTCCCGAATCCCCCGTGTTCCTCCTTCTGGACTACATACAGCGGAGCCCATGAGGATATCAGTATTAGCTGGGGGGCTCCAGGCCCGGGGTCTTTGCCGCCTCGAGCTCTTGTCCCACATGTATTTTTAGAAACACCTGATCAATAATGTAAGCCGCGGTGGGAAATGGCGCAGTACGGCGGCCGACAAGCTGCCTCTCGCCTTTATTAAGTGGCGGCACAGTCCCAGCCGGGAGCTGAGTAACTGGAGGCAGTTTGGTTGCTAGGGAGGATATCCTTAGCAACCAGTCTGTCTCAGATCAGTGAAGGCCTCACCCTAGACTAGAGCAACGTCGTTGTGTGGCCCCGGCCTATACTCATTGCCCAGGGGGAAAGAGATTACAAGTAACGATACTACACAGACCACTCCCCGACCTCCACCTTCTGGTCCTGTCCAGACACACAGGAAATCACTGATAAAAGTGGTCCCTACTGTGGCCAGTGATTGGCGGGACCAGGAGTTGTCATAGCAACAATAATACCAGATAACAAGATGCAAACCAATGTTGTCATGGTGATGATGGTGTACCGGATCATGTGACTCACCCCAGTATTGTTATGGTGGCAATGGTGTACCGGATCATGTGACTCACTCCAGTGTTGTCATGGAGGCAATGGGTACTGAATCGTGTACCTCACCCCTGTATTGTCATGGTGGCAATGGTGTACCGGATCAAGTGACTCACCCTGTATTGTTATGGTGGCAATGGTGCACCGGATCATGTCACTCACCCCAGTGTTGTCATGGTAACAAAGGTGTACCGGATCATGTCACTCACTCCAGTGCGGTCATGGTGACAATGGTGTACCGGATCATGTCACTCACCCCAGTGTCGTCATGGTAACAATGGTGTACCAGAAGGCCGCGGGAATGCTAGTGAACTTCGTCTTGGCCGTTCCCTTCTCTGCATAGAACATAACAGTAGCAAAGATGATGATGGCCATGGTGAGGGAGAAGAGGAGGAAGCCGAGCTCGGAGGCACAGCTCTTCAAGGTGTACCCGAGAATCCGCAGTCCTTGGGAATGGCGGGAGAACTTGAAGATCCGGAAGACGCGGAAAACACGTAACGTGACAAAGGCACCACTCACATTATCGTTCTCTGGCATGACTAACTGGATGTAGAAGGGCATGATGGCCACCACGTCAATAATACTCATCACACTGCGCATGAACTTAAAGCGACTGGGGGCGGCAAATAGTCTCATGAGGTACTCAAAGGTGAAGATCAGGACACAGGCCGTATCCATGCAGTTAAAGGCTGTCTCGTACTTCTCCCCACATGGCTGGTCCTTAAGGCGCCCAGGTAGTGCACGGCAAGGCACCGTTTCCACGACATTTGCAATCACCGAGACGGCAATGAAGAAACCAGTGACATAGTAGAAAACAAGAGCCATAGTGCTGGTGTGAGGGTTCTCGAAGGCCCTCCACAGTCTCTGCCGGAAAGTGCTGTCAGGGGGTAGAGGGGCATCGTTCGCAGTCTCCGCTTCCGTATCCTCTGCTAGTCTCTCCAGGTTCTCTTTTTTGCGGTCGCGGTATTCTTCTAGACAACAATCTCCAATGATCTCCGGTATGATGCCATAGAATGACAGCTCTTCATCGAAGGCCTGGATGCATTCATGGCGGGGATAATGTAACTTGCCCGTCCTATAGAAATTGAGTATGTGTCTGAACATCTCTGGATCACGGTCAAAAAAATACTCCTGTGTCTCCTGGTTGAAGAAGAACTCCTTCTCGGTGCTTCCTAACAAGGTGTCGGGGTATCTGTCTAATGTATTTTTCCATGTCTGGAACTTCCTTCCGCTGACATTGACCACCAGTATTTCGTCGTTTCTCTTTCTTTTGTCACTCGGAGGTTTGGGCATTGGCCTCTTCGCAAGAGGAAGCCATCCCACCGCTGCTGCTCGAGCAAAGGGAAGCCATGTCGCCACTCCAGCAGCCATAGTTTAGTGGCTAAGTCTTCAGAGGCCACAAGTCCAGTCTGTGGATCCAGTATGTGACCATGAAAATGTGGACCTGCCTTAAGGAACTAGAGAGCCGATTAATAAGTTTAGAATTTAGTTCCAGTCCAAGAAGACAGACCAGAAAAAGAGTCAAAGATGGTGATCTTAGCCCACCGAGATCCTGGCTTCAGGAGGACGAGAAGGACAACATGTAGGCTTGTGATGCTCGATTAAGATCATGAAGGTCTAGATCCACAGCTGAGGTTTAGTCAGACCATAATGCACTGTAGTCGTCGTCCGTATGGCTATTTTTCTTTCCTAATTCTGGCTTTTCTTGGATTCTCTGCCTGCATCCTACAGATTCTTCCTGTGTTCTTCTCCCACACAATCTGTAATTAGATTTCTTTCCAATACACTCTTGTTCTGTTGGCAAATTAAAAAAAAGTTCAGAAAATGTAAAATATGCAGAAGAAAATACAGTCCTATTTGTTTTGTATGGACCTGAGGACATAGACCTCCTGTTGTCACCGAATACGGGACAGACCGTTCATGGTTATCTGCAATGGCAAATCATTAGAATACGGTCCTATCATCTCCACCTTGGAAGACTCTTGAGGACTCCAAATACCCACAAGATAAAACCCTAGATCTCCATCTAAAGCTATGATCAGTTAAGGGGTGGACTGGTCCCTCAAAGCAAATCACTCCTGTCCTCCTAATACACATATCTTTAGGACTGGGTCCTATCAACTCCACCTTAAGAATGTCTTTAGGACTCTGAACCCATATGTATCTCATAGTGCCTTACATATAGGTTACAGTGTTTGGTCTTCTCAATACCTCCTACTATGTGGAAGATAAAACCTTGACCTCCACTAAAAGCCACGTTCAGATCAGGAGTCTACTGAGCCAATGATATAGACCATTCCTGTCCTCCAAATACAAAAAAGGGTCTTGAGGACTCCACAACCATATGGATCTTCTATTCCATCATAAATAGTCATAATTTATTGGTCTCCTCATATCTCCTAACATCCAAAACATACAACTCTTGTTCTCTACCTGAAGCCACATTCAGATCAAAGGTGGTACGGGGCCCTTGGTTCAGATAATTCCTGTCCTAACATGCAAAACATTAGGACCAGATCCTATCAGCTCCACCTTAGGATGAAGGTGGACTAGGCTCTTGGTACAGATAATTCCTGTTCTTCTGATATATACAAAACATTAGGACCAGATCTTATCAGCTCCAACTTAGGAGGATCATGAGGACTCTGAACCCGCCTATCAACTCTCATATAGGATCTTGGTCTTCTCAATATGTCCAAATATGCAGAATATATTACCCTCAACCGCCATCTAAAGCACATTTAGATCAGGGGAGTACTTGAGCCTTAGGAATTAAAATGGTTATTTCATGAGGAACTTATGGATGATACAGCGATGGTTCCCTTCACGCTCAAGTGGACTCAAGCCATCAAAGGAATTAACATAAATAGTGAAGCATGTAATGCTATGTATCCTCTCCAGGGGCCAAAATGTCTGTCTAGTTGCACCTTCCCTAAACTAGTCAAAGGCGTTACAAATGAAGACCATGAGATGAAGACTACGAGACTTCTGGAGTCAAAACTACAGTATTAAGAGTACTGAGTACAAGACTACTGAGTCAAGAATACTGAGAACTGATGAAGGAACCATAGGTCCCCTTCAACCGATGGTTCTTGGATACAAGCGACGACCATGAGCTGATGACTACCAGAGTCAAGACTACTGAGTCAAGACTACAGTACTAAGAGTACTGAGTACAAGACTTCTAAGTCAAGAGTATGGAGAACCTCTCCAACCGATGACCCTTGGACACGAGTGAAGACCATTAGATGAAGACTATAAGACTACTTGGGTCAACACTACAGTACTAAGAGTACTGAGTACAAGACTACTGAGTCAAGACCATTTAGAACTGATGAAGGAGCCATAGGTCCCCTCCAACCAATGACCCTTGGACATGAGTGAAGACCATGAGCTGAAGACTACTGGAGTCAAGACTACAGTACTAAGGTCAATACTACTGAGAACTTATGAAGGAGCCACGGGTCCCCTCCAACCAATGACCCTTGGACATGAGTGAAGACCATGAGCTGAAGACTACTGGAGTCAAGACTACAGTACTAAGGTCAATACTACTGAGAACTTATGAAGGAGCCACGGGTCCCCTCCAACCAATGACCCTTGGACATGAGTGAAGACCATGAGCTGAAGACTACTGGAGTCAAGACTACAGTACTAAGGTCAATACTACTGAGAACTTATGAAGGAGCCACGGGTCCCCTCCAACCAATGACCCTTGGACATGAGTGAAGACCATGAGCTGAAGACTACTGGAGTCAAGACTACAGTACTAAGGTCAATACTACTGAGAACTTATGAAGGAGCCACGGGTCCCCTCCAACCAATGACCTTTGGACACTAGGTCAGAAGAACCGACACCACAGTCAATGGAGAGAGATGTAGGTCCAAAAACCTAAACCTAAAAGAATCGAAGGGGTATTCCCATCTTGGACACTCAGAGATCGGTGGTGGACTTGACCTTTATAGAACATACGTAGGTCCAAAAATCTAAACCTAAAAGAATTAAAGGGGTATTCCTGTCTTGTACTCATAGAGATCGGTGGTGGTCTTGACCTCTAGGTCCTTCACCGATCCTGAGATTTAGCTTTGTGTCACCTCAACAGTTTTTCACCGATAGGGAGACATCGTTAGCATATACACCATTGTTTTACAAGGCCGGAATACCCTTTTAATATGGAATGAAGGCTCTTCTTACAACCCCCATCTGAACAATCGCCTCCCGACAGAGCTCGCTGCTATCTAGGAGCTGTCATCCTGAGGAACTGGTGTGGTCCGGAGATGCGGTGGAGCTGGAGGGATTGTCACTCAGGATCCCGAGCAGTCACATTTTATCTTTCTTATTTCTACAGATGGAAATCCAAGGATATTTCCATGTGACACTGAGTAATGTCACTACTCCATCTATGATCATGCCTCTATAGCTACTAACACCCCTCGCTCGGGTGGGGGGGTCACAATAATAATAACTACATAGGTTCTAGTACAAAATTAAAAAGCAAAACATCCAAAATGTATAATCCCTTTAAATTTAAAAAAAATAAGGGCGCCAGTAATTATGCAATTCCCAAAGTTGCACCCGAATGTTAACGCTGGGTAATTATAGGATGTCCCATTTGCTTCCGGCCTAAAAGTGGGTCACGTCTGATATATAACACCCGCGCGGTAAATGGTAAGGGAACGACATAAAGCGAATAATATAGCAAAAAAAAAAAAAGAAAAGACAATTACTGGTCGGCCTCCAAAAAGGTGAAAGGATCATAGAAGATTCATGGAACAGATTAAAAAAAATTCTTCAAAAGCCGTTTATCAAAATCTTGACGTCCTAATGGGCTCGGAGAATATTGGACTTTCAGAGGTCAAGAGAAACACTTAATGGAGAACATTAGGTCGCTCCCATTCATCCTGCGGAGTCCAGGGGGTGATTGACAGCAGAGTCCGACGACTCCACTACGGCTGTAAATGGCCAATTAAAAGGGTATGAGACTTGTACTGGCCGCCAAGATGATGTGTCTGGCCGAGGACCTAATGATGGACGCTCCCTACTGAAAGGGATCTTCCACCTAAGTGTAATTCCAACAAATTAGGAAACCAAGAAAGCAAAAGACTTGGTGTAATTGTTGCCAGGTCCAATGCCCATTGTTTGCCTTTCAGATCTGTGCCAATTTAGCCATTTGCTGAGGGCCTGGAAGCTGGAGACATAGTGCCGAAATGTTCATTGGTATTAGCCAGTATCAATTAAAGCCTGTAATGTTCTCCAGAGCTGCACTCACTATTCTGCTGGTGCGGTCACTGCGTACATACATTACATTACTTATCCTGAGTTACCTCCTGTATTATACTCCAGAGCTGCACTCACTATTCTGCTTGTGCGGTCACTGCGTACATACATTACATTACTGATCCTGAGTTACCTCCTGTATTATACTCCAGAGCTGCACTCACTATTCTGCTGGTGCAGTCACTGTGTACATACATTACATTACTGATCCTGAGTTACCTCCTGTATTATTCTCCAGAGCTGCACTCACTATTCTGCTGGTGCAGTCACTGCGTACATACATTACATTACTGATCCTGAGTTACCTCCTTAATTATACTCCAGAGCTGCACTCACTATTCTGCTGGAGCAGTCACTGTGTACATACATTACTGATCCAGAGTTACATCCTGTATTATACTCCAGAGCTGCACTCACTATTCTGCTGGTGCAGCCACTGTATTATACACCAGAGCTGCACTCACTATTCTGCTGATGCAGTCACTGTGTACATACATTACATTACTGATCTTGAGTTACCTCCTGTATTATACTCCAGAGCTGCACTCACTATTCTGCTGGTGCAGTCACTGTGTACATACATTACATTACTGATCCTGAGTTACCTCCTGTATTATACTCCAGAGCTGCACTCACTATTCTGCTGGTGCAGTCACTGTGTACATACATTACATTACTGATCCTGAGTTACCTCCTGTATTATTCTCCAGAGCTGCACTCACTATTCTGCTGGTGCAGTCACTGCGTACATACATTACATTACTGATCCTGAGTTACCTCCTTAATTATACTCCAGAGCTGCACTCACTATTCTGCTGGAGCAGTCACTGTGTACATACATTACTGATCCAGAGTTACATCCTGTATTATACTCCAGAGCTGCACTCACTATTCTGCTGGTGCAGCCACTGTATTATACACCAGAGCTGCACTCACTATTCTGCTGATGCAGTCACTGTGTACATACATTACATTACTGATCCTGAGTTACCTCCTGTATTATACTCCAGAGCTGCACTCACTATTCTGCTGGTGCAGTCACTGTGTACATACATTACTGATCCTGAGTTACCTCCTGTATTATACTCCAGAGCTGCAGTCACTATTCTGCTGGTGCAGTCACTGTGTACATACATTACTGATCCTGAGTTACCTCCTGTATTATACCCCAGAGCTGCACTCACTATTCTGCTGGTGCAGTCACTGTGTACATACATTACATTACTGATCCTGAGTTAGCTCCTGTATTATACTCCAGAGCTGCACTCACTATTCTGCTGGTGCAGTCACTGTGTACATACATTACTGATCCAGAGTTACCTCCTGTATTATACTCCAGAGCTGCACTCACTATTCTGCTGGTGCAGTCACTGTGTACATACATTACTGATCCTGAGTTACCTCCTGTATTATACTCCAGAGCTGCACTCACTATTCTGCTGGTGCAGTCACTGTGTACATACATTACATTACTGATCCTGAGTTACCTCCTGTATTATGCTCCAGAGCTGCACTCACTATTCTGCTGGTGCAGTCACTGTGTACATACATTACGGATCCTGAGTTACCTCCTGTATTATACTCCAGAGCTGCACTCACTATTCTGCTGGTGCAGTCACTGTGTACATACATTACTGATCCTGAGTTACCTCCTGTATTATACTCCAGAGCTGCACTCACTATTCTGCTGGTGCAGTCACTGTGTACATACATTACTGATCCTGAGTTACCTCCTGTATTAGACTCCAGAGCTGCACTCACTATTCTGCTGGTGCAGTCACTGTGTACATACATTACTGATCCAGAGTTACCTCCTGTATTATACTCCAGAGCTGCACTCACTATTCTGCTGGTGCAGTCACTGTGTACATACATTACATTACTGATCCTGAGTTACCTCCTGTATTATACTCCAGAGCTGCACTCACTATTCTGCTGGTGCAGTCACTGTGTACATACATTACTGATCCTGAGTTACCTCCTGTATTATACTCCAGAGCTGCACTCACTATTCTGCTGGTGCAGTCACTGTGTACATACATTACTGATCCAGAGTTACCTCCTGTATTATACTCCAGAGCTGCACTCACTATTCTGCTGGTGCAGTCACTGTGTACATACATTACTGATCCAGAGTTACCTCCTGTATTATACTCCAGAGCTGCACTCACTATTCTGCTGGGGCAGTCACTGTGCACATACATTACTGATCCTGAGTTACCTCCTGTATTATACTCCAGAGCTGCACTCACTATTCTGCTGGTGCAGTCACTGTGCACATACATTACTGATCCTGAGTTACCTCCTGTATTATACTCCAGAGCTGCACTCACTATTCTGCTGGGGCAGTCACTGTGTACATACATTACTGATCCTGAGTTACCTCCTGTATTATACTCCAGAGCTGCACTCACTATTCTGCTAGAGCAGTCACTGTGTACATACATTACTGATCCAGAGTTACATCCTGTATTATACTCCAGAGCTGCACTCACTATTCTGCTGGTGCAGTCACTGTGTACATACATTACATTACTGATCCTGAGTTACCTCCTGTATTATACTCCAGAGCTGCAGTCACTATTCTGCTGGTGCAGTCACTGTATTATACTCCAGAGCTGCGCTCACTATTCTGCTGATGCAGTCACTGTGTACATACATTACATTACTGATCCTGAGTTGCCTCCTGTATTATACTCCGGAGCTGAACTCACTATTCTGCTGGTGCAGTCACTGTGTACATACATTACATTACTGATCCTGAGTTACCTCCTGTATTATACTCCAGAGCTGCACTCACTATTCTGCTGGTGCAGTCACTGTGTACATACATTACTGATCCTGAGTTACCTCCTGTATTATACTCCAGAGCTGCACTCACTATTCTGCTGGTGCAGTCACTGTGTACATACATTACTGATCCAGAGTTACCTCCTGTATTATACTCCAGAGCTGCACTCACTATTCTGCTGGTGCAGTCACTGTGTACATACATTACTGATCCAGAGTTACCTCCTGTATTATACTCCAGAGCTGCACTCACTATTCTGCTGGGGCAGTCACTGTGCACATACATTACTGATCCTGAGTTACCTCCTGTATTATACTCCAGAGCTGCACTCACTATTCTGCTGGTGCAGTCACTGTGCACATACATTACTGATCCTGAGTTACCTCCTGTATTATACTCCAGAGCTGCACTCACTATTCTGCTGGGGCAGTCACTGTGTACATACATTACTGATCCTGAGTTACCTCCTGTATTATACTCCAGAGCTGCACTCACTATTCTGCTAGAGCAGTCACTGTGTACATACATTACTGATCCAGAGTTACCTCCTGTATTATACTCCAGAGCTGCACTCACTATTCTGCTGGTGCAGTCACTGTGTACATACATTACATTACTGATCCTGAGTTACCTCCTGTATTATACTCCAGAGCTGCAGTCACTATTCTGCTGGTGCAGTCACTGTATTATACTCCAGAGCTGCGCTCACTATTCTGCTGATGCAGTCACTGTGTACATACATTACATTACTGATCCTGAGTTGCCTCCTGTATTATACTCCGGAGCTGAACTCACTATTCTGCTGGTGCAGTCACTGTGTACATACATTACATTACTGATCCTGAGTTACCTCCTGTATTATACTCCAGAGCTGCACTCACTATTCTGCTGGTGCAGTCACTGTGTACATACATTACTGATCCTGAGTTACCTCCTGTATTATACTCCAGAGCTGCACTCACTATTCTGCTGGTGCAGTCACTGTGTACATACATTACTGATCCAGAGTTACCTCCTGTATTATACTCCAGAGCTGCACTCACTATTCTGCTGGTGCAGTCACTGTGTACATACATTACTGATCCAGAGTTACCTCCTGTATTATACTCCAGAGCTGCACTCACTATTCTGCTGGGGCAGTCACTGTGCACATACATTACTGATCCTGAGTTACCTCCTGTATTATACTCCAGAGCTGCACTCACTATTCTGCTGGTGCAGTCACTGTGCACATACATTACTGATCCTGAGTTACCTCCTGTATTATACTCCAGAGCTGCACTCACTATTCTGCTGGGGCAGTCACTGTGTACATACATTACTGATCCTGAGTTACCTCCTGTATTATACTCCAGAGCTGCACTCACTATTCTGCTAGAGCAGTCACTGTGTACATACATTACTGATCCAGAGTTACATCCTGTATTATACTCCAGAGCTGCACTCACTATTCTGCTGGTGCAGTCACTGTGTACATACATTACATTACTGATCCTGAGTTACCTCCTGTATTATACTCCAGAGCTGCAGTCACTATTCTGCTGGTGCAGTCACTGTATTATACTCCAGAGCTGCGCTCACTATTCTGCTGATGCAGTCACTGTGTACATACATTACATTACTGATCCTGAGTTGCCTCCTGTATTATACTCCGGAGCTGAACTCACTATTCTGCTGGTGCAGTCACTGTGTACATACATTACATTACTGATCCTGAGTTACCTCCTGTATTATACTCCAGAGCTGCACTCGCTATTCTGCTGGTGCAGTCACTGTGTACATACATTACATTACTGATCCTGAGTTACCTCCTGTATTATACTCCAGAGCTGCACTCACTATTCTGCTGGTGCAGTCACTGTGTGTGAATACAGTTGTATAGTAGATAGAGGTTGAAGTCACAATAAGTACATGAAGAAAAAAAAAGGAAAAGTTTGATAATAATGATATTAATAGTGAAGGTTCTTTCCAGTAAGAGCAGTTCTGATAGAAAACTTGAGATATTTCCTGTATAATGACTATATATATATAACTGTATATATAACTGTATATATATATATATATATATATATATATATATATATATATATATATATATATATATATATATATATATATATATAAATATATATATATATATGACTATTCGTTCGTGCGGATCATGGGATTGATCCTGTTACCCTTAGTTTTCGTTAACGAGGCAATTTAATAAATGCAAGGCTCTTTCCAGTGCTAGACCCGTGTGCTGAGCCCCGGAGGATGACGGTCTGTCCGAGCCCAGCAAGCACTTTCCTGACAAGGTGCTTATATGGCCAATACAAGAAGACAAGCTGTATATAAGGAATCTATAAGCCGCGGCTCCTGCATCATCAGTCCCTCGTGTCTGTCTGTCTGTCATCTATTTCATGTCTGTCCATCCATCCATCTCATACTGTTTTTGCTTCATTTCTCATGAGCTGAACTCTAAGATCTGAGACTTGTTGTACGTGCACAAAAGGCCTTTTTTGCCTCTAATATTCTTGTCTACATCTGTGTTATTGATCCCTTCTCCTTTGCTGAAATAATCCATCCCCCTCACAGGTGCGGCATATCAAGATGCTGATTAGACAACATGATTAATGCACAGGTGTGCCTTAGTCTGGCCAGCATGATTATTGCACAGGTGTGCCTTAGGCTGGCCACAGTAAATGGCCACTCTAAAATGTGCAGTTTGCATGTCGCAGGTTTTGAGGGAGCGGTTGCGCTGAGGTGGAGGGATTATCTGCGCAGAGGAGAAGCGCTCACTAACACAGATTTACACAAATTTGTGAACAATATTTCAAAGAAAAAGGCTAATGAAAAATGGGGGCAAAAACCAAAGTGGTGCAGTTATATTGTTATAGGACTCATATCACCTCCATCCAAAACCCCCAAACATGGGAAAGCGCTAAAAAGGCAGACGACTGTTTACACCCTGTGCTGCAGAGATCTGTTCATATCGTCTCTCCGGGAGGAAGGAGACACTCGAGCGCCATTTCTGGAGGTTTTATATGTAAGAAGTCATGGTGAGAACATTGGGGGTTTCATTCATTTTACCTGGAAATGTGATTTTAATTTGTATCATATCTATCACATCCATCCTTCTAACTACCAATCCATCCATCCAATCCATCCATCCATCCATCCATCCAATCTATCCATCCATCCATCCATCCATCCAATCCATCCATCCAATCTATCCATCCATCCAATCCATCCATCCATCCATCCAATCTATCCATCCATCCATCCAATCCATCCATCCATCCATCCAATCTATCCATCCATCCATCCATCCATCCATCCATCCATCCAATCTATCCATCCAATCTATCCATCCATCCATCCATCCAATCCATCCAATCCATCCATCCATCCAATCTATCCATCCATCCATCCAATCCATCCATCCATCCAATCCATCCATCCATCCATCCAATCCAATCTATCCATCCATCCATCCATCCAATCTATCCATCCAATCTATCCATCCATCTAAAGCCAGCTTTACACCTTACAATTAGGTGTGCGATCTCGTATGCGATGTGACACGCCCAGGTCGCATATGCGATTGAATGAGATTGCACGTTGGTCGTTCATTTGCTGTCACACGTGCGTTAGTAGTCTATGTTAAATTGATCAATTTTGTGTGCGATCCTTTAGATCATGTGTTCTGTGACGTATGCATTGGGCACCCTTTTTTTTTATTTATTGACTTGCCAAGCGTGTGCAATGTGTAGGGATGCGTTTTTACTATGTCATCTGCCATTCAGCTCTGTTACATGGCCGCTGACAGCAGACACAGACAGCCATGTAGCAGAGCTGAATGGCAGATGACAGCAGACACAGACAGCCATGTAGCAGAGCTGAATGGCAGATGACAGCAGACACAGACAGAGCCGCACTGTCAGAATGAACTCGGGTGAACTTCACCCGACTTCATTGTCATGCTGCGTCTCTGTCTGTGTCGCGCCCTGATTAGCGGTCACCTGTGAAGGACTCACCGGTGACCGCTAAACTCCTGAGTGACTGAAGTGTCCCCCCCTCTCTCATACTCACCGATCCCCGGCGCTGCACGGCGTTCACACTGCTCCGGCGGCTTTTACTATTTTGAAAAAGCCGGCCGCCCATTAAACAATCTCGTATTCCCTGCTTTCCCCGCCCACCGGCGCCTATGATTGGTTACAGTGAGACACGCCCCACGCTGAGTGACAGGTGTCACACTGCACCCAATCACAGCAGCCGGTGGGCGTGTCTATACTGTGCAGTGAAATAAATAATTAAATAATTAAAAAAAACGGCGTGCGGTTCCCCCCAATTTTATAACCAGCCAGATAAAGCCATACGGCTGAAGGCTGGTATTCTCAGGATGGGGAGCCCCACTTTATGGGGAGCCCCCCAGCCTAACAATATCAGCCAACAGCCGCCCAGAATTGCCGCATACATTATATGCGACAGTTCTGGGACTGTACCCGGCTCTTCCCGATTTGCCCTGGTGCGTTGGCAAATCGGGGTAATAAGGAGTTAATGGCAGCCCATAGCTGACAATAAGTCCTAGATTAATCATGTCAGGCGTCTATGAGACACCTTCCATGATTAATCTGTAAATTGCAGTAAATAAACACACACACGCCAGAAAAAATCCTTTATTAGAAATAAAAAACACACACATATACCCTGGTTCACCACTTTAATCAGCCCCAAAAAGCCCTCCATGTCCGGCGTACTCCAGGATTGTCCAGCGTCGCTTCCAGCGCTGCTGCATGGAGGTGACCGGAGCTGCAGAATACACCGCCGCTCCTGTCACCTACACGCAGCAACTGAGGTGAGTAGCGCGATCAGCTGAGCTGTCACTGAGGTTACCCGCGGCCACCGCTGGATACAGTGACAGCGGGTAACCTCAGTGACAGCTCAGCTGATCGCGCGGCTGTCTTCATTAGCTGTGTGGAGGTGACAGGAGCGGCGGTGTCTTCTGCTGCTCCTGTCACCTCCATGCAGCAGCGCTGGAAGCGACGCTGGAGCATCCTGGATTACGCCGGACAAGGAGGGCTTTTTGGGGCTGATTAAAGTGGTGAACCAGGGTATATGTGTGTGTTTTTTATTTCTAATAAAGGACTTTTTCGGGTGTGTGTGTTTATTTACTGTAATTTACAGATTAATCATGGAAGGTATCTCATAGACGCCTGACATGATTAATCTAGGACTTATTGGCAGCTATGGGCTGCCATTAACTCCTTATTACCCCGATTTGCCAAAGCACCAGGGCAAATCGGGAAGAGCCGGGTACAGCCCCAGAACTGTCGCATATAATGTATGCGGCAATTCTGGGCGGCTGTTGGCTGATATTGTTAGGCTGGGGGGCTCCCCATAACGTGGAGCTCCCCATCCTGAGAATACCAGCCTTCAGCCGTATGGCTTTATCTGGCTGGTTATAAAATTGGGGGGAACCGCACGCCGTTTTTTTTAATTATTTAATTATTTATTTCACTACACAGTATAGACACGCCCACCGGCTGCTGTGATTGGTTACAGTGTGACACCTGTCACTCAGCGTGGGGGCGTGTCTCACTGTAACCAATCATAGGCGCCGGTGGGCGGGGAAAGCAGGGAATACCAGATTGTTTCATGGGCGGCCGGCTTTTTCAAAACAGTAAAAGCCGCCGGAGCAGTGTGAATGCCGTGCAGCGCCGGGGATCGGGGGATCGGTGAGTATATGAGAGGGGGATAGACTGACATGGACAGAGAGTGAGGGACAGAGATAGTGACCGACTGACAGAGATTAGGGAATGACAGACATTGTGAGGCGCTTCAGAACGCAGCTTTTCAGCTGCGCTCTGAAACAGAGCTTTTTTAAGCTGCGGTGCAGAGCGCACACCTGCGCACACAGCATCAGACAACAAAATCGTATGAGGGATGTCACACGTTACAATTCACTAGGTTCATACAACAAAACGTCCAATGTATGAGGAATAAACGATGTGTTTGCGATCACCGTATTTTCGGTCAATCTTGATCGCACGTAGGTTTCACACGCAAATACGTCACGAACGATGCCGGATGTGCGTCACTTACAACTTGACCCCGACGACGGATTGAAAGATTTATTGAAGCGTGTAAAGCAGGCATTATCTATCCATCCATCCATCCTTCTATCTACCAATCCATCCATCCAATCCATGCATCCAATCCATCCATCCAATCTATCCATCCATCCAATCTATCCATCCAATCTATCCATCCATCCAATCTATCCATCCATCCAATCTATCCATCCAATCTATCCATCCAATCTATCCATCCAATCTATCCATCCAATCTATCCATCCAATCCATCCATCCAATCCATCCATCCAATCCATCCATCCAATCCATCCATCCATCCAATCCATCCATCCATCCATCCAATCTATCCATCCATCCATCCTATCAATCCATCCTATCAATCCATCCAATCTATCCATCCAATCTATCCATCCAATCTATCCATCCATCTTATCTATCCATCCATCCATCCATCCATCCAATCTATCCACCAATCCATCCATCCTCTCAATCCTATCAATCCATTCTTCAATCCATCCAGCCTTCTATCTACCAATCATCCTTTTATCTATCCATCCATCCATCCTATCTATCCATCCATCCAATCTATCCATCCATCCAATCTATCTATCCATCCATCCTATCTATCCATCCATCCTATCTATCCATCCATCCTATCTATCCATCCATCCTATCTATCCATCCATCCTATCTATCCATCCATCCTATCTATCCATCCATCTATTCATCCATCCTTCTATCCATCCATCCTTCTATCCATCCATCCTTCTATCCATCCATCCTTCTATCCATCCATCCTTCTATCCATCCATCCTTCTATCCATCCATCCTTCTATCCATCCATCCTTCTATCCATCCTTCTATCCATCCATCCTTCTATCCATCCATCCTTCTATCCATCCATCCTTCTATCCATCCATCTATCCATCCATCCATCCATCCATCTATCCATCCATCTATCCATCCATCCTTCTATCCATCCATCCTTCTATCCATCCATCCTTCTATCCATCCATCCTTCTATCCATCCATCCTTCTATCTATCCATCCATCCTTCTATCCATCCATCTATCTATCCATCCTTCTATCCATCCATCTATCCATCCATCCATCCATCCTTCTATCCATCCATCCTTCTATCCATCCATCCATCCTTCTATCCATCCATCTATCTATCCATCCATCCTTCTATCCATCCATCCTTCTATCCATCCATCCTTCTATCCATCCATTCATCTATCTATCCATCCATCCTTCTATCCATCCATCCTTCTATCCATCCATCCTTCTATCCATCCATCCATCCTTCTATCCATCAATCCTTCTATCCATCCATCCTTCTATCCATCCATCCTTCTATCCATCCATCCTTCTATCCATCCATCCTTCTATCCATCCTTCTATCCATCCATCCTTCTATCCATCCATCCATCCTTCTATCCATCCATTCTTCTATCCATCCATCCTTCTATCCATCCATCCTTCTACCCATCCATCTATCCATCCATCTATCCATCCTTCTATCCATCCATCCTTCTATCCATCCATCCTTCTATCCATCCATCCTTCTATCCATCCATCCTTCTATCCATCCATCCTTCTATCCATCCATCCTTCTATCCATCCATCCTATCTATCCATCCATCCTATCTATCCATCCATCCTATCTATCCATCCATCCTATCTATCCATCCATCCTATCTATCCATCCATCTATTCATCCATCCTTCTATCCATCCATCCTTCTATCCATCCATCCTTCTATCCATCCATCCTTCTATCCATCCATCCTTCTATCCATCCATCCTTCTATCCATCCATCCTTCTATCCATCCATCCTTCTATCCATCCATCCTTCTATCCATCCTTCTATCCATCCATCCTTCTATCCATCCATCCTTCTATCCATCCATCCTTCTATCCATCCATCTATCCATCCATCCATCCATCTATCCATCCATCTATCCATCCATCCTTCTATCCATCCATCCTTCTATCCATCCATCCTTCTATCCATCCATCCTTCTATCCATCCATCCTTCTATCTATCCATCCATCCTTCTATCCATCCATCTATCTATCCATCCTTCTATCCATCCATCTATCCATCCATCCATCCATCCTTCTATCCATCCATCCTTCTATCCATCCATCCATCCTTCTATCCATCCATCTATCTATCCATCCATCCTTCTATCCATCCATCCTTCTATCCATCCATCCTTCTATCCATCCATTCATCTATCTATCCATCCATCCTTCTATCCATCCATCCTTCTATCCATCCATCCTTCTATCCATCCATCCATCCTTCTATCCATCAATCCTTCTATCCATCCATCCTTCTATCCATCCATCCTTCTATCCATCCATCCTTCTATCCATCCATCCTTCTATCCATCCTTCTATCCATCCATCCTTCTATCCATCCATCCATCCTTCTATCCATCCATTCTTCTATCCATCCATCCTTCTATCCATCCATCCTTCTACCCATCCATCTATCCATCCATCTATCCATCCTTCTATCCATCCATCCTTCTATCCATCCATCCTTCTATCCATCCATCCTTCTATCCATCCATCCTTCTATCCATCCATCCTTCTATCCATCCATCCTTCTATCCATCCATCCATCCTTCTATCCATCCATTCTTCTATCCATCCATCCTTCTATCCATCCATCCTTCTATCCATCCATCCTTCTACCCATCCTTCTACCCATCCATCTATCCATCCATCCTTCTATCCATCCATCCTTCTATCCATCCTTCTATCCATCCATCCTTCTATCCATCCATCCTTCTATCCATCCATCCTTCTATCCATCCATCCTTCTATCCATCCATCCTTCTATCCATCCATCCTTCTATCCATCCATCCTTCTATCCATCCATCCATCCTTCTATCCATCCATCCATCCATCCTTCTATCCATCCATCCTTCTATCCATCCATCCTTCTATCCATCCATCCTTCTATCCATCCATCCTTCTATCCATCCATCCATCCATCCATCCATCTATCCTATCCATCCATCCTTCTATCCATCCATCCATCCTTCTATCCATCCATCCTTCTATCCATCCATCTATCCATCCATCCATCCATCCATCCATCCATCCTTCTATCCATCCATTCTTCTATCCATCCATCCATCCTTCTATCCATCCATTCTTCTATCCATCCATCCTTCTATCCATCCATCTATCCATCCATCCATCCATCTTTCTATCCATCCATTCTTCTATCCATCCATCCATCCATCCTTCTATCCATCCATTCTTCTATCCATCCATCCTTCTATCCATCCATCCTTCTATCCATCCATCCTTCTATCCATCCATCCTTCTATCCATCCATCCTTCTATCCATCCATCCTTCTATCCATCCATCCTTCTATCCATCCATCCTTCTATCCATCAAATCTATCCATCAATCCATTCTTCAATCCATCCAGCCTTCTATCTACCAATCATCCTTTTATCTATCCATTCCTCTATCTATCTATCCCTCTATCCTTCCATCCATCCGTCCATCCACCTCTCTATCTATCCCTCCATCCATCCCTCCATCCATCCCTCCCTCCCTCTATCCCTCCCTCTCCCCATCCCTCTATCAGTCTGTCTTTCTATATCTGTTTCCCATCCATCATTGTTACGAGTGCTGTACTCCATGGTCGCGCCCTGGTAATGGACTCCAGAAGCGCCTCACCAGCAGCTCTGTCCTCCTTCCATCTGGGATAGAGATGGAGAGGTTTGGCGATGGAGGCGCAGTCTCCATATCCCGGCTATATTTAACCCCCGGTTGTTGTGCGGCTCGGTCAGCTGTTTGTAAATGGCATCTTAAATAATTCACTGTTGTTTATGGGAGTCATGTGCTGTATGCAGCGCTCCGGCCTTGGTGCGCAGCGCTCCGGCCTTGGTGCGCAGCGCTCCGGCCTTGGTGCGCAGCGCTCCGGCCTTGGTGCGCAGCGCTCCGGCCTTGGTGCGCAGCGCTCCGGCCTTGGTGCGCAGCGCTCCGGCCTTGGTGCGCAGCGCTCCGGCCTTGGTGCGCAGCGCTCCGGCCTTGGTGCGCAGCGCTCCGGCCTTGGTGCGCAGCGCTCCGGCCTTGGTGCGCAGCGCTCCGGCCTTGGTGCGCAGCGCTCCGGCCTTGGTGCGCAGCGCTCCGGCCTTGGTGCGCAGCGCTCCGGCCTTGGTGCGCAGCGCTCCGGCCTTGGTGCGCAGCGCTCCGGCCTTGGTGCGCAGCGCTCCGGCCTTGGTGCGCAGCGCTCCGGCCTTGGTGCGCAGCGCTCCGGCCTTGGTGCGCAGCGCTCCGGCCTTGGTGCGCAGCGCTCCGGCCTTGGTGCGCAGCGCTCCGGCCTTGGTGCGCAGCGCTCCGGCCTTGGTGCGCAGCGCTCCGGCCTTGGTGCGCAGCGCTCCGGCCTTGGTGCGCAGCGCTCCGGCCTTGGTGCGCAGCGCTCCGGCCTTGGTGCGCAGCGCTCCGGCCTTGGTGCGCAGCGCTCCGGCCTTGGTGCGCAGCGCTCCGGCCTTGGTGCGCAGCGCTCCGGCCTTGGTGCGCAGCGCTCCGGCCTTGGTGCGCAGCGCTCCGGCCTTGGTGCGCAGCGCTCCGGCCTTGGTGCGCAGCGCTCCGGCCTTGGTGCGCAGCGCTCCGGCCTTGGTGCGCAGCGCTCCGGCCTTGGTGCGCAGCGCTCCGGCCTTGGTGCGCAGCGCTCCGGCCTTGGTGCGCAGCGCTCCGGCCTTGGTGCGCAGCGCTCCGGCCTTGGTGCGCAGCGCTCCGTGGGAAGCATGGTGGGAAGGGCTGGGACGTCACACAAGACATCGCTAAAGTTTTAGGGCCGAACTTGGGTCACGACATGTGTGAGACGTCACTGACTACAATAACTATGAGCTGCGGAGATGTTGGGGTCCCAGGGCTGCCCCCATAACAATCCCTACAATCCGAGGGCCCCCATGTTCGGTAATCAGTGCAAACCCCTCTAAATAGCTGGCCGACATTTATACAGCAGAGAATTTCCCCAGGACTCTGGTTCAGGGGTCTCTATAAGTATATAAAAGATAGGAGGTGGTCCCACACTTGGGAAAGCCCCCCCAGGAGCCAGAGAAGAACACAAGCAAAAGCAGGATGGTGATTGGCTACAAAGGACACAGCTCCGCCTCCTCTGCTCTGATCCTCCCTGCCCCTGAGGAGCCTGTATATCAGTGCATGGCGCTCACATAGACCAGCGAGGACGGGCGAGGACGGGCGAGCCCAGCCGTCCTAATGTGACACTGATATATCCAGTCTCACAAGACTCTGCGCCGGGTTCTTCATTTCCCTACAAATACAATGAAATCTTGATTATCCGCACTAATGACGCCGTAGAGTCGATGAGCGCTGCTCCGGAGAACGACTCGCTTAATTATACAACAAATGTGAGCTACAGCTGGGAAATAAAATACTCCAATAAAACTCCGAAATGTGCGGCCCCCTGATGAGAGACGGCAAACACAACTCTACACTGTCTGCACCAATCTATCTATCTATCCCTCTATCTATCTATCCCTCTATCTATCCCTCTATCTATCCCTCTATCCCTCTATCTATCCCTCTATCTATCCCTCTATCTATCTATCTATCCCTCTATCTATCCCTCTATCTATCTATCTATCCCTCTATCTATCTATCCCTCTATCTATCTATCCCTCTATCTATCTATCTATCCCTCTATCTATCCCTCTATCTATCCCTCTATCTATCCCTCTATCTATCTATCCCTCTATCTATCCCTCTATCTATCTATCTATCTATCCCTCTATCTATCCCTCTATCTATCTATCTATCCCTCTATCTATCTATCCCTCTATCTATCTATCCCTCTATCTATCTATCTATCTATCTATCCCTCTATCTATCTATCCCTCTATCTATCCCTCTATCTATCTATCCCTCTATCTATCCCTCTATCTATCCCTCTATCTATCCCTCTATCCTTCTATCTATCCCTCTATCTATCTATCTATCTATCTATCCCTCTATCTATCTATCCCTCTATCTATCTATCCCTCTATCTATCTATCCCTCTATATCTATCTATCCCTCTATCTATCCCTCTATCTATCTATCCCTCTATCTATCTATCCCTCTATCTATCCCTCTATCTATCTATCCATCTATCCCTCTATCTA